>NC_034596.1:30892413-30925525 GCF_900095145.1 Mus pahari
TATATATATATATATATATATATATATATATATATATATATATATATATATATATATAAACATATTCTTAACCAAATAAGGCAGAAACACTCATGTCAATTATAATCCTCATGTCTTAGCTGGTATTTATAATTACTTTTCTCTACTACTCATTCTGTGTTTCCTCCACCCTCTACCTCAGTAGGTCAGGGTTCTTTTCCTGGAAGAGTGACTCATAGTTTCATTACTGAAAGGTCTGGGCCCTTTGTCATCCAGCCTGGATTAGGTTATTGTAGTTTTACATTAACTTTCGTTATAGGACATGGTAGTACCAAAAGACACCCTAAAGGATTCCATGTACTCTAGACATAAGTTTTAATATCTCTATTGTGGAAGATCTAATCCATTAACTCCCCCTCAACATTGTTATTTCCTTTTTTAGCCTGTTGATTTAAGAACATCAGGAGCCTAACATGGCCAGTGGAACAATCTCAACTTGAAGTTTAATGAAGTGTTTGCTGTGTCGTCTGACAGGAATTCTTCCCCATCTGGAACCCAAACTTTTAGGCCAGTAGAACTCATGATCATAGAAACCGGAAGCAAACATTTTTCTAGAGCAGTAGTTCTTAAACTGCCTAATGCTGGGGCCCTGTAATATAGTTCCTCATACCTTGGTGACCCTGGACCATAATATTATTTCCATGCTACTTTATAACTTTAATTTTGCTACTGTTCTAAATCATGGTGTAGGTACCTCATATGCAAAATATCTGAAATGTGACCCTGAGAAAGGGCTGTTTGATCCCAAAAGGAGCTGTGACTCAGGTTGAGGGCCGCTATTCTAGAGCGTTACTAAGGGTAGTAGTGAGTGGAATTACTCCGATTTCTTTTCCTTGATTCCCCTTTTTTTAAAACAATTTTTTATTAGATATTTTCTTCATTTATAATTCAAATGCTATCCCAAAAGTCCCTTATACCCCCCCCCCACCGTGCTCTCCAATCCACCCATTCCCACTTTCTGGCCCTGGTATTCCCTTGTATTGGGGCATATAATCTTTGCAAGACCAAGGGCCTCCTCCCAATGATGGCTGATTAGGCCTTCTTCTGCTACATATGCAGCTAGAGACACAAGCTCAGGGGGTACTGGTTAGTTCATATTGCTGTTCCTCCTATAGGGTTACAGACCCCTTCAGCTCCTTGGGTACTTTTTCTAGCTCCTCCATTGGGGACCATGTGTTCCATCCAATAGATGACTCTGAGCCTCCACTCCTGTATTTGCCAGGCTCTGGCATAGCCTCACAGGAGTCAGCTATATCAGGGTCCTGTCAGCAAAATCTTGCTGGCATATGCAATTGTGTGTGCGGTGGTGGTTGATTATGGTATGGATCCCGGGTGGGGCAGTCTCTGCATGTTCCTTCCTTCTGTCTCATCTCCAAACTTTGTCTCTGTAACTCCTTCCATGGGTATTTTGTTCCCTATTCTAAGGAGGGACGAAGTATTTACACTTTTGTCTTCCTTCTTCTTGATTTTCTTGTGTTTTGCAAATTGTATCTTGGGTATTCTAAATTTCTGGGTTAATATACCCTTATCAGTGAGTGCATATCATGTGAGGTTTTTTGTGATTGGGTTACCTCACTCAGGATGATATCCTCCAGATCCATCCATTTGCCTAAGTATTTCATGAATTCATTGTCTTTAATTGCTGAGTAGTACTCCATTGTATAAATGTACCACATTTCCTGATTCCTAGACCTGTCTTAGCGATGGGAGAGACCCTATCATATATTGAATGCTGAGTCAAAGGATATGTGGCCTTTGGAGAATTCTGCCTCAGCCCTCTAGGTTACTGCCACCTAATGAGGTCTGTCACTGTGTCTTCAACACGACATTCTGTCAGGCCTGCTGTTTCAGGATGGTGGGGACAGGGTTAGACCAGTGGATCCCATGATAGTGGCTCCACTGCTGTCCTTCTCTGGTAATGAAGTGAACTCCATGGTCAAAAGCAAAGCCGAAAGCAGGGTAAGTGCTACTGTAAGGACAAAGCATTGTCTTTTCCTTGACAAAAGTGACCCAATGTTGTGGGCATCTGGGAGCTGAAGGATGATGAATCCCTTCTTAAAACTACTTCAGGGAGCAGAGGCCCTGACAAAGAAGGACCATGTGTGTGTGGGACCATGAGAGGTAGTTTGGTCCCTGTTGATCTAAGGCTGGAAGCCCAGGAGACTCTGAAGGGAACGGTAGGTGCTTTGCCTATTCCCGGGCACCAGGCCACTGTCACTAGCGGCAGCTCCCCATAGATTTGTGGCCATCAGTCACATACGGGCAATGCCCCAAGCCCCTCCACTTGTAGAGGACGTGACCACAGGTCCTCTCAAGTAAGCTCAAGACAGATATCCATTTTAATGAGGAAGCTGAAGGCCTGGAGGGCTTAGCTAATAAACTTTCCTTTCCAGATGGCCTTCTTTGTGAAAGGTATTTAGCCTCAGGCCCACCATGAGAAATGGGGTATGACATCTACTTTCAGCCATGACAATAAATGCCTCAAAACCAATAAATGCCTTAAAGCCTCTTTTCATCAGGATCTGCTGTGGGAAGCCTTGGAGAAGGCCTTCTGCTATGAGCTGCTGTCTAATCTCCCTTAGAAGGCCTCTCTGTACTCCCAACCACGGCCACCAGCAAACCAAGCTCAAGCCTGCCACTGTCAAGCCAAGAACTCCCCCCATGGGATCAGCTGGAGCTCCCCTCTTTTTTCCCTCAGCCCCTGACTAGATCCAGACCATAGGCCCACATTCTGTTCTTGGCTCTTCTGTGGCATCCAGTGGTGCCTGGATGTCCAAGAGCCTGAGAACCAGACTGCCCTGACCTCCTTGCAACCCTGGGAACTCCTGAGTCAGTTCTGGGTGTCCCACATGTCAGACTGCGCTTCTCCACCCCAGGGGCAATGTCCCAGGGCTTCCCTACAGCCCAATACCTGCCCAGCAACAGCATGGGGTAAGCACAGTCAACTCCAGGGTCTCTCCCTGAGTGGTGGACCCCTGTGGCAGAGCAGATAGGGGAACCTATAAGCCTACACATGAGACTCTATTCTATATATCTATTCGGGAGGAGGATTTGGATCCTGTGTATTAGGAATTGGCTGGACTCCTTGCATTGTAAGTAGTCTGGAACTGGTGTGTTCTAGAAGACAGAAAATCCTATTATAATTTGAACGTTGGCAGATTCTGCTCTTGGCCTACTGTTAGGATATTGGGCACCAGGTCCTGTAGTACAGCTCTTCTCAGCACGTTAACTTTGGAGTCTAGGATTGAGATCCTTGGGTCTTTATTAAAACATACAGGTGGTTATAAATTGAGAATGGCATGTTCTTTAGATCAATATGAACAGATAAGTTGGCTGGATCCTCAAGGGACAATTATTCCAACACCAAGGAGAAAAACTCACCTAGAACAGAAGTTATTGAACCAGCAGAATAGTAACTTATGGTGCCATTTAGCTGTTTCTTTTGAAAAGAAGTTTGAAGTCTTCGGCAGGTCCACAGATACAGGGGTTTTCCTCTGTGTGCTAGCGTTGAGGGGTCATCTATTTGTGACTTGCTCATACCTGTTGATTTCTAGTAGTTTGACAGCCATGAGTATGCTCAAAGCCATCTGGTAAAGCCTCTTCCATTGAGGACCCAGCTGTTTTACGGATCTTTTCCTCTCAGGTTTTAAGAAAGACCAACTCCCCAGGGTCCACAGTGCTCAGAGCTGCACCCTTTTCAGCCTTAGTTGTAAAATCTGATTGAGGTTTTCTAGGTGAGGTTTCCACATGTCATGTCTTGTTATGAGGCCATGTATGGGGCAGATCTCAAAACAGACTGGCAACAATAAAGTCTCTAGCTTTGGGTTCTTCCTATCAACACTAGTTATTATGTAAGTTCATTAAGTGAGCAGTATCGAGCTATCTAGAAAGACAGAGAACAAGCCTCAACATTAGAAAGAAAATTAATATTGCTTAACCAGTCATGTCAAGAGTTTGCCTGAGACATCTCAGTGACTGTAGTCACTAGACAGAAGCTTCACTAAGGATCCTTAGAGATCACCAGTCTTCAAGGGAGCTGAAGGCCCAATTTCTCTCCAAAGGGTAGGACATCATACCTTACAATGTTTTCCTCTTCATAGAAAGACCAAAGTCCCATTTTTGTTGTTGTTATTTATTATTAGAACTCCACACAGGGCAGTTTTCCTCCCAGGGCCCTGTTTGTGTGTTTCCCACAGTTGTGACTAGAATTGCCCTCAAGAGTCTTCTTCAACCTGAGACTCTTCTAAGATACCAGATCCATATTTGCCTAGAAGAGGTATTGTTTTCAGGCATACGATTATTGTTTGGATCTTTTCTTATATCTGTAGTCACTTTTCATGGACATTTTGGATTGTCTCTACTTTGTCTCTGTGGTTGAATATCCCAAACACACATCTGAAACTAAACATGGAGTGTCTGGAGTCCCACTCCAGGCTTTCTTTTATAGTTTTCTTCTTGGGTCTTGAGCAGATTGACGAAATAAACAACTAGAAATATTCTACTTTATAATAACTTTTTACTAACCTTTAATTATAGTAAACTTTATTATATACGTAGCTTCTTAAGTTTTATCTTTAATAAGTGTGTGTGTGTGTGTGTGTGTGTGTGTGTGTGTGTGTGTGGTGTATTACTCTGGTCTTCTGGACCATGCTTTGCTTTCTGGCTTTGTCCTCACTTTTTGTCTTCCTTTTGTAATAATAATTTACTTTTATATGAAAATACCACATATAGCCCTTACTCATCTAAAAACATTACTCTTTCTCTTTAGTCCCCTTTAAACCAAAACAAACAAACAAACAAACAAAACAAAAAACTTATTACTCACCAATAAGAGTTTATATCTTCTTGATGGGTCTTTTTGACTTTAGAGCATGGACCATGGCTTTTTCTTAATAAAATAACTATATTGCCATGGAAACAGAGACAGCTGTGTCTGGAACACAGCTGAGGTATGTAAACAACCCCAAGGGATTTCCTACTTGCTCTTCTACAGAAGGTAGAATGGAAATGTGGTAGCTCTGCCTTCATCTTGCTTTCTTTCTTTGGTTTTCTGATCACCTTTCCAAAAAAAGCATGTTAAAGCACAAACATAAGTTATTTCCCTAATCCTTAGATTCCAGGAATAGCAGAAATTAGCGAGACTGCCCTCAAGCTGAGGGCAGTTATCCAGGAGGATATGACTGCACTTTGGAACTGGAGCAGTGATCTCCTGAGAACCAGTCCATCACCCCAGGCAATAAGTCAGTATCCTAAAGACAGACCAAGGGCCATCACACCTCTCTGGCTCTGGCAGCATGGCAACAATTTTAAACACTCCTCCCTGTCCCTTACTGTCACTCTGTCTCTTTAATTGGCCTACTGGAACTGGTGACTTAACCTCTGGGAGCTGTCACAACTAGGACTTCTGCCCTAAAATTCCAGTTACTGTTATGAACCAAAATTATTTTTGTTACTACTCACTCATAAGTCAGTTTGGTATCATGTAAGCCATATAAAAACACAAGTATGTGTAAACAACAAATATTTGCATAGACTTACTAAAGATAGATTTTCAAGCCACAGGTTTTGTAGTTTCTATTCAGATCTATTATTGTCAGTTTTAGAAGTTAGATTATTAACCTGATTGTTTCCTTCTTAATAGGAAGCTATCCCCAATCCAAAACCTATACTTCCAAAGACAGGGCTCTTGATAGACACCTTCAATCATGAAGACACAGTGCTTAACCTAACCAATTAAGAAAGCTTAAGTGCATAGCTTATAAGAAGCAAAAACAGTTAAAACATGAGGTTTACTGAACAGACTTAAAGTAAACCGCAGGAAGGTCCAGCTGAGGACCTGGATTTTCTAAAGTTCTCAATTGGCCTGTTGAGAAATTGGGCAAGATTTATTTTCCCTTGAGTAACCAGGGTGATCTTACCATATAGAGCAAATTTTTTATAGATTTTTCTTTTCTTTAAGGAGACTGTATGGTCATACTAGTCAATAGGCGCCTGTTGGGGTGATGTAACCCCTAGCAGTGGATTCCTGATCATGGAAGATTTACATTCTAGATGGAAAGTCAATGCCATTTTGAGCATGGGCATGTCTCACTGTTTCCTCTCAGATACGGTGTCCCCCACATCCCTCCAGGAACACAATGAGTAGTCAGGACTAAAGTTGGTTCTGTTTGTCTTCTTTGTCATGACCAGCCTTGACCAGCAAGAATGACGCGATGCCTGAGATCCTTCTCAACAGCACTTTATTCAGGAACACCTTTCATGATGTTACAGGGGCCCCTAATGGACTAGCAAGGCCACCCTATATACTCGAGCGTTCACTGCCCGGGTGCTCTGTGCCTTACTATTGCCACGGGATAGGCTAAAGCAGGAATCACTTCATTAACATAAGTCTGGGAAAAGAGGACTTGTCCTGAGTCATTATTGTATAGGACTGCACATGTCTGTCCTAAGGCGGCAAGTGAGTTGTTTACCAGATGGACAGAGGAAGTCAGCACCATCTTGTAATGGCGTATGGTACGGCATGCTACATCTCCCCCTTTTTTGTTTTATATGCAGATCACACACTCGGCACACACGACAGACCATGTAACTCTGTAAGGGAGCAACCTCAGCTGTTGAAAGGGTACCACATTGAAGTGGAAAACATGAGCACTGGTCAACACATGGGTGAAGATAGAGGTCTGATTCCCCAAAGATGTGAAGGAGAAAGGGCTTTGTACAACGCCTTCATCTGGGTTCCTCACCCAGTGAGACCTTGACTGGCACCTGTGTCAGTTTTTTGGGGAAAGGTTCATGGACACTACCTTTATGCAATCAGACATATCTTTTAGAGGGCACTAAGCTGGTTACTAGCTGTCCTCTGTGCAGTGCTCTGCCTGGCATCCTATGGCAACCTGGCTGTCAGGGTTATAGCCCTGAGCAGGCAAACCTGCCCCTTCTTTAGCGACTGAAGGTCATACCCAAAATAGAGTACTGGCCTGTATACCACCTCACCATCATCCATACTTATGCACACAAGGGTGGCCTCAATCCCCTTTTAGCGAGGCAAGCCACACAGCGGGCTCTTCTCCACTGTCCATTGTTACAAGGGCCTGATAGACCACAGCCTTATGTTGGCATGATCCCTTTTTAGGCGACAGAAACACCATAGGCAGATGAACACGGCCAGACACATAATAGCAGCCATGGCAGCCATGGCAGCCATGCCCACCCACTCCTTAATCCAAGAAAAGGCTTGGGTGATCCATGATGTGAAGTCTCCGAGGGTAACTGGATCCAATCTCGTTGCATTGTTTGAGGCTATCTGTGGTTACCAGTCTCCAGGTTGTCCTTAATGTCAGCATTAGAGGGAGGGTCCATATTGTATTGTGATGATTTTCTTGTCAATCTCTCAGGCACCCAAACAGGATCTGATCAGTTCTGTGGAAAAATACAAAGCACTCCTCTAGATCTCGTGATAACAGGATCTGGGCCATACCATATGCCAGACAGGATATCCTTCTATCTGACATAGTTATTATGGACAGTGGTCTGGCTCATGTGCCGATCTGCGGCAGAACAGCCAGCATCATCAAGAATCAAAAAATTTAAGGTGAAGAGAGCAAGGGATAGTTGTTCCTTGGGGGTACGGCCTGAGCCTCTTCCCCCTTTCTGTTTTTGTATGATTTCTTTCAGTGTGCAATGGGCACGCTCAACGATGCCTTGTCCTTGCGGATTATACGGCAAGCCAGTAACATGGGTAACGTTCATTTGTGTGAAGAAGGTAGCAAAAGATTGTGCTGTATATGCTGGACCATTATCTGTTTTTAATTGTTCTGTTTTACCCCATGCAGCCCAGGACTCCAAACAGTGGGTGATGATGTTGCATGTCTTCTCACTGGTCATAGGTGTGGCATGTATGACAACAGAACAGGTGTCTACAGAAACATGAACATATTTAAGTGTCCCAAAAGAAGGAATATGTGTCACATCCATTTGCCACACCTTTAATGGCAGAAGACTGCGAGGATTTATTCCAATATGCGGTGGGTGTAAAAAAGTAACACATTCTCTGCATTCAAGGACAATACTGCGAGCTTGAGCTCGAGAGATGCCAAATTTTTGTTGGAGGGACCTGGAAGGCACATGAAATTGTTGATGAAACTGTCATGCCTGCTCTATTGGCATGGTAAGGAAGATAAAATTTTGTCGTGTGCTCTTATCTACAATATCATTGCCTGCGCTTAAAGGGCCAGGCAAATTAGAGTGAGCTCGCATATGTTGGACACAGAACTTATGATGTCGAGCTCTGATAAGATGCTGTAGTTCACCAAAGAGTGAGCTCACAGTGCTGGACGGTTTGATAGATCCTGTGGTTTCAAGCATCTGTACAGCATTAACTACATATGCAGAATCGGAGATGAGATTAAAAACATCAGGAATCCTTTTAAACACCTCAAGAACAATTTTGCATTCTACCACTTGAGGGGAATCAGGGGAGTACTGAAACAAAACTGGTTCAGTATCATTGACCATATAAGCTCCACAACCTGTTTTTGACTCATCAGTAAAAATATTAGGAGCTCCCACTAGAGGTTTATGGGAAGTAACCTTAGGAAACACCACTGGATGCTCTCTATAAAACTGTAATAGATGATTTTTAGGATAATGATTATCAAAGACACCAGAGAAGCTACACTTAAGAATGGCCCATTCATTCACCGTAGCACACAATATCTCCACTTGATGGATGGTATAAGGGAGAATGATGCTACTGGGGGGTTTACCAAAATGTTGAATGCATGATTTGACACCTAATAAGGCCAGATCTGCTGTGGTTGTAGGGTAATGTTCCAGCCTCTTAGTGGGGGAGAACCTAGGGTAGATCCAAAGCAAGGGGCTACTCTGCCACAATAATCCTGAGGGTTGGTTTTCAAAATGCACAGAAGGTATCCATATCTGGCTGAACTTGGGCTAGGGCTGCATTTTGTAATTGTGTCTCTACTTTGCTCAAAGCTATGCAGGCTTCATTAGTGAGTCTTCTTGGTGAATTAAGATCTGAATTGTCCCTTAAAACATCATACAAAGGTTGCAACTCATCATTAGGAAGCTTTAAATAGGGGAGTAGCCAATTAATGTCACCTAACAATTTTTGAAAATCATTTAAGGTTTGTAGTCTATCTTTTCTGATTTCTACTTTTTGTGGTGAGATGGACTGTAATCGAATTTGTGCTCCTAAGTATTCACACATTGGTCCTTTTCCTAATTTTTATAGCCCCTACATTTGCTTGCAGAGGGTCAGGTCCGTATCTATCATCTTCATGGTGCCCTGCCTCATCTTCCAATTCTTTCTCCTCACTGCTACTGAGCTCTGTGTCATTTTCCAAGGTTAGCTCCCTAAGGGAAGGGTAAAGGAATGACCCTCCTCTGCTAGCTTTTGCTCCTCTCTCCCTTAGCTTTGGTTTCACTCTCATTCTCCCTGCGCTAGGCTGTTTCAAGCAAAAGCAGCAACAAGTACAAAGAAAAAACAAAACCAACACCACCACTGCCAGGGCCGAGTAGCTAAGGAGCCAGGCCAACATAACTATAATCTAGTAAGCTTTAATCGTCCCCAAAATCCAGGATCCTTATCACCCCAATCTGGGGGCCTTATTGCCCCAATCTGGGGACCTTATTGTCTCCTTATCTCTGGAGAACCTTATCACCCCTACTTACCCTAGGGGACTTACTGGTACCGCTGTCCTGGTGCTGTAGAGTTCTGGATCTACGAGGGTCTTCCTCAGGTCCCCATACGGGCCACCAGCTGCCGTGACAGGCCTTGACCAGCAAGAACGACATGATGCCTGAGATCCTCTTAACAGGACTTATTCAGGAACGCTTTTCATGATGTTACAGGGGCCCCTAATGGACTAGCAAGGTCACCCTATATACTCGAGCGTTC
This sequence comes from Mus pahari, assembly GCF_900095145.1. NCBI lineage: Eukaryota > Metazoa > Chordata > Mammalia > Rodentia > Muridae > Mus > Mus pahari. The sequence continues at coordinate 30,902,372 of NC_034596.1, forward strand.
ACTGCCTGGGTGCTCTGTGCCTTACTATTGCCACAGGATAGGCTAAAGCAGGAATCACTTCATTAACATAAGTCTGGGCAAAGAGGACTTGTCCTGAGTCATTATTGAATAGGACTGCGCATGTCTGTCCTAAGGCGGCAAGTGAAATGTTTACCAGATGGACAGAGGAAGTCAGCGCCATCTTGTAATGGCGTATGGTATGGCACGCTACACTTCTTGTTATCATTTGGCTAGTCTTCCATTAGCCAGCTGGTATTGTCATGAACTATTAGCTTCTTAAAAAAAATACTAGTATCAAACTTATTCCAGTCACTGTGGAGGCCCTGTGTGTAGTCAGGGATCCCAGGGAACTGAGTTTCTCATGAGGAGAGACAAAAATAGATGTCTTTGAAGTAGGACAAGGCAGCCCTCACATTTGCCCTCATGCCTGTCTCTGGTTGGGCCACTGGGAGCTATGACCTGGCCCTTAATATAAGTACCAGATAGTGCCTTTGCTGCCCCATGAACACCATCTCCACAAGCCTCAAGGAAAGGAAAGGAAAGGAAGAAGGGAGGGGGACAAAGAGAGAAGGAAAGGAGGGAGGGAGACAAGGAAAGAAGGGAAGAAGAAATGGAGAGAAGAAAAGACAAATAGAGGAAGGAAAGAAGAGAGAAGGAAAGAGAGATGGAGAGAGACAAAGACGGAAGGGATGGGGAAAAGAAAGGACAGATAGAGGAAGGAAAGGAGGAAGGGGGACAGGCATGGCTGCTGAGAAAGGAATGCTCTCAAGATGAAAGGAAGAATCAAAAGCATTCTTGAGGTTATTAATCTCTAGCTGGGCCCTTCTCTGGGACATGGCTTCACAGTGTGCCTTGATGCATGAGCATCTTCTTGCATCTGGCAGGGCTAATGGCTCATGACAAGGTTCTTCCAAAGATGAGTCACCTCTGACATGTGATTGGCTAACACATGCCTGCAATTTAGAGTGGCTCCTAGCAGGCACCCAAAGAATTAGTAGGACATTTAAGGGACTAGAAACAAATCTTACTTTCCAGATGGCTCTCAATTGATATCAGGGTTCAGTAGGTACCTCTGGAGGCTTTCTGGGTTCTTGTGTCCTGAAACAAAGAAGTGGACAGACAACAAGAGTAGGGATAATCTACTAAGCCTAGCATACTTCCAAAGTGGGAAAGCAGGCCACAGGAGAGGCAAAGTTTGTCAGCTCAAAAGAATGCCAGCTGCAGGAAAGGAGAGGCTGTTACGGCGTACTGTACAGGCATTGGGTCATTTGCATGGTGCAGGCTTTCTATACATACAGCTTAATACAGCACATATATAGTTAGCACCTTAAATCTTGACCTAAGCATCTGTGCTTTAGCACTACAAACCACATGTCACCTTGGACCCTCTTTGCTTGTGCCCCTGACGCCAGCCATTTTTCAGTTGGCCTCTGTCAGAAGTTCCAAGCTTTTGAGATATTTTCCTAGTGTGCTAATTTTGTAGCCTTCGTGTAAGGTCCTCTGGAACTCACTGTCCACCATTCTCCTGCTTCAGTGTTATATAACATTGACCAATGACTACATATCGGAAAGCAGATAAAATTCTCGGTTGTTATAAATTATCTAGAATTACTTGCTTTGCAGACATGCTCAACTCATTTTTAAAGACGTTAACAGAACAGAGGCTTCAGGGTGAAGTTTTACTTCACACACTCTTCTTTGTGACCCAAAGTGTGGTGTGCAGACTGACAAAATTAAGATCACATCAGGGATGCAGACTCTCCCCCGACCCCCCCCCCACCTCTAGTCTAACTGCATTTTAAAGAATCTCTGGGTGATTTGCCTGTTCCCTTAGTCCAGGAAGCACCGTTCTAACATGTGCCTCATCTGGAAGGCACGCGCTCCATTTGTGTACAGTAGCTCAGCTAAGTAAAGATGCAGCCCTAGAGTTCAGGGAGTTTTCCTGCAGATGTCTGAAACTTTGGATCTGGGAATGATAGTATAATTTCAAATACACAAACAGGTGGAGTTGAGACTTTTGCAAGCTCCAGGTCATCAAATGAGCTTTCTCCAATCACTGCTTCCCGGGATCCTTTCCAAACCATTCAAACCATCCTCATGCTTTAGAGCAATTCTTTCTCATAGGTCAGTGGGGGAGCTCAACTTGCCCAGGTTGGAGACCCACAGGTTCTTTATAGATGTCAGAACTTTGCTTTCTCTTCGTGTCTCTGACCCCATTTCTCCTTTTCTCTTCCCATGTAACCCCCTTTTTTTTTCTACAAAGGTAGAAATTTGGAAAAAAAATTTAAACATATTTTAAACTGTGTTACTAATATAAAGTAACTATATCAATGGTTAACTAAATCAATGCAGAAGTCTCCACACATCATCAACACCATGGAAAGTGTGGCTCTTGTTTTGTTTTGTTTTGTTTTTAATAGTACTTATTTGTTTTTAATTTGTGTATATGTGTGTGTGTGTGTGCTTGTGTGACTTTTCGTGCACATTTGTGCTGGTGCCTTTTGGGGTCAGAAGAGGATGCCCTGGAACTGAAAGTATAGGAGATCGTGGACTGCCCTATTGTGAGTGTTGTAACCACCGCTCAGATGAGATGGCTTCATCTCTCTAGCCCAGGAAGTGTGATTTCCTCAACACCTTAACTGCTTTCATTCCAGAGCAACGAGCTTCTGGGATTCTGGGTGAAAAGATTTCCTGTCTTCTATAGAATCCCCCTCTCCCCCCAGTACAGGTCACATGCCGCAACTACCTAGATTTGCAGGAAACTGCATCCGCACGGCAGTTATTATGATTTCATTAACGTCATGCTTACTCACTTATTATTCAACAGGTAAGTAACAGAAAAGCCCTGGTGACATTAGTAAGGAACGATGTCAGCTACTTAAATGGACCTTGCTTGTGATAAGCAGTCTTTTATCTTTTCCAAGCTTTTGTAGGCTACTGTACTTGAATTACAGAGTGACAGTTTTTAGGGTGTAAGAGGCTTGGTTAGGTTGCAGTGTTCTTCATATCTGGTCAAGCCTTATCTGGTCCAGGCAGATTGTCCTTGCCATTTTGAATTTCCACTGTAAGAAGAAACTAACCCTAAATCCTGCTGTTGTGGGCTAACAATCTACCTTCTATCCTTATTGAACCAACAGTCACTTATGTAAGGATCATGGGCACCTTGCCAGATGTAAGATATCATCTTCAATGGGACAGCATCAGGCAAGTAAATATCTTTAATTAATTACAAAGAAAAGAAAGAACTTTATTTGTTCTTTGAAGATAGTAGGGAGCACACACACACACACACACACACACACACACACACACAAATACACAACTAAAGAAGAAACCAGTCATTTAGATGGTGTTAAAAATCAAAGATTTTCTTTACTTTTTCTTTTCTTTTCTTTCTCTTTTCTCTTTTCTCTTTTTCTTTTTGTTTGTTTTGTTTTTGTTTTTGTTTTCCTACCAAAAGAGTAGTTTTAACATGCAATCCGTTCTCATTTTTTAAAAGAACAGATGACTTATAGGGACTTTCGTCATATAACTAATCACCAAAATTATTTGCAAACAAATAGATAAAATTAGAAGATCAGCTTCAAGATATTATGGTAAAGACTTATAAATGTACTACTATCACCATGGAAAGGTTTAACTATAAGGAGCCTAGGCCAGTGTCTTGTTAGTTCTAATACATGGCTTGTTTTTCAAAGATCCAAATGTTGTTTCCAGTTACTGGAGTTACCTAAACCTGGATTGGTAGTAAAGGGAATGGGTAGGGAGGTTCAAATAATGCAATCAGGGTTAGTGGTTGGCTGAGTCCTGGTCTCCCAGGCTGTGGACACCACTGTGTTAGTGACTACCAGACTACAAAACACTCGTTGGTTATGAACCAATGATCATGTTGTAAAGGGGCTCTAGCAGTAACAGAAAGTGGCACCTCTCAAAGAACAGCTGTGTATCCCCAGTCTTGTAAACTGTGCTGATTATTAAAATGTACTGAACATTCAAATACAGCATTTCTGTGCATTTGCAACCCTCAGCTAAGGCCTCTCCTCTATCAAAGCAGAAGTCCCTGTTATACATTAAAAAAATATGGAAAGGGCTAGAGAGATGGCTCAATGGTTAAGAGTGTTTGTTGCTCTTCTAGAGGACCTGTGATGGTTTGTATATGCTTGGCCCAGGGAGTGGCACTATTAGGAAGTATGGTTTTGTTGGAGTGGGTGTGTCACTGTGGGCGTGGGCTTTAAGACCCTTGTTCTAGCTACCTGGAAGTCAGCATTCTGCTAGCAACCTTCAGATGAAGATGTAGAACTATCATCTCCTCCTGCACCATGCCTACCTGGATGCTGCCATGTAACCACCTTGATGATAATGGACTGAACCTATGAACCTATAAGCCAGCCTCAAATAAATGTTGTTCTTATGAGAGTTGCCATGGTCATGGTGTCTGTTCACAGCAGTAAAACCCTAAGCAAGACAGGACCCAAGTTCTGTTTCTGCCATACATACCTGTCAGTTCACAACTAACTGCCTATAACTCCACTTACAGGAATTCTACAGTCTCTTCTGCCCCCCCAACACACACCTGAATACACATGGCAACCACACACACACACACACACACACACACACACACACACACACAATTTTAAAAATGGGAAAAATCTACATTGTTTTACTGAAGGTTATTCTTACAGTTTAAAATACAGAAAGTTTTCTGCCATTTTTCCTTGTTTTTCATATTTTCCTTAATGGAGTAAATCATCCTGCTTATCAATTGGCACCACTGAGTAACAAATAGCATCTTTTCAGCCTTCTCCCTTCTATACCAGGACAGAAACATGTAGTCTAAATAAGCAGTGTTGTAAATGAATGAAGGTCTCACTATTACACACAAATACAGGGAAGTAAAAATTGGAATCTCAAATCCGAACTATATGTATGGAAAGATAGTACTGCAAGTCCCGAGGAAACCCTTAACTCTGGCACACCTCTTAATTCCACAAGGTGTAACATTCTACAAAGAACTCCATGGTCCCTTCATTGGTTGACTTGTCTGAACATTCAACAGCCTCTTCTGTGACAAGAGGTCAGGCATTTGTATGGACACACATGGCCTCACAACAGTAAACAGGAAAAATATCCTGAATTGACATTAGACCTTATACTGACCTCAACATAAAGCCAGATATGCTGAGACTGGTAGAAAAGAAAGTGAGAAATAGCCTTGAACTCATGGGTACAGGAGACAACTTCCTGAACAGAACACCTATAGTTCAGGCACTAAGATCAATTAACAAATGGGACCTCATGAATCTAAAAGGCTCTATAAGGCAGAAGGCACCATCACTTGGGCAAAGCAGCAGACTACAGAATAGGAAAAAATATTTTTATCAACTACACATCTAATAGAATACTAATATCTACAACATATAGAGAACTAAAAAAGCTAGACATCAAGAAAACAAATAGCCCAATTGAAAATGGAATAGAGATCTAAACGGAGACTTCTTAAAGGATGAAACTCAACTGGCCAAGAAGCATTTAAAGAAATATTCAATATCTTTAGTCATCAGGGAGATGCAAATGAAAACTACTTTGAAATTTCATCTTATACCTGTCAGAGTGGCTAAGATCAATATAACAAATAAGAGCTTATTCTGGTGAGCATGTGATGTAAGAGCAACAATCGTCCGTTGCTGGTTGGCGTGAATACTTGTACAGCCACTGTAGAAATCAGCATGGTGGTTTGTCAGCAAGCTGGGAATATATCTACCTCAAGATCCAGATCCACTGCTCTCGGGCATGCACCCAAAGGACTCTACATCCTACGACAGAGACACTTGCTCATCTTTATTCAATGCTGCTCTATCTGTAGAAATTTCTATTTCCTAGAAATTGGAAACAGCCTAGATGTCTGTCAGCAAACGAATGGACAAAAAAAAAGGTGTGAATTTACACAGTGAAATATTACTCAGCTATTAAAAAAACAAAAGCAATGATGACAATAACAACAACAAACACAGAAATTATATAATTTGAAGGCAAGTAGATAGAGCTAAAAAAAAAAAAAAAAATCCCGAATGAGGTAACCTAGACCCTAAAAGACAACGATGGTTTGTATTCGCTTATTATGTGGACATTAGCTTTTAAGTCTTCCATAATCAGTCTACAATTAGTATAACCACAGAGGTTAGATATAGAGTAAGAAACTAGCAGGGGAAGAAGAACTTCCCCAGGAAGGGGAACTAGAATAGATAGTTATGAATGGATAGGGTGGGGGATTACAATGGGAGAAACAAGTGGGGAGTCAGAGGGAAAAGGCAGGTTAGGGAACAAATACATGAAGGACAACTAAAACTAAGCTACTTGATGGGTCATATGGAAATCTAATACAGCAAAGGTCTCTTAAAGCATATATATGCATATGTTAGAAACTTAGATGAAATCACAAGATAATGGGGCAACAAAGCCCAACTAGACATATCTCACTACCAAATAAAACCTTTGGTATGCAGAATTACATGTAATTAAGTTGTTGGTCAAGGGTTCCCATGGAAATCTCCCCAAACTAAGCTATTGCCAAGGCTATTGGTTGTTCTCCACAAACTAATGGTAAGGCCCTATTGCCTTAACTGCCATAATTTATTGAACATGGAGAAGTCAAGTTGGTGCCTACCTGGAACCTTCATTCCTACTAATGTCTATGATACTGGAAGGTACTCTGTGTGCTTCCAGAATAAAAAGGTAAGCATAAAACCTTAGAGCTACAATGGGGACTTGCCTGCAAGACAATGCTGGTGCCATAGTGGCACAAAAGTTGTAGTAGTAACAAACCTACCATCTGATTGAATTAAGGCCCACTCCATGAGATGGAGTGTATACCTGACACTGCTCTGGTGGTCAAGAACCTGAGACTACACAGACCAGGGACCCAGTGGAAAACCAAATACCATTGTTTTGTTAAAGGAGTGTAGCAACCAATGACTCCTGATAGCGTTTTCCTGGTCTCATAGATCAGGTCCTTGCTCATCCATCCTCAGAGAAGCTTACTTCTGCAGCAGATGGGAACACATACAGAGACCTACACACAACTGTACACTGTGCAGAGTGAGAGACCTGGGAACACCCAGTCCTCAGTGGGATGTCCTCCATCAAATCCCACCATTCAGGGCTCAGGGAACTCATGTCTCCATCAAATCCCACGATTCAGGGCTCAGGGAACTCTTTGAAAGAGGAGGTGGAAAGAGTAAGAGCCAGAGGGGATCCCATCTCTAACCCAGGAGCTATCTCCAACTGATTCACTCACATAGGAAGTTTTCTCAAACAGAGTCTCATTGGGTTTGCAAACCACACTTATGGCAGATTCCATGTTCAGCCATAGACAGCCAATGTGAAGCAGACTCAATGGTATTTTAGGAATTTTGTTGTTGTTATGTTTTTTGTTTTTTTCATAATGTTTTTCTTATTTTTGTATGATTTCTGGGTGCTTTATGAGATTTCACTGTGTGTAAATGTGTGTCACTGTGTCTATATGTATTTCTTGTGCTTTTCCTTTGGCTTTTTAAAAAATCTGTTTGTGTTTGTTTTATCCCATTCTATGTTTTTTACCTTTATTTTATATTATTTGTTGTTGATGTTACTATTATATACCTGCTTATATTATTATCACCATCATTGTTATTATGTCTGTTTGTTTTCTAATGAGAAGCTCAAGAAAGGGCATGGACTTGGGTGGTTGAGGAGGCGGGAAGGAATTGGCAAGAGCTGGGGGAGGGTAAACCATAATCAAAATACATTGTGTGAAAATATATATTTTCAATAAAAAGGAAGGAAGGAAGGAAGGAAGAAATTAGATCATATATCAAACTTTGTCATCTTGGAAAAGATTGAGCCATCATTTTCTCATGTAAGAAACTTGCCTGCAAAATCTCTATGTTCAGATCTCCAGGTGTTCTTGGAGGCCAAAAGTGTGAAAAAGGGTGAAGTGGCCCCATTTTCTGTCAACTATAATCTAAAATAACAGCAATGCTAAATCCCTAACATCAGAGTCTAGAGATGGAGTAGCATTTTCTCTGTGACTCATGGTGCCTGCTGGATGCTTTTTTATTCCTTTGAAGAGTATGGGTTGTGATGTGCTCTCACAAGCACAGGTCCGTTGCTTCTCTGTCTGCTCTGCATTGCCTGCTCACCACTGCTGGGTTGGGTGCCTTGCGTTATGTGCTCAGTCTACACTCCTTGCTTCATAGCTGCAGTTTTTAATCTACATGTTCCTAAATTTGTGGCTAAGCTGAAATATGAACTGTGGATGTATTCTAACCACAAAATAGTTTTAGAGCATGAAATTTTCTAATTATCATAGTTTTCTTTGTTTAGGCCTTATGTAACTATATGAACTATAAAACAACCAACCAACCAAATAAACAACAACATCATCATCATCAACAAAAACAACAAAACCCCACTCTGTAAACATTTAAGTTTTGTGGTTCACACCTGTAAAATCAGCATACTAGAGACAGAGGCAGGAGGATCACTGCAAGTTTAAAACCAGCTTCATTTATGTAGCAAGTTTCAGGCCAAGCAGAGCTTCATCATAAGACTGGCCTTAAAAAGCAAACAAAATTTTCTTAGTATAATCTTTTCATTAAAAGTTTGTCAAAAAGATGAAATAAATTGGATGTCATATTTACCCATTTTTCATTACTACAACGAAATACCTGAGACAGGGTACTTTACAAGGAAAAGTGGTTTACTCAGACCCATAATTCTAGAGGTTCAAAGTCTAGGAGTGACACGGGTTCTTACAAGTACATCCCAGACCTCAGTTATAGCACATGCAGGAACATGCATGTATCTGTTTCTGTTCCTTGACTTTATAAACAAACAGGATTCAAACATAATGACCTTATCTAATCTAATCTAATCACTTCTCCAAAGCAATATAAAATAAAGTGGCATTAATTTTCCAGCTTCTTCATACTATCAGCATAGCAGTTTGGGGACCAAATGAATGCCTGCAGGAATTCTTCTGGGAAAACCACATTGAGGCCATAGCATATGCACATAGAGGGGGCCAAGAGAGAAAATGGGCACCAAACTACTCAGATGGTATTCAGTGTTCCATTCTTGGTTGTTTTTTCTTTTTTGTTTTTGTTTTATGGTTTTTGGTTTTTGTTTCTGAGACTGACATATACCCTGAATTGGGTTCTAAGAGTCACTCTTCCAAGATGAAATGGAGCTGTTTGGCAGCAGACATGTCCTAGGATGTACATGTGTAGCGGTGACATAGGAATGAAGGGCAACTAGTGTAGTACATTAAGGGGTAAAAAAAAATCTCCTCCCCCAAGTCTGCTTTTTAAATAAACAGTCCTTACCTTTTAAATCCTTAGCGCTACCATACTAGATCTTGGTTTCCAAAATGGATTATTCACATCATTGTAGATTAGTGTTTGACAAATCTCTTCAGTGAAAGACCAGGCACTGAGCACATTGGCTTTGCATGTCATGCAGCCTTTAATCCTCCTACTCAGGTCTGCTATTGTTGTAGGAAGGAGGCTAAATGTATCACAACAAAAATGTACTCTCAAAAATAGGCAGGGACTGGATTTGCTCTGTGGTTGTAGTTCATTGGTTCTGTTTGTCAGTTGGAGCTAATGCATGCTATTGAAGTAACAGTGCAAAAGCAAGGACCAAAAAAAGACGAAGAACAAAACCAAATGTCACTGCCCTTGACATACTGTACTTCAAAGTGTAACAATCTCTTTATCCCCAAAGGGAGGAATATCTCTATTTCATCTGACAGGGTGATACTTTATTCTAATTATATAACAACTATGGGTAATACTTGCTCTATTTAGAACCTTAGAGAACATTCTGGATGAAAATAGTTGTAGGTCATTGTTAACATGCTACATAGGCCTCTTTTCCAAGTAAAACATCCTAAGTCAACCTTCCATTGTTCTCATGACCTAGTACTATTGAGTGACCTCATCTTTTTAATCAACCCCCAAGAAAGACACCGGGGTGTTCCGGTCTCAGAACTATACACAGTGCTCAAGGAATGGTCTAAGGAGTGCAGAATACACTGTTTATTACTACAACTGTGAATTCACAATGTCTTGGGGGAAAGCAAATGCCTACTGTGCCTCATTTAAGCCTACTGCTAAACCAAGTCCCCCTGGTTTTAAGCATAAGCATCCGCTGCTATTATGGCAGAGTTCTTTCATGGTTCTCTTCTAAAACAGAGGTCACAGACCCCAGGTTTAGACTTCTTTCTTGTTTCTTTGAAATTATGCTTTTAGAAAAACTTTGCTGTTTATGGGACTTCAGAAGGGATATAAACTCTCTTCCTGCATCATAGTGCTTCCCTGTAGGCTTATTCAGTTATCTGTCATTTTATGCACATCATAGATGAAAAGCATGAAAAGGGCAAAAGCCAGAGGATAGAGACCACAAAGGTACAACCTCAGTAACAATGCCAAGTCAAGTGAATATAAGAGAAGAATTAGTGACACCCAGCATGTTAAATATATATATATATATATATATATATATATATATATATATATATATATATATATAAAACACAGTTCTGGGGAAGGTAAAGGAAAATTATATATACTCATATATTGCTTAAAGTATTGAAACTTAGATGCTTAGAAATCTATGTAGCAATATCTATTTAGAATTTGCATATGCATTTCTTGACCTTTTGGCTCAGGGAACGTATAAGAGAAAAGTAGTAAAAGTATGCCAAAAATGTGCATTTGAATATAATTCCTAATGTGTAAAAGCCAACAAACAAACAACCAAGCAAACAAAAACCAATGTTCTAACTGTCTCTGTATATTATAATAGGATGTTAAGATTCATCCCAGGGATGCAAGGATGGTTCAATATACAGAAATCCATCAACATAATTCACAATATAAACAAACTCAAAAACAAAAGCCACATGATCATCTCTTTAGATGCTGAGAAAGCATTTGACAAAGTACAGCACAACTTCATGATAAAAGTCTTGGAAAGATCAGGAATTCAAGGCCCATACCTAAACATAATAAAAACAATATACAGAAAACCAGTAGCCAACATCAGACTAAATGGTGAGAAACTGGAAGCAATCCCACTAAAATCAGGGACTAGACAAGGCTGCCCACTCTCTCCTACCTATTCAATATAGTACTTGAAGTCCTAGCCAGAGCAATTAGACAACAAAAGGAGTTCAAAGGAATACAGATTGGAAAGGAGGAAGGCAAAATATCACTATTTGCAGATGATATGATAGTATATACATGTGAGCCCAAAAATTCCACCAGAGAACTCCTAAACCTGATAAACAACTTCAGTGAAGTAGCTGGATATAAAATTAACTCAAACAAATTGGTAGCCTTTCTCCACACAAAGGATAAACAGGCTGAGAAAGAAATTAGGGAAACAACACCCTTCACAATAGTCACAAAGAATATAAAATACCTTGGTGTGATTCTAACTAGGCAAGTGAAAGATCTGTATGATAAGAACTTCAAGTCTCTGAAGAAAGAAATCAAAGAAGATCTCAGAAGACGGAAAGATCTCCCATGCTCATGGATTAGCAGGATTAATATAGTAAAAATGGCCATCTTGCTGAAAGCAATTTACAGATTCAATGCAATCCCCATCAAAATTACAACTCAATTCTTCACAGAGTTAAAAAGAGCAATTTGCAAGTTCATCTGGAATAACAAAAAACCCAGGATAGTGAAAACTATTCTCAACAATATAAGAACTTCTGGTTGAATCACCATCCCTGGCCTCAACCTGTACTTCAGAGCAATTGTGATTAAAAACTGCATGGTACTGGTACAGGGACAGGCAGGTAGATCAATGGAATAGAACTGAAGACCCAGAAATGAATCCACACACCTATAGTCACTTAATCTTTGACAAAGGAGCTAAACCACCCAGTGAAAAAAAGACAGCATTTTCAACAAATGGTTCTGCATCAACTGTCAGTTAGCATGTATAAGAATGCAAATTGATCCATTCTTATCTCCTTGTACAAAGTTCAAGTCTATGTGGATCAAAGAAATCCACATAAAACCAGAGACACTGAATGTTATAGAGGAGAAAGTTGGGAAGAGCCTCAAAGATATGGGCACAGGGGAAAGATTCCTGAACAGAACACCAGTGGCTTGTTCTGTAATATCAAGAATCAACAAATAAGACCTCATAAAATTGCAAAACTTTTGAAAGGCAACTGTCAATAGGACAAAATGGCAACCAACAGATTGGGAAAAGATCTTTACCCATCCTAAGTCTGACAGGGGGCTAATATTCAATATATATAAAGAACTCAAGAATTTGGAGTCCAGGAAACCAAATAACCCTATTAAAAATGGGGTATAGAGCTAAACAAAGAATTCTCAACTCAGGAATACCGAATGGCTAAGAAGCACCTAAAGAAATATTCAACATCTGTCATCATCAGGGAAATGCCAATCAAAACAACCCTAAGATTCCACCTCACACTGGTCAGAATGGCTAAGATCAAATGATCAGGTGACATCAGATGCTGGCAAGGTTGTGGAGAAAGTGGAACACTCCTCCATTGCTGGTGGGATTGCAAGCTGGTACAACCTCTCTGGAAATCAGTTTGGTGGTTCCTCAGAAAATTGGACCTAGTACTACCTGAGGACCCAGCAATACCATTCCTGGGCATATACCCAGAAGATGCTTCAATATATAATAAGGACACATACTCCACTATGTTCATAACAACCTTATTTATAATAGCCAGGAGCTAGAAAGAACCCAGATGTCCCTCAACAGAGGAATGGATACATAAAATGTGGTACATTTATACAATGGAGTACTACTCAGTTATTAAAAACAATTAATTTATGATATTCTTAGGCAAATGGATGAAATGATAAAATATCATCCTGAGTGAGGTAACCCAATCACAAAAGAACACACATGATATGCACTCACTGACAAGTGGATATTAGCCCAGAATCTCAGAATACCCAAACTACAACTCACAAGGCACATGAATTTCAAGAAGGAAGACCAAAGTGTGGATACTTCAATCCTCCTTAGAAGGGGGAACATAATACCCATGGGATGAGTTACAGAGACAAAGTGTGGAGCAGAGACTGAAGGAATGACCATCCAGATACTGCCCCACCTGGAAATCCATCCCATATACAGTCACCAAACCAAGACACTATTGTGGATGCCAAGAAGAGATTGCTGAAAGGAGACTGAAATGGTTGTCTCCTGAGAAACTCTGCCAGTGCCTGACAAACACAGCAGTGGATGCTCATGGCCATCCATTGGTGACCAATGAAGGAGCTAGAGAAAGTACCCAAGTTACTGAAGAGGTTTGCAGCCGCACAGGATGAACAATATGAACTAGCCAGTACCCCTAGAGCTCCTGGGGATTAAACCACCAATCAAAGAGTATACATGGAGGGACTCAAGGCTCCAGCTGCATATGTAGCAGAGGATGGGGAAGCCAGACATCAATGGGATGAGAAGCCCTTGGTACTGTGAAGGCTCTATGCCTCAGTTTAGGGGAATCCCAGGGCCAAGAAGCAGAAGTGGGTGTGGTAGAGAGCAGGGGAAGGAGGGAGGTTATAGGGGGTTTTCAGAGGGGAAATCAGTCAGGAAAGGAGATAACATTTGAAATGTGAATAAATAAAATATCTTATAAATAATATGAGAGAGAGAGAGAGAGAGAGAGAGAGAGAGAGAATATAACACTTCATACTCATCAAAGGAAAAAATCCACCATGAGGACATCTGAATTTTGAACATCGATTTCCCAAATGCAAGGGCATCCACAATCACAAAAGAAACCTTATTAAGCTTAAATCACACATAAACCCCACACATTAATGGTGGAAGACTTCAACAACCCACTCTCACCAATGGGTAGGTCATCAAGACAGAAACTAAACATAGAAATAACAAAACTAACAGAAGTTATGGCTCAAATGACCTAACAAATATCTATAGAACATTTCACCCAAACACAAAAGATTACATTTTCTTCTCAGCACCTCGTGTAACCGTCTCCAAAATTGACCATATAAATGGTGACAAAGCAAGCCTCAACACATACAAGAAGTTTGAAATAACCCCGTGCAAGGATTAAATTTAGCTGGACATCAACAACAACAGAAACAACAGAATGCCTACATATTCATGGATACTAAACAACTCCCTACTCAATGATCACTGGGTCACAGAAGAAATAAAGAAATTAAAGATTTTCTAGGATCAATGAGGGCATAGCATACCCAAACTTACAGGACACCATGAATCTAGTGCTTAGAGGGAAGTTCATAGCACCATTGTAAAGAAATTGAAGAGTTCTCATACTAATGAAATAAGAGTTCATAGCACCATTGTAAAGAAATTGAAGAGTTCTCATACTAATGAAATAAGAGTATATGTGAAGGCTCTAGGAAAAAAAAGAGAAGCAAACACACCCTGTAGGAAATAATCAAATTCAAGGGCTGAAATCAGTCAAATAGAAACAAAGAGAACAACAGAAAGAACCAGCAAAACCAAGAACTGCTTGAGAAAAATCAACAAGATAGACAATCCTTTAGCCAAACTAACCAAAAGACAGAGAGACATTATCCAAATTAACAAAAGCAGAAATGAAAATGGAGACATAACAACAGACACAAAAAAATTCAAAGAATCATTAGGTCTTATTTCAAAAGCCTGAGCTCCACAAAATTTAAATTGAAATGGATGATTTTCTAGACCAATTACAAAAGCTAAATCATGATCAGGTAAACTATCAGAACAGTCCTATAATCCCTAAGAAATTAAAAGCAGTCATTAAACACCTCCCAAATGGTTTTAGCATAGAATTTTACCAGACTTTCAAAGAAGTACTAATGCCAACACTCCATGAACTATTCCACAAAATAGAAGCAGAGGGAACTTTGCCAAATGCATTCTATGAGACAACAGTGACACCCTTTGTGTCACTGAAATCACACAAAGACTCAACAAAGAAAGAGAATTTCTGACCAATTTTCCTTATGAACATTGATGCAAAAATACTCAATAAAATTCTTTTGAACTGAATCCAAGAACACATGAAAGACATAATGCATCCTAATCAAGTAGGCTTCATCCCAGGGATGCAGGGGTGGTTCAATATATGAAACTCCATCAGAGCTCTGGGATGGGGAGAGGCCCCAGAGGGTCTATGGGGCGACTCTAGCTGAGACTTCTGGCAATGGGGTATATGTGTCCTCAAGTGGCCACTTCTTGCAACCAGGCAGGACTCCCAGTGGAGGAATAAATCCAGCAACCCTTCCACAAAACCTTTGACCCAAAATGTGTCCTGCCTACAAAATGAACAGGGACAAAGGAAGAGCAGAGATAGAAGGAATGACCAACCAATGACTGCCCCAACTTGAAACCCATCCCATGGGCAAGAATCAATCCCTGACAGTATTAATGGTACTATGCTATGCTTGCAGACAGTGACCTAGCATAACTGTACTCTGAGAGGCTCCACCCAACAGCCAATGGAAAGAGATGCATAGACACACAGCTAAACATTAGATGGAGCTCAGCTTATAGAAGAGTTTGGAGAAGAATTGAGAGTCCTGAAGAGGTTAGGGACTCCATAGGAAGACCAAAAGAGTCAAGTAACCTGGACCCATGTGGACTCCCAGAGATGGAACCACTAACCAATGAGTGAGCATGGGCTGGACCTAGGCTACCTGCACATGTAGCAGATGAACAGCTTGGTCTTCATTTGGGTACCCTAACAACTGGAGCAGGGGCTGTCCTTAAGCCTGTGGTCTGCCTGTCTGTGGATCCCACTCTTGCAAATGGACCACTTTGTCTGGGCTCAGAGGGAGAGGATGCACTTAGTCTTACAGTTACTTGATGTGGGAGGGGGATGGGAGGATTGGGGTGTTAGTGGGGAGGGGTAACACTAGAGGGGGGTCTTCTTCTCAAAAGAGAAGAGGAAGGTGGAATGGGGGAGGACTTGTATGAAGGGACACTGGGAGGAAGGGGGCTGATATTGTGATGAAAAAATGAATAAATAAATTGAAAATATAGATAAATGTTTATGTAATAGGGAAACAATTGTATGATGACATAAAACTGTTTGGAACTAAAACAATATGAAATGCATATTAAATAGTGATATTACTGAGTGAATGTTTTGTTTAAAGATTTAGTGCCATTACTATAATGTTGTCTATGCAACAATTGTATTTTATGTTAACAGTTCATACCACAAGTTGTTTTGAAAAATCTTTGTGAGGGAGAAAAACATCTAAAAGAAATGCTGTAGGCGAGGAGCCTCAATTACTTTTTCTTTATTTTTTCTTTCTTTTGGTTTCCTAGACAGGGTTTCTCTCAGTAGCCTTGGCTGTCCTGGAACTCGCTCTGTAGAGGCTGGTCTTGAGCCTATAGAAATCTGTCTGCTTCTGCTTCCTGAGTGCTGGGATCAAAGGTGTGTGTTGCCATACCCAGCTTTGATCGCTTTTTCTTGAGACCGAAGCACTGAGGATGCGAGGCCAGATCACATAGTGACACTCCTCATCTCTAAAGGGGTCACTGAGCAGTCTAGTCCTCAGATGCAGAGTGGGAGAAGATTGAGGACAGTGAATGAGAGAATGAGGTAGTCCTGGTCATGATTCGGGGGAAAATAGTTACAGCAATCTAGTTATAAATCTCCCGAAAGAAGGGTTAAATAATTTAATTGAAAAAATTATTTGTAAATGACACAACCCTGTGATCTCTTTGGTCTTTTCTCCTCCAACATTTTTCCCTAGATTAATCATGTATTTATTGTTTGAAGAAGCAATGAATTATTATGAATGTCTGTCTGATTATCTAGAAATTTCTTAAATGAGTCATTTCTACATATTTAAAAACCTAAAAAGATGTGAGCAAAATCTATAACATTATCAATCAGTGGGGTGATGATATGCATGGTCAGGGGCATCTTTGGAATATTGGAGTTCTCTTAGTCACTCTTCCATTGCTGTGAAGAGACACCATGACCACAGCAACTCTTATAAAAGGAAGTATTTAATTGGGGTTTGCTTATAGTTCAGAGGCTCAGTCTATTAACATAATGACAGGAGTTATGGCAGTATGCAGATAGTCCCTGAAGCAGTAGTTGGGTGATACATCTTGATCCTTAGGCAGAGAGGTAGAGGGAAACATTGGATTAGAATGGGCTTTTGAAGCGTCAAAGCCCACTTCTCCCAACAAAGCCACACCTACTCCAACGAGGCCACACCTCCTAGTCCTTCTAATTTTTTCAAATAGTATCACTCCCTGATGACTAAGCATATGAGCCTATGGGTCCATTTTTATTCAAATCACCATAGGAGTGCATGTGACAATCACATGGACGTGATATTAGATGTATTAGGCTGCAATTACTCAGTAATTTAAGTCATGAGGACCTGTATGACTCATTAACTAGATGATGATAGGTGGACAATTTAAGATTGGTTTGAAGTTTTCACAATGTCTTTGAGGATCTGGCTACCTTCTAGCTTTCCCATTATCCTCAGCTTGAAATTCACTTCCCAGGGCTTTGCTTTAAAGATGCAAGAGGACTTTACATAGGTTGCAGCATCATGGCATCTCATTCTCAAGTCCAAAGTTAAAACGACTAGTGTGCATTAATGCTCAGATGTTTGGGACTCTAGCCAATGAAATGGTTCTATCTACATTTTGGGTAGGTATTTTTCAAATAACCTAATCTAGAAGATCTCTCTAGGCACACATTTGAAAGAGAATTCTCAGAATAACATCTGATATGTGAAGAAAAAACATGGGTTTAAATCTCAGCTTGTGCTCCTCTGGAAGGCAGCCTTAGGAATATACACTCAAGTCTATAACCAGAGGCCAGTCTCAATTGTGGTTCTTGATGCTCTTAACTTGACAATCAATGTTCACAATCATAGCCTTTAGCTAAGTAGGCTTCCCTCCAGATATATAAGCTTTAAAAAGCTCTTTTACAAGAGAAAGTATGTTTAGCTAAGCAGGAACAAGTTCTTGTGTGGGGTGGCTTTGAAGTAAACAAATGGCTTTTGCCTTTTCTGTTTTGGTAGGCATTCCCCATGGATCAGTGTCTGAGACCTTGTAGACTTCGGTGCATATTCCTAAGGCTGTTGGTTCTTCCAGAGGAGCACAAGCTGAGATTTTAACCCGCTCCTTCTTTCCTTCCCATATCAGATGCTATTCTGAGAATTCTCTTCCAAATGTGTGCCCAGTCCAGGCCATGATGGTCATTACCTGAAGGAAGCAGTACTGACCATGTGCAGCATTTTCTCAGGTTGACAGTGTCATGATGGATCCTGCTGTGAAAAGTCTATGGGCACAGACTTAGGGCAGCCTATCAGTTACACTTACACCACTTCCCCAAGCTGTTGAGAAGCACTGATTTATAACGGTCTCCTCTCTGCAGGAATCCCCATTTCAGAGAATTATTTTCTTCTCTATCTTTTGTTTGCACAATCTCAAAGTATAAGTATCACTTTTATTTCCTCAGGTGAAGTGATGAGATAAGAGCTGAACTCAAGCTGTGTGAATCCATGGCTTGGGCTGAGCTCAGAGAGTTTCCTTCTCTATTCAGCCTATTCCTAGGTCTAGGCCTGGGATCTTCAAGCCTCTGTGCAGTTTAATCTTCTGCAAGCCCAGAGTACCTTAAAGACTTCAGCTTCCAGCCTTCATCTGCTAACCTAGGTCTAGAATGCCTCAGCCTCCAAGACTTACTGCTAAATAACTCACCCTTTTCAGCTCTTTCTGCACTCTAACTGGCTGGGTCAACTTAGCTCTTCTGGCTCACTCCTCTTGAAGCTGACTGATTCAGACTGGCTTCTCTCAGCTTTTGACTGGATTGCTCTGGAAAATTCTGACTGGAAAAACTGCCCCATGAACTCCACAAACTCTACTGCTCTGCTTAGAACTGAGCTCAACTTCACTCAACTAAATTGCACTGAACTCAGCTGCTCTGACCTGAACTGCCCCCTTTCCCTCACTGCTCTTAAATACCCTCCCTTTCCTGTCTTCTCCTGAGAGTTGGGTGTATCTTTTCTCTGACTCATTCTTTCAAATCTTTCTCTGATTTGTCACTTTGTCTGCCTCTCAATTAGATGTCATTGTTTGGAATTCAAGCTGTGTACTAAAGGCATGTCTGTATTCCAGCCAGAGAGATCAAACATCTATGGCATGCATGTATACATCCCAGCGGGATCATACCTTTGGATGTAGTTCCTTGCCAGAGAATCCATATTGCTGGATTAAAATTTCTCTACATAAAAGCAATGTGGTATTTTAGTAAAGTATCTCATCTGTTCACATCAGGGCTAAAAATAAAAAAATAATAAAGATAAAAAGGGAAAGGGTAAACTTTAAAGATAGCCAAAGAAGATTCCAACATTGAACATGAAAAGATGATTTAGAAATGATTGTTAAGAATATACAAGATACAATTTGCAAACCACAGGAAACTCAAGAAGAAGAGAAAGAGTGGTAGACAAGGACGACTTTGGTCAGCTGCCTCGGGGTGGGGGTTGGGGGGGGTGGGAAGGGTTACAGGTGTCGAAAGGATTGTTCCGCTGTGCTAATGTGCAAAGAGGAATATAGTAGTCTTTATTCCTGGTGCTGCCTGGAGAAATGAAGAGGTCAGTGCCAACCTAGCCAGGGTTGGAAACAGAATGAGTCCCCAGCATAGCAAATCTGTATCATAACAAATGCTGGAATTCACTCTCCTTTTTTATCTTCTGCTCAATTTGTTTGTTGGCTGTTCTTCATTATTTTTATTTTATTTTTCCCTTTCTGTTTGTGCACCTGAATTGTATAATTCCATTTTAACTTCTTTTCCAGTTTATCTCTGTATACAGAATTCTTAGTGGCTGCTTCATGCATAGTTCATTTTCTGTCCTGTGCGTTTTTGAAAGACCAAACATTCCATCGATGATAGCCATCAATCATAGAGAACTAAGGAAGAAGAAGACTGGGTATTTACACATAGTTTTGCCTGCAGAAGTCTTTGATCCTAATGTGCTCAGAACCTTTGTGTTGCTTCTATCTGGAAGATGACTTTAGCCATTCATTTTGGGGGGAGGGGTTAGGCTTTGACTTGCTTTTGCTATTCTGAACCAACTGTCTTCCTTTGTGTGAGAATGCCCTCATTTCTCTTTGATTTTTAAAGGGTGCTCTCACTGGATGGAAGAAACATGAAAAATGGAAAAGATGAAGCTTCTTCCCTTGGTCCGCCACCCAGGATTTCTAGAGGAAAAAAAAAAATCACTCTTTTGGTCTTCCACTGTAAATCATAACTGTGTGTGTGCTCGCGCACTTGTGTTCTGTTGGAGACTGAGTAAGGTATTATTTTTAATTAAGCTGATTTCATGGGTTTTTTTTTTTTTGGTAGTTTTTGATTTTCAGCAGGTCAACTCTGAAGTGGATCAATGTGGAATTCTTTGGTTCTAACTTGGCTTGTTCTCGAATCTCTGCCAATTTGACTTTCAGCCTTTCTCTCTGCCCAGTCTCCTTTTAGATTTCAATGAGGCAAATATCAGAACTCAGCTTTCTAGACCCTGAGGCCTTGTTCAATGATGTTTTGCCTACTTTCCCTCTGTGGTTAGTGGATTACACCTACTGCGTTATCCCCAAGTTCACCAATTATTTTTGCTATAGCCCCATCCCTATTCTAATATTGTGCCAATGGCTGAATATGTCTTTTTATGTCTGTTGGATTTTCAATCCTAAAATTCCTATTTATAATCTTTGCATCCCCTCTTTAGTGAGATTTTATGTTTTCTTGCTATAGCCTTGTTTCTTCACTTGCTTTAGGATGTTCAGTTACTTGATTTATTTTTATGACAGCTGCTTTCGCATCTTCGTTGTGTGATTCTAACGTCACTCTCATCTTGTTGACACTTACAGATCTTCTTTTTCATTCAGTTAAGAGTGTCTAGTAAATGATACCCAACTGATACATACGTATTTTAAGGCACTGCAATATGGGCTCCGAGTCTTATTTAAAACTCGTTCAGTTGGCTTTGTCCGACGTTGTTCCAACACAGGGAAAAGCTGCCTCAGTATTGGCAGAAAACAGTTTAGGGTACTTGTTCTGCTTCCAGTGACACTGAGTGGGGGTGGAAGTGGCTCTTCATTAAGGGTGAATGGTGGTGGGAATTCTGGCTTCCCACTAGGGTAATGGGGGTAGGGCCTTGGTTGTGGTCTGCACTTGTCTGCATTGATGGCGAGTGGAGATTCCTTTTTTATGGCCTAGTGAGAGAAACCACCCTGATGCATCTGGACTTCTTCAATGCTACTCCAGCAAAGGTGCATCAAGGTAGGATGCAAAAAACTGGGTGCAGATAGGTGGGGTACCTTTTTATAGCCTGGCAAGAGTAGAAGTCATACTTTTTCAACCTATGAATTTTTGTTTTTGTTTTTCCCTAGCTGAAAACTTCCCACTTTTCCAGGCTGGCCCACAGGTAAGAGTGAGATTTTGTTGAGGGTTCTTATGTTTGTTACTCGGGCATTTCTGAATTCCTCGTCTCTAGCACCCAGTTTCAGATATATGTGGAACAGAAACCCAGAGAGCCACACCCTTTTATGGGGTGCAGCCTGCTCTTTCCACATTTGTCTTTTTGTGTTTATTCGATGTATGATGTCTAGAGTTTTTATTTGGAGTTTTCAGGATCAATCAGGAAAATACATGATTTCCATCTTCATAGAAGGGGGAGTTCTATCATCTTGGATAATATGGTCTTAATGCATTATACATTACACAGTTTTGGAACACAGGAGTGCTTTCAGATCACTTTGTAGAGGAATCTACATTACTTTAAAATGAACATAACGAAAGGTGTTTTTTCTTGATATATCATGATATAGTCAGCACCATTTAAATTAAAAATTAAATACACATTTAGAATGCTAGAAATAACTTTGTTAGAGACCTAGACTTCAGTCCAGTCTCTTTCTGGATTGTTCTGTGGCCTTGGCCAGACCTCTTGGTGTCTCAGTATACCCAGCTGAATGCACATTATTCAATTTGTTAGGTAATCTCTTAAATTTCCTCATAGAACTCTCCTCTCGATTCCTGCTACCACCAAATTTCTAGATTTTCTATAATACAGTTTTTGAAATGTTGGATAATCCAAATAAAATCCTCAAAATTAAATAAGACAAAGAAAGGTAGCTATAATTTATTAAATGTTTAACTGTGTTTCAGATACTATAGCATATTTAATATGAATATTACCTAGTAAGCAATCTATTGAAGTGTAAGTTACATCTCATTTTGTAGATGAGAAAATGGATGCTGAAAGGTAAAAAGCAGCATCTAAGAATTCTTAATTGTGCCCCTGCCCGAGGAGGGGTGTCTGCCCAGGAGCAGTCTCAAGGCCTGACCCGGAAGGGGAGCCATCTTTGCTCCAGTGCACTGCCAAGGGAGAGGGCGGCCTGGAGAAGCATCACAGCTTCTGGGAAAGATCCCGTTTCTGGTTCCAGTCATCCTGCACATTTCCTGCTCGAGGAGGGATGTCTGCCTGGGAGGAGTCTCTGGGCCTGAACAGTCATCTGGCACCTTTCCTGCCCCTGCCTGAGGAGGGGTGTCTGCCCGGTAAGAGTCTCAAGGCCTGAGCCGGAAGGAGAGCCATCTTTGCTCCGGTTCACTTAGGCTCCAGTCTGCACTAGCAAGAGTGTGGACCGCAGAAGCTACACAGCTTCAGGACAGACAGAAGCAACCTAACTTCTGGGACAGAACTGTTTTGGGCTCCAGAAATTTGAGCACCTTCCTTACCAGAGGAAAGGTGGCCACTTGTGAGGGCTCTGTCTGCCAGAGCAGGTGAGAGAGTCATATTGTGTCCAGGGTCCCTCAGTGGCTAGTCTGTGCAGGTGAGTGAATAAACTGCAGAGGTAACATATCTTCTGGGACAGGCCCTGTTTTGGGCCTACATCTTCAGCAGGGAGGCAGATGTGAATGCCAGGACTCTGTGCACCTTCCCTGATAGAGGAGAGGTTCCCTGCAGAGAGTAATCTGACCACTGAGACTCAGGAGAGAGCTGGACTCCCAGGACTGCTGACAGAGGCTAACAGAATCACAGGAGGAACAAGCTCCAACCAGAGACAACTATAACAACTAACTCCAGA
>NC_034596.1:30925536-31010794 GCF_900095145.1 Mus pahari
GCTCACAGTCAGCTATTGGATGGAGCACAGGGCCCCCAATGGAGGAGCTAGAGAAAGCACCCAAGGAGCTGTAGGGGGCTGCAACCCTGTAGGTGCAACAATGATATGAACTAACCAGTACCCCCTGAGCTTGTGTCTCTAGCTGCATATGTAGCAGAATATGGTCTAATCGGCCATCACTGGGAAGAGAGGCCCCTTGGTCTTGTAAACTTTATATGACCCAGCACAGGGGATGGCCAGGGCCGAGTAGTGGGAGTGGGTGGGTAGGGGAGCAGGGGGTGGGTATAGGGATAGCATTTGAAATGTCAATAAAGAAAATAATAAATAAAAAAATAAATAAAATTCTTAATTGTAAAGATATATTGGATGCTAAGTCTATTTTATTACAGAGCTAATGTATATATGTACACCACATACATACATATATACACATATAATGTACACACATATATTTTGCAATATATTATACATATATGTGTATACATTATATACATACATGGATATAATGCATACACACACACATATATATATATATATATATATATATATATATATATATATATATATATATATATATATATATATATATATATATATATGAGAGAGCTTATGTATGTATTTTTTAATATTTTGGCCACCACTCAAGATGCAATTTTAAAGAAGTGAGATATTAACTCAAAGATAAAGGTAGAAAATATTTTTTGCCAATGTCTCTAGTGACTTTATTTGGCTCAGATTAATTCCTAATGTAGATGCATGGTACATACTTATGTGGCAAGATCCAAAGAGTTTATAGTTAACATGGAAGGGTGAGCATGGCAACACATGAACTTAGACTGTGTTCTAATTTATTCTTTTCTCTTATGATGAATCCCCCCTCCACAGTCTTCTAGCTTACGGTGATATTGCCTGGGTCCATCTACACAGAAATTGATATTCTATTGTATTCTCAGAGAAATTATTCAAATTTCACATTATGTGTTCTCAGAATTACCAAGGGAACTATGAATACAGTGGTTGCAACGTAATTCCTTCATGAGGAGACAGGAAGCTAGTGATTGTCTATGTAATCTTGTTCTGAGAGGAAGTATGCTTTTCTAGGAAAATGATTTTCTCTTTATAAGGCTGCCATCATTTTGGTACATGGAAAACTGATTCATGGTCACCGTTTTTATTTTTGCCATCGGCCTATGTGGAGTGTGCACTTTAGTATAGGAAAGCAAGTTTTTCTCTTTTATTCGTTTTTAGCTTTTATTAAAACTAAACAAAATGTTATGTGGTTCAAACAAAATATTATCCGTGTCCAGTACAGGACAGGTTAAGATTGCCTAGTTGTGGGTGGGAAGTATGATCAGGGGTACAGGTATGTCTTTTGGTCATTCCACTGAAAATGCATAAAGCATTTCTATTGAGTTAGCACAACACAGTGTGGAAAATCAGCAGTGAAATATAAAGATCTCTAGATTAGGGACATAAAGCTCTATAGCACCAGCCCTGCTGTTAGCAAACTGTCTTAATGAACTCTGGTGGGTCTAAACTTCCCTCATCTGTGCCACAAGTAGACTGAACCAGGTGTCTCAGCTCAAATATTTAAAGGAACTATTAACTGTATGTAAACCACAAAAAATTGGCACTGTATTCATTGTGTGCTGCTTACTGAAGAACATTCTAGCACCAGGACATAGATTTTTAAAAACACCTTATTTTTACAGAAATCATAGGGGCTGGAGGGTATAGCTCACTAGTAGGGTGCAGTCTTCGTATGTGTGAGGCTCTGGGTTCCATCCCCAGCAAAGGGAATAATGAAGTTTAAAGGACTTCAAAGAAAATTGCAATATAAATGCAAAATATATAATTACCTTGTTCTAAGCAATTTCAGTGCTGCACTCCATTTCAAACAGGCAGTGCTATTTCATACATTCATTTGGTATGCATTCAGCGCCTATTATGTGAATAGGCAGCGAGTTGAGAGTGAATAGAGAAATTGACAAAAAGGATGTCTACTACTGTCTTCCCAAATACAAAAGGTGATTCATTCTTAAGGATGTATTCTTCTCAAAGAATCTTATTGATTACGTGGAATACTACATCAAGGATAGAGATGGTGCTGCAAATGGCAATTTAATACCAACTGAAATGTGGAATAGCACTCTGATTTAAAAAAAAAAATGTTTTCTTTCAGCAGAACAGCTTTGCTGCCATTGCTGTTTGTCCAACTTGAGCAGACTTTTTAGTTCATACAGTACTAAGTCTTTTCTTCCCCAGTGACCTGTATCTCCTGAATGTGCCATGATGGTTCCATTGCCCAGAAGGAAGCTGTCATCAATGCCCAAACGTTTAGTTTTCTTGAAAGATGGGGTCAGGAGAGGCAAAGCATATGAAGATGCCAAAGAGGGATTTGAGACTTCAGAAGGGATTCGTGAAATGCCCATCCCCTCTAGTTCATACCCAACTCTCTCAGCTGTTATCCTATCAAGTCTTGGGGTTCTCTCTCGTGGTTCAGACTGGTAGACTTCCCCAGCTCAACCCACAGCTGCACACAATCACCCACGACACCCCCAAACATGGCACTCACACCCACCCACTTCCTTCTCTTGACAGGGCAACCCTCATGGATCCACCCAATGGTTGACTGGCCTTCCAGAGCCATCCCCATCACCCACCACCCGGCACCATGTTCTAGGAAATGGCCTCTCCCCCATCAGTCCCCGCCCCTCAGTCGGAGAGCACCCAATGGGAGGAGCCGAGGCCGCGGGAGGCGGGGACTAAGGCGGGCCCATTTAAAGAAAGGCTGAGGGCGAAAGGAGGCAAGAGAAGAGAAGAAAGAGAAGCCAGGGGAGGGGGCGGGCGCCGTCCAATGACAAAGCCCCGGGGTGGGCGCCCGCCGCTGCCGCCATCTTTAGCCGGGCCACAGGACAACCAGCGCGTCCTCCGCCCCGAGGGGGAGGGGCGGCGAGGCGAGAAAAGTAGCGAGCGGCGCCGGGCGGAAGGCGCCAGCACAGGCGAGCGCCGCCGAGCCGGGCGCGGACGGGGACGGCGGGCGGTCCCGAGCGGCCTCCGATGCGACGCGGCGTGAAGAGGCGGCGGCGCCGGCCCCGGGCCGCCTGGGGCGGCGGCTACGGAGCGGAAGGAGGGGCCGGGCTGGAGGCGCTGGAGGAGAAGGTGGTGTACTCGCGGTCGCAACTGTCGCTGGCCGGCAGCACGGAGGCGCTGGGCGACGCCTTCAAGCTCTTCATGCCCAGCAGCACGGAGTTCATGAGCTCGGAAGCGGAGCTCTGGAGCTTCCTCTGCAGCCTCAAGCACCAGTTCTCCCCGCACATCCTGCGCAGCAAGGACGTCTACGGCTACTCCTCGTGCCGGGCACTGGTGCCCGACCCCCCGGCGCCCGACAGCCGCCCCGCGCGCCGGCCGCGCCCGCGCGCAACGCCCAGGAGGAGGCGCCGTGGAGCTCGGGCTGCCGCGGGCATCCGCAGGCCGCGCCCCGCCGCTGCGGCCGCGGAGCCCGGGCCTCCCGCGTCCTGCTTCGGGGGCCGCACCCTGGAGGAGATCTGGAGGGCGGCCACCCCGACGCTGACCAGCTTCCCGACCATCCGCGTCGGAGACGACGTGTGGGGCGAGCGCAGCCTGGCGGTGGCGCGGCGCAGGGCGAGCCAAGTGCTGCGAGTGGACCTGGACCCGGTGGTGAGGCTGCGCCGCTTCCCGGTGCCCCGGGTGTGATGCGCGCCGCGGCGCCTCCTGCCGGCCGCCGCCCGAGGAAGCTTCCGCGCGCTGGAACGGACTAACGTCAGTCGAATGTTTACAGAACCGGCCCCCTTTGGTGCACTTTATGCGCGAACAAGGCCCCTGGATGCGGTGCGGCGCCGCGGTCCGGGCGGGATCGGGACAGTTGCGGCCCCCACGCCTGCGGCCAGACGGGACGGCCGGACCCGCGACAGAAGTTCCTTTGCTTCCCAACCCGGATGGAGACGTCTCCAGAACCTGGAGGGACACGTGCATTTTCTCCCTCTCGGACTCTACCTCACCGGTCTGGAAGTCCTCCGAAGACTTACACATTTTTTTCTCCAAAGGAATTTTGTTTTCGTGCTTGTGTAATACAGCCAGAGTTTTACTTGCTCCTGGTTCCCCTTCTGTTTTCTTTTTGACTGTCAGCCCCACTTTCTGGACAGAAGATCGACTGTGTTTCCTGGTGAAGTGCTGGTGTACGCTCAGGGTATTCTAAAGCCCACTCGTTTTCTAATTTTTACTGGATTCCAAAGCTTTGATGAAGGTCGTCTTTTAAGAGTTTCAAACTTATGACTGTTAATGTAAGGATTTGTATGGCTTTGAATTTCATGAGCTCAGTGATTAACAAGAGATGCAAAGTACAACTTTAAAATGAAAGGTTAAGGTGTTTATATATAAAGTTTTATATTGAAAGTTAATGTTTATATTTACTGAGCTCCTAAGTAAAAATGGTAGAATATTCTTTAAAAGTTTTGTTTAAGAAAAGTTGACTTACTCTACTCATTTAAATTGAATAAAATTGAAGTGTTTTGAACCACATGGCTTCTGATAAAAATTGAATAAATTTTGAAGATGTTGGGTACAAGAATGACTGGAATCCAGTTGGAGGTGTTTGACCTCGCTTCCTGGTGTAACATAATATTCAGGATTGTTAATGGGAAGAGAATTAAGATGGAAGTTGTTTAGGAGAGATCAATATGTGTGGACATTGTGAATAAACAGATAAACAGAATACCCTTTAGAATTCCCAGAACTGTGAATGATCTTTAGGGAGGGGCAGGGGCTTTTCTTGGTACCACATAACTGGTCAAAGTTGTTTGGCAGAAAAGTAGATCTTAATTCTTTGTTGTTGGATAACAAGAAATGCCTAAACTAATACTCATTGTATTTCTGCAAACCATGACAATTGGTTGACGTTTTGTCCTATGAGTTTTCTTTTTCTCTTCTTCCCATTCATCATTGTGTTTGCAATCTTTGATAGCTGAAGGCCACAGGAATCAAAACATCGAGCCACACAGTACTGACCCTTCTTGTACACTTTTGTAATAGCGTGTATACCATATGGCCCAGAGTGGAGTTCTTGATTATCCAAGTGCCTTTGGTCATTGGTGGCAGCAAGACTTGGTGGGTTTTTAGCCAGTGGTGCCACAGCCAGCTTTTTCTGCAATACCTAAAGGGTCAAATAGTGTTTTTTCTACCACTGTTATTTCAGATTTAAGTGTTCTGCCATGGGACATTCCTACAGGGCTGGAACTTATTAAGCACTCAGTGCTAAGGTTTATCTCTGCTTGGCAGTTTCTGAGAATAATGACAGTTGCAGTTTTGACTCTTGTGTTCCTAGAATTCAATGGCATAGCTTTCTGAATTAAGTACTTTAAGTTTTTAATAGTTCATGAAAAGAGTTGTGAGTTTAATTTTAGTGTTTTTCTTTTGTAAAAAAAAACCACACACACATACACACACGTATATATACATATATACATACATATACGACTTTATGCCAGTTTTCCACAAGCCTCAGTCTTTTATTCACCACTCAATGATAATACATTGTTATAAATACTGTTACTTGAGTACATGAAAGGTGGGTCACCATGAGAGGGAGAGTGTTAGAGCTGTGTCATGGGAAGCTGAGACAGTCTTGGTTATTAGCTTCCATTGCCAAATGTATTTCAGAGACATGGGATTTTCTTCCCAAAAAATATATTAACTTTTATAGCTAACTAGCACCTGATGAAAATGCATTTGTACCACTTCACGTGTATATAGTTTTATAGCAAGAAATAAATTCAATGGCCATATTAGAATGTAATTTCAACATGGGATTTATCTAGATACTTCCCATAAGATTCTGAAATTAGACATGGCTGAGGGTAAAATTTGCCTCGGGCCACAATGGACAGGTAACCAGTTACACCATGCATTTATCATTTATTTATTTTTAACATTTGTTTCTCTCATGCCTTGGTACTTTAGTGCAGTTGATGGTCTGTGTCAATGCGTCTTTGGCTTATCGATCCGACTGACTAAAGTTTGGATTTGGTTTCCAATCTGAGTTTGATACGGCTCAAAAATATAACCTTTATTTTGCCAAGTTTTTCTGCAGCAAAACCCATGTTGCAGCTTTGAACATATGAAGACATGTCTAGTGTAGCTGATGAGTCTATTGTAAGAAAATGGAATTTTTTCCTGGGTACCTTTGGACAGGATGTGGAGAGGAACTTGACACTGTGGCCTTTAAGATGAAGCATCTGGATTTTGTACTAGAAGGATACACTAGCTTCATGTGTGGGTAGTTTTTAAAGATGTCCCATTTGTTATTTTGCCCTCTGTCATCTCTCATGGCACAAGTAGAGAGATCATCTGGGAGGGAATGCACCACCTTGCTAAGCTTTTGTTTAGTTCTTGACTTTTGAGTTCCTATTTGTGGTGACTGGCACCTCACGGTAACCTTACTAGACTCCTGATGTCATTTTCATCCTCCTCCCCGTCACCCAGCAACTTACTTTTACTTTGCTAAGCCAATGACCTGGCGATAGCTGAGGGCAAGCTTCCGTGTTGATAGTACAATGTTGCTGTTGTGGTGCCTATTTATTTTGTCTGTTCCAGTATTCTATGGACAAGTGTAACTTAAGCTGGTAGCTCATACCTATTGATTTGCCATGTGTACATAATACTACTATTTTTCAAAAAACTTTATAAAAAAAACTTTTAAGATATTTGAATACAAAAAAAATTCACAATTTTGAACTTAAAGGTTTTTGTTGTTTTAAGGGTTGTTATGGTATTCTTTAAATCAGTGATTTTTAATGAACATACATACATAACATTTCCTTTATTGGTGTGTTCAGCTATTTTTTGATAAACTGTTATGTCTTAAGTGCATTAGAATGCAATTGTTTGTAATGAAACTCAAGTGTTTCCCTGGACAGTTTACTGTGCATATGAATGAGATTTACAATTTGGTTGTGTGTTGCTTTTTAACTTATTAACTGTAAATAAATTTTAAGCATATAATGTCTGGCTTTTCTAATGATATTGAAAGTTTTCAAAATGAGACTGTTTGTATGTGAATCAGAAACCATCTTATTTTAAAATTTTGCAAACTTGAGCTGGAAGTCTCAAGGTTTGTGTTGTGTTCCATCTTGTGACTTGGCAGTTCCTTAGTCTCTAGAATGGTTCTTCAAACCAAACCCAGTTTGCTTGTAATAACCTTTACAGGGTACATTCAAATTCGGGCTTCTGAGTCCTGGCCCCTAAATACCATTGGGGTGATGATAAAAGGTCTAAGTTCTCTTTCCTTCATATTGTGAAAGTGCCCCATGAGTGGCAACAATCCAGACTGTTGACAGAAGAAGGTCAGGGGAGAATTCTCACTGCAGTCTATAGGACTGGAATGGAGCATCAGCAACCTGCAACAAGGGCAGATTCACATCCTGTGTGGACTGCCTTACCTCATACCCAAATGCCTATCACTGGGTGGAGGGAGCAAAGGGGACAGGCCTGGGAGAGAATTGCCATATCCAATGTCATGTCCGTCCAGCACTGGGACTCCAGGTAAATAAGCTTTGTGCCTTGGCATCCTCCAGTATCAAATATGCTTCATAAGCTAGTGGAGTACTGTAAAGGTTGAAAAGGACATTAATTTTGGTGACATGGGAAGTGCTTAGTAAATGCCATTAATTGGAAGTAGGAAGGCTGAGTACAGTATAGAGTAATGAGAATTTATCTCTGGTTTCTTCAGGATGGCCACCAAAAGCAGATTATGGTCTAGAAAGTTAAAAGACAGTTTAAGGGGAAGTAATTAATGGGGGAAATAAAAATGTCACAAAATTACGTTTTTATGCTTGCTGGAAGTATTAGGGCAAGAGTTGGGTTTGTTAGAGATGTCAGTGTTAGAATATCTCTGAACGATTTAAAATATGTCATCATGTATTATTTTAAAGGGTCTGAGAATTTACAAGTGGTAAAGTTACTGATCCAAAACCTATAACTTTTGCATTAAATCTTCACTTGGAGTAATTTCAGCAGATTAGAGTTCTCATCCTACCCAATGCCACTGCCCTTAATAGTTCTTCATGTTGTGGGGACCCCCAACCATAAAATTATTTGAGTTGCTACTTCATGACTTATTTTGCTACTGTTGTGAATAGAAATGTAAATACCTGATATGCAGGATGTCTGATTTGACCCCGTGAGAGGGTTATTCAACTTTCAGAGTGGTTGAGACCCACAGGTTGAGAACTGCTGCTGTAGAGCATTTTCTCCCATGGCCACAGAGTCAAAATGGAGTTAGTTTCTGTGAAGTCTGCAAAAATTCTGTCATATTTGAGCCATTGGCACCTTTAGTTTTAAATGTTGGGTTTAAAGACAATGAATTAGTTCTGATTTCTCTCAACACAAAGAATTCCTGAGTTGGTAAACAAATCAAAACTGCAATATCTAAAGCCAGTACAAAAGTACTTCCTAGAAAAGTGCATCGAAGCACACTAGACCTGAAAACAACCTGGGAACAGACCCCACAGACGCTGACTGCTGGACATCACTGCTCCTGTGTGTCCTGGTAAATGCTCTGAGCCATGATGACAATAACATAGCAGCCATGGGGTTTGAAGCTGGTGAGTATAATGACTCAAATTATGATTCGCCTAGCAAAGTTGGATAAATATATTACCAGATAACTATGTTTCCTTCTGAAAGTATTCATAGAGAAGGTAAATTCATCTAAGTAGTAGAGTTATGTATATAAATATATTTTAAAACAAGGTTTATGTAGCCCAGACTGGCATCATATTTGCTCTGTTGCCAGAGCTGGCTTTGAATTTCAGATTTTCCTTTCTTTGGCCCCGAAATGGCTTGATTACAGGCATGTGCCACCACGCCCAGTTCAAGTACATATCCTTTAAATGTTTCAGTAATAGAAAAAAAGTCAAAACCAGGCAGGATGGTTTTTTATTTTTGTCTCATAGGTTTAAACAAGCATAAAAGAAAAATAGAGGTATATAAGAATATATTATTAAAAGTGTAGAGTTTTCCAAATGTCTTTAAATAAATTCAGTGTGCTTGTGAATCTCATGTGCTGAAAACAATGAGTGCCCCAAGTGTCACCTAATATCCCTTCAAGTCACTGCCTTGGTCCCACTCTGATATTTTGTAGTCATCTATGACAGAGTGGAGGCTGTCTCTGGAGGAACTGAAGGACTCCACCTCAGATGTAGATTCTAGAAATCAAGCATCAAGGGCTAAGGTGGCAGGAAAGGGAGGCCTTGGATAAATAAAACATCTCTGTCAAAGCTAGCTGAGAAGTGAAAAGCTCCGTCTTGGCCAGGGTTGGCTAAGTGGGAGTGGGGGGTAATGGGAAATGTGCTCTCGGGAACCCACAAGAATAGAATCCTAATAGAATTCCTCTCCCTAAGGAGTAGGTTTTGGGGGTAGTGTTTACGTCACCTTTGTCTGCCTGCAGGACTTCTCT
This sequence comes from Mus pahari, assembly GCF_900095145.1. NCBI lineage: Eukaryota > Metazoa > Chordata > Mammalia > Rodentia > Muridae > Mus > Mus pahari. Next base: position 30,935,012 of record NC_034596.1, read on the forward strand.
ATGTCAAGGACTGTTAAGCTGTGATTGCATTCATATATATCTACATATGTGCTGGCTGCCTTATGTGTCAGTTTAACACAAGGTAGAGTCATCAGGGGGGTAGGAGCCTCAGTGAAGGAAATGTCTCTAGGAGATTCAGCTGTAAAGTATTTTCTCAGTGATCAATGGGGTGGACCCAGCTCACTGTGGGTGGTGCCATCTCTGGGATGGTGGTCCTGGGTTCTATAACTAAGTGGGCTGAGCAACCCATGGGAAGCAAGCCAGTGAGCAGCACTCCTCAGTAGCCTCTGCATCAGTTATTGACTCTAGGTCCCAGCCCTCATTAAGTCCCTGTCCCGACTTCCTCCAAAGACGTTCTATGATCTGAAAGTGTAAGCCAAATAAATCCTTTCCTCCCCATCGTGCTTTTTGGCCATGGTGTTTGTTGGAACTATGGAAACCCTAAGGTGACTCCTTTTATCTTTGCATCAGACAATGTTGCTGGCGTGTGCTTGGTGTGGAGTGAAACTGAACAGATATATCAAGTTAATGGAGTTCATAGAAGCTTGGGGCATTACCTTCCAAACTTAAAAAAAAAATTGTTTTGTTTTTTTTTAACCATGTGGCTGAATAGAGTGTCTGGAGACTTCTATGTTGTCTATTCTGACTGTACTTGCAATTTCTTAATTGCTTTTCCTCTGGGTCTCAGCAAAAGGCAGTGCAGTGCAAAACGGGCTAGCCAAGGCCCTAGCTTCGACATCCTTCCTTCCTCTCTCTCTAGCAGCTGATCTTCTGACAAGAAGGTTACCATTGCCACTCCTCAGTTTATTCAGCTGTAAAAACAGGCATACCACAATATCTATGTCACAGAGCCCTCGTGAGAATTAAATCAAGTGACACATGTCAAATAGAGTACTGGCTGGGACTATATATATATATATATATATATATATATATATATAGTCCCATATATATATATATATATATATATATATATGGAGGTGTTAAAAATGAAAACATCTGTAGTTCATAAAATGTTAAGGAGAGTTCACTGGTATTAGACAGTAGGGTCAAAAATCACTCTGATTGCTAGAAGAATGTTGTAGATTTGTGAGGAATGATGGCCAACACTGAGCAGAATGTGATAAATGATCAGAAATTCATAATAGAACGAGAAACCAACTAATGTTTATTTAAACCATGCACCAAGTACTATTGTAGTTATCTATGCCTACCCCAACTCCCCTTTGAAGCAGTCTCATGCAATGCAGGCTTTGGACTTGCTCTGTGGCCTTGATGAACTTGAGCTCCAGATCTTCTTTACCTTCTGGTTTTTTTGTTTGTTTGTTTGTTTGTTTGTTTGTTTTTTTTAGTAAAACTTGAGCATGTGTCAGGCATGGGGATAACAAAAAGTTCCTGGATGACTGTAAAGCATTCTGAAATAAATTCTGAAACACAGACATGTATGTGAAATATATACTTTGAACAGGTTGCCATTTTGGCCTGTGAAAAGTTTTGTATCAAGGTAAAAATGATCATGAGAGGAGGGAGGGAGCCTCAATTAAGAAAATGTCTCCACAAGATCCAGCTCTAGACAGGTCTATATAGGGCATTTTCTTAATTTATGATTGATAGAGGGAGGGCCCAGAGCATTGTGGGTGGTGTCAAACACTGAGCTTGTATTATAGTCCTGAGTTTTATAAGAAAGAAGGCTGAGCAAGACATGGGAAGTGTCCTAGTTAGGGTTACTATTGCTGTGATGAAACACCATGACCAAAGCAACTTGGGGAGGAAGGGTTTATTTGGCTTACTGTTTCACATCACTGCTCATCACTGAAGGAAGTTAGGACAGGAACACAAACAGAGCAGGAGCTGGTGCAGGAGCCCTGAAAGGGTGCTGCTTAATGGCTTGCTCCTCGTGGCTTGCTCACCTTGCTTGCTTATAGATCCCAGGTCAATCAGCCCAGGGATGGCACCACATCTATCACTAATTAAGAATGTGCTCTACAGGCCTATCTAAGGCTGGATCTTATGGAGTCATTTTCTCAACTGAGGATCCCTCCTCTCCAGTGTCTCTGGCTGGTATTGAGTTGTAGTTGATAAAGCAGCACTCTGCGTCAGCTCCTGCTTCCAGGTTCCTGCCTTGTTTGAGATTCTGTCCCAACTTTTCTCAGTGATGGATGGTTACATGGAGATGTAAGCAAAACAGACCCTTCCTTCCTAGCTTGCTTTTGGCTATGGAATTTCATCACAGAAGTAAAAATCTTATCTAAGACAGACATTTGTTCCAGGGTTGTGGTTATTGCTGACATAGACAGACCCAACTCTCTGTTTTTGGGAGGACTGTGGTGGCATTTGAACTGTGGGCTGGAAAGATATGGAATGCTTGCTCAGGGCTCAGTGGGCTGCTCTGAAGCTCAGAAGATAAGAAGATAAGACAGCAGTTCAGAAGATGGAAGCTTGGCTTGTAAAGTTTCAGGGGGAAGCAAAGGTTCTACCAGGCCATTTGTGTGAAGAATATGTGGGTTTTGGTCAGTTGGAGCTGAAGAGTCAGCTGTGATTAACCAGAGAACAGACCACTAAAACCTGTGCTGGGACACTGGATGCTGGCCAGCTGGGGCTGAAGGAACAGTTGTGATTAAGAGAGTCCAGCCCCATAGAGGTGAAGCCTTCTGGGAAGTGTTTCCTCAGGGTCAGCCCACAGAAGCTGAGTTTCAGAGGTGGCAAAGTTTGCACCTTGGGCTGATGGCTCAATTAGGTAGTGTAAGAGTCACTCAGGTGGTGATGATTTTTAAAGGCACGCAGGGGTCATAGAGAGCAGCTGAGGCTTGGCATTTTGTGGCAGGGCTGAAGTTCATAAAGAGAGCCCAAGAGATGCTACTGGTGAAAATGTAGCCCAGTTGCAATAGAGGAGCTGGGCATTTTGGAGGCGCCAGTACCATGGAAAAGGGCTAAGAACAGCAGCAACACTGGAGCGGAGCCTGCCCAAGCCTAGGAGACAAGCTGAGTGGGTTGCAGAGTGTAAACCAGAGACCCAGACCCTTAGGAGTAGCCCAAAAGACTGTAAGTGAATCCCAGACATTGGACTTTGAGTTATTGACACTGTTGGGGGTTGGTTTGGGTTTGTTCAGCTTGTGACTATGTCCTGGTTCGTCTCTCTTAAGTATGACAACAGCTTTTATCTTTTTATTTATTTATTTATTTATTTATTTATTTACAGGATCCCACAGTTGACAGATTTTGACGATTTTAAAGAGATCTTGGACTTTTAAGTGTTTGAATTTTTAAAGAGTGTGGAACTTTTACAATTTGGAATGTGTTCTATTGTGATTAATGTGTGATCTTGAGGATGAACAAGAAGTGAGAAATTATGGCTGAACAGTGATGTGTTTGTGTGTCAAGTTGACAAGGGATCAGTTGTGCTGGCCAGTTTTTAATGTCAACTTGACTCACCCTAGAATCATCTGAGCAGAGGGAACCACAATTAAGAAAATGCCTTTACAAGATCTGGCTGTAGGCAAACTTCTAGGGCATTTTCTTAATTAGTGATTGATGGAGAAGTGCCCAGCCCATTGTGGGTGGGGCCAGCATGGGCTAGTGGTCCTAGATTCTATAAGAAAGTAGCCTGAGCAAACCATCAGGAGCAAATCAGTAAGCACCACTTCTTTATGGCCTCCCTATGGCCCCTGGAGGTAGTTCCTGCCCTGTTTGAGTTCCTGGCCTGGCTTCTCTCAGTGATGAACGGACTTGGAAGATAAGCAAAATAATTTTCCAGATCTCTTTTGGCCATGGTGCTTTATCACAGCAAACAAAACAAAACAAAACGCCCCCAAGATAAGAGCTGGGTTACTCATATTTAATAGATGAGCTTAAGAAGCATTGGAGACATCACATAGGTAAGTAGAGCTGGGATCTGAAGCCATGCTTTACTTACCCAAGATTTTAGACTCATCCCTGTAACAGTTTTAGAGAAAGTGAAATAATTCCTAGAGTAGTATACTCTAGGATAGTAAAATCCAACATGGAATTAACAATAAATAAAAGAAGGAGAGGAGGAGGAGGAGGAAGAGGAGAAGGAAGAGGAGGATGAGAAAAAAGAAAACTCCCCCCACAAAAACATTAATTTTTGCCAGGCAGTGGTGGTGCATACCTTTAATCCCAGCACTTGGGAGGCAGAGGCAGGCAGATTTCTGAGTTTGAGGCCAGCCTGGTCTACAAAGTGAGTTCCAGGACAGCCAGGGCTATACAGAGAAACCCTGTCTTGAAAAACCAATAAATAAATAAATAAATAAATAAATAAATAAATAAATAAATAAATANGTCTTTGTTTTTAACAGCTGAGTGAACCGCATTTTTATTCACTCTAATAAATAAATAAATAAATAAATAAATAAATAAAAAGATGTCTTTGTTTTTAATAGCTGAGTAATAATCCATTGTGCAGATGAACTGCATTTTTATCCACTCTTCAGTTGAGGAACATCTAGGTTGTTTCCCATTTCTGGCAATTACAAATAAAGGTGCTATGAACACAGTTGATCAACTGTCTTTGTGGGATTGTAGAGCATCTTTTGGGTATGTGCTCAGGAGTGGTATGGTTGGGACTTGAGGCAGAACTATTTCCAGTTTCCTGAGAAACTGCCAAATTGATCTCCATTACTTAATCCCTGACATTGTTTCCTATGCTCTGTGTCCTATTCAGAAAGTGCCCAGGTTTGAATCTCAAAATGTTTCCCTCCGTACTTTCAGGGTTTCGGATTTTAAATTAAGGTCTTAAATCCCTTTTGAATAGATTTTGTGCAGGGGAAGAGTTACAGGTCCACTTTCATTCTTCTGCATGTCGCAATCCAGTGTTCCCAGCACCATTTGCTAAAGAGATTGTTTGTTCGTTTGTTTGTTTGTTTTCTCCAGAGAGTATTTCAACACTTTCCTCAAAAGTAGATGTGCTGTAAATAAATGGGTAAATTTCTAGGTCCTCTATTCTGGGAGTTGGAACCGTCTTTGTGCCGGGACCATGCTCTGTTGCTAGAGTCTGCTGTATAATTTGTATTATATGGCAGTGTCAGGGTGCCTCCAGCATTGCTCTCTTTGCTAAAGGTTGTTTTTTCTGTTGAGAATCTTGTCTCCATATGATTTTCATGATTTTTTTCTAGTTCTACAAAGAATTAAAGAATGCTTTGATTTTTCAGTTTATCTGTTTTTAATTTAATGGCTTATATGTTTAAATATGCTTTCTAGTTTAGAGTATTTTTAGATGTATAGAAAATATAAAGACAGTATGAGGGTTCTCGTATATTCGATGTCCAGCATTTCCTATTATCAGCATGGTACACTGGTTGTGGCCAATGCCTTTGTGACCTCAGGGATATTTGATTATGCCAAAGTAAAACCGATATTCTGGGATCACTTTTTGTTTCTATATCTTTGATACATTTTACTTTAATTTTTGTCCATGATCTGAAATTAGATCTTTGTCTTTTTGTACAATCCTAATGTTATGTGATGAGCAGGACGCTATTGGGGAAGATCCTTACATGGGAATTTACTTTCTTGCCCTCTATATTTTCCATACCATTACAATTAGCATGATCAGATAGAACCTTTGACTGAACATACCCAACATGATAGAGAGTATTAGTGAACATAAGTGCAGTAGAGGCTGAGACTGAGAGAACCTGGCCCCTGGAGAGCAGTCATCAGGACACACTGCTAGCAATAACTGTGTCATCTGCTCTTTTCTGAGCTGCCTCGCAGTGTCTGAAGGGGACTGACTAATGTGATCCCTCTGTTTCTATGAGGTCTGTAGTAACAATTTTTGAATTTTGGTTTCCTTAAACACAGAAATATAAGAATGCGGTTTCATTTTAATCCCAGGTACAGATCTTAAAGTGTAACTTTCCCTTATTTGAATGCTCTAATTGAACCTGAATGTTCTCCCAGAAGGTTCACTATTCCATGGCACTATTGAGTGGTAACAGAACTTTAAAGAAGCAGCACCCAGTGAAATCATTGAGAGAGTATCCTTGAAAGGGATTTTGGGACCCCCCCACCACCCCCTTCCTCCTCTTCTTTTACTTCTGGGCTGCCATGAAGATTCCTCTGCTATGTGCTCCCACCATGATGTGCTGCCTCTTTCTGGGCCCTCCAAAACAATTCGGCAGACTAGGTCATGGTTAGAGCCATGTGGTGAGGATCTACAAAGCCTGGGGTTACAGACCATGTCCATGAGTAAACTTTGTAAGCTTAGCAGTTTACAAAGCCTCCTTAAGCTCCAGTCCCTTCTTCTGTAAGTGGGAAAGGCTTTTACCAAGTAATTTAAACTCCCAATAGCATAGCTCTTCTCCTTGCTACCTTAGCAACAAGTGAAGCTCCCCTGGGTAGCTAGGGTTGCTAATGAAATAAGAGGAAGTGTTCTGCCATAGCTCTCTTATCTGCTGCATTCCACCAGTGCATATTTTACTATTGTTTTTATTTTACTTTGAAATCACTCACCTCACAGCTAGTCCAGAAGCACCTGCAATAACACCGGGAAAATGTTTATTTGTCTTTCTTTCAACTTTTAACACTAAAGCATTCTTTTTTTAATTTTTAATTTTTTTTAACACTCTACAGGGAAGTTTTCTTTCTTCTATTTTCTGGATATTGTTTTCTAAACAGATAATTCATTTTTTAATAGACGCTATCTCTGGGATGTTGTTGCTCTTTCCCAGTGTCACGATTGTTGTGCCAATATTACATGTTAATTCTAGACACAGAGGAAACGAGTTCTACTGAACTGAAACAACTCAGCTATGACTAGTGGGGCATCTGCTGGAAGCAGCAAGCATGGGATAGACGAAGAAGCAAAAATTAGGCACAAGAAAGTCAACTGAACCTGGTACAATTATTTAAAAGCAAACAAGCAAGCAAACAAACAACAAAACACTTTCATTTCTCTTGCGTGTGATAATTAAAATATCAATCCATACTATATAGCTGGTTATACTCCAGTAACACAGTTTCGCCTCCCCCGTTGAGAGCTGCAAGCTCTGGTCTTTCCTATTTCCTGGTGGTTCACCTGCCTCCAAATGGCCAGTGTCTTCCCAGCCATCCACCCCCTGTGGCTAGCTGTCACAAATCCCTATATCCCAGTAAAATCACAACTCCAGAGGCTTGCAATTTATCAGTCAGATTTATAACAGTAAATTCCCAACTCACAAAATCCCCACTCAAAGAACTCAAAGCTCAACTGATATGGATACAAGCTGCTCACCTAGATTGGACAAATTGCCTTACATTATTCTATTGCTGTTCTATGATATTTATAGCTACCTGTGGCTATTTCAAGCCACGTGGATCCAGTTTGTCCTCTTCGTCCATCTTTCTCTGTCCTTCTTCCTGTCTGTCCCCTGCCCTCTCTCTCTGAAACTCTTAGCCCCGTCTTCCTTTTTCATTGTCTAATCACAGACTCTAGACTTATATTTCACCTGCCCTTACGGATGTATTGACAGCAATCCACACATTTCCAGTAATACAATAAAACGTGCTCTGTTCTGTAGACCTATAGTGTGTATGATACAATATAGTATTTTCTGTCTTAGTTGCTTCTTTACCAATGCAAGTTATAGAAGAAAGAGCTTATTAAGGTCTACATTCCAGAGGGTCAGTCCATGACCATAACGGCAGGGAGCGTGGTAGCAGGTAGGCAGGCATGGTGCTGGAACACCTGATCTACAAACACAAGGTAGGGAGGATATTCAGATATATGAGCCTATGGGGACCATTCCCATTCAAATGACCACATTCCAGTACTTGGTCCCCATAGGCATGTCACCATATCATAATGCAGAATGCTCTTAGTCCAACTTCAAAAGTCTCTGTACACTTTCACAGACTCAACATTGTTGTTTCAAAGTCCAAAGTCTCTTTTGAGACTCAATTTCTTAATTGTAACCCTCTGTAAAATCTAAATGCAAATTACATACTTCCACCATACTACAGCACAGAATGTATATTATTCTAAAAGGGAGGAATAGGGGCACAATGAGGAAATAGCAGGGCAAAGCAAGGCCAAAAACCAGCAGGCTAAAGCCTATAGCTCTATATCTAATGACAAAGAATTTAGATGGTTCTTCCTTTCCAGCTCTGACCTGCTCTTTCTCTCTGGTTCCACTTATATGCATCTCTCTCTGGGTGACATCCCATGGCTCTGGTATCTATAATTCCATGGGATCTCTTAATAATCTAGAATTCATCTTCACAGCTTCACAAAGTAGCCTTTGCAGGCCTCAATGCAGGAACATTCACAATCTCTTTATTCCTGTGCCCTCATAATTCTAAAGCCAGAGCTATGTGGCTGATGTTGCCAAGTTCTGTAGCCTGTTTGGGGTTGATCTTGGCCCACTCCTTGACTAACATTTGGATAGTTTCCTTGGTAGTTGCTTTTTAGGTGGAGGAAATCCTTTTGGTTTTTTTTCTTTCACAAGTTGCCGAATTGACTGGATTCTGGATCGGTCTGACCCTGAGGGCCCCACTCACTTTATTCAACTTCTTATCCCTTTCAGCACATCCTTGTCTCTAACATTAAATTTCCTGGTGTTCTTTTTCTCCTCAAACTCTCCATTTTGTATTTCTTTTTGATTAGCTTGTTTCTCTTTACTGTGGTTTTGCATAAAAGTGATCACTAATAACCAAGTGGCACCTGAGTATCTTGAAATCTCCTCTGGCAATGAAGTTAGTCCCAAACCTTTTAATTTGCCTCAGATAGATTCTTAGGACAAGGGCAAAAAGGATCCATATTCTTTGTCCAAATATCACAAAAATGATTTCTAACCCAGTTGCTAATATTGTTTCTCTTTGAAAATTCTTGGACTGGGCCTTTCCTTGGTCCACATTTCTTTCATCACTACTACCATCCAAGACCCTACTAGGAGGGCCCTGATTGCAGTATTCAATTACTTTCCTAATCCAAAGTCTTAATGTCTTCCACATTGCTCCATAAACAGCATGGTCAGGCCTATCACAACAATATCTCACTCACTGCTTTCAACTTCTGTCTTAGTTATTTTTCTATTGCTCTAGCAAAGCACCATGACCAAAACAGGTTATTGAAGAGTTTGTTGAGGCTTGCAGTTTCAGTGAGTCCATGACCATCTTGGTGGCAGCATAGAAGCAGGCAGGTAGACATTGTCCAGCATCAGTAGATGAGATCTGTTCCACAAGAGTGAGGCAGAGAGAGAGAGAGAGAGAGAGAGAGAGAGAGAGAGAGAGAGAGAGAGAGAAAGAACTGCTGACTGAGAATTGTGTCATCTTTTGAAACCTCAAAACCTAGCCCCTGACACATTTCTAGTAAGGCTATATCTTTTAATCCTTTCCAAACAGATTCTTCAACTGGGAACCAAGCATTCAAATGTACAAGCCTATGAGCCCCTAAGGGCCGTTCTCATTCAAACCAACACATTTTCTTTTGGATGCATATCTTAGTTTTCATTTGTATTTCAGTTTGGAGGATGCAATGGGGCATAGTGTACACATCCAGTGTTCTAATTTGCTTTCTGAAGCAGATACCATGGGAGAATTCTCCTTATTGGTTTGCTCCCAGACTCACATTCAGTTACTCTTCCTTCTTAATAACAAACCAAGTGGTACCTGACTATCTTGAAATCTCCTCTGCCTAGGGTTGTTCCTGCCCAAAGTGGGCTGGGCCTTCCTCAGCTAACAAAGAATTACTCCCAGAACATGCCTACAGACTAATTTGATGAAGGAAATTCATCAACTGAGGATTCCTCTTCCCGCATGTATCAAGTTCACAACCAACATTAGCCATTAGATATATTTTTCATTATATCTTTATTTTTAATGATAGAAACATTTCACAATTATGAAAACAGATTGGGCAAGTCATGGTGGTACACACTTTCCATCCCAGCATTCTGGAAAGCAGAGGCAGGTAGATCTCTGAGACTTCAAGGATCTCTGAGAGTTCAAGGCCAGCCTTGTCTACATCGTGAGTTCCACTGCAGCCAGAGCTATGTAGAAACCCTGCTTCCAAAAAGAAAGAAAGCAAGAAAGTAAGCAAGCAAGCACACTGGCAGACTGTAGTTTGGGGTCCACTGCAGTACTCAGGAGAGGGAGAAGTAAAATGGAGGAGGTCGGAGGCAGAACCAGGGCATCACAACAATGAGGACATCTTGATGCTTGTTGGTTGTTGATTTGATTAATATACTGTGAAGTTAAAGCTGTTTTGTGGTCAGTGTTATGAGCTAATGTGTATTTTAGAGTCAGGAAAACACCATCCAACTCAGATATAGAATAGTTTGAGCTCTGCCTCCAAGTAATTCCTGCCTCTCCCTCGTAGTCAAGCTCTCTTCCATCAAGACCCTGATTGGCATCCACTGATCACCTTTCCAGTTTTGATTTTTTTATTATATCTTAATTTATTTTTTAACATTTATTATTATTATTTTCTTTATTTACATTTCAAATGCTATCCCAAAAGTTCCAATTTTGATTTTTATTTAATGTCCTACTTTCCTTCCTGTTGCTGTGATAAATTATTTTGACAAAAAGCAAGCTACAGGAGAAAGAGTTTACTTTAGCTAACAGTGTCAAGTTATAATCTATGACTTCAGGGTTAAGAGCTTGAAGCCCTTAGTTGCATCAAATCCACGGCCAAGTGCAGAGAGAAATACATGCATGCATGCTTCGTGCTCAGTTAGATTTCTCCAATTAGATTTGTCCAGAGCCCCAAACTAGAGAATGGCGCTACCCACACTTTTAGGCTGGATCTTCCCATATCAACTAAGGCAATCCAGATAATCCCCAAAGACATGCCTAATCCCTCATTAAGATTTTCATCCCACGTGATTTGAGACTGTGTCAAGTTGATCATCATAACAAGTACATGTGCTATCATAGAAATGGAACTTTGTTGTAGGTTTACATTTTGAGAGCAGATTTTTCTTCTTCACACAGGAAAATGGCTTTCAGATACATCCACATTATTATATTAATCATTTATTTCTTTCCAGTTGCTTCCTGAATCATTTTTAAATGTTTGTACTTGTAGAAGTATTTGCATACAGGTTTTTGTGTGAGTATGAGTTTATATAAAGAAGTTATACAGTATAACTTCTTTCGAGTTAATACTTCAGAGTGACATGAATATATCATCATAACATTTTTCGCTTTATGCTATGTACATTAGTTATTATAGACAAACATCAAAATACCTTCAGGTTTCCCACTCATGGTTGTAGAAGTGTACACAGGCTTCGCATGTGATAAAATATGAGTGTTTTTGACTTATTGGTCATGAATGTGCTACAAAACTATGTGGCTACTCATATAGAATCCAGTGTGAATCCTAACTCCTACATTGTAAGGGGTACCACTTGTAGAGCATAAGTTATCTCTAGCACCTCCTCTACTGGATGGATGGCCATCATTTTTGTGATTCAATAGACTATTGAATGGAATCTGTCATGAAGCTCTCATAAACCACCTGCTTATGAACCATCTAAAGCTAAGCAGTTCCCATTGACTCTTCAGATGCCTTCTCATCTGTTCTTGGGATTCCAGCAGTATGATTCAGGCTTGTATCCTTGGCTGACTCTCCCATTAACTCACATTTGTATAAATTAGAAATTTTATGCTTCTAGTCAAGTTTAGTTGTCTAGACAGCATGGTGTTGAAGCTTATACAGGTCTAAACAAATGCTAAAAACAGAATTGCAATATTGCCCATCAATTATGTCTCTCCAGATTTAATCCTGTAGAAACCAAATGCAGAGCATAAAAATGGAAATAACGTTTTGCAGATAATATTTTGGCTAAACATAATAAGGAGGAAGTTAGCTCCCAGGCGACACATGACTTCCCTCTGATTATCTCAGCAGCACCATTTATTGTCTGGTCTGATAGTTTATGTTATGGATGTATGATTAGCTACATCTTCTTGTACCTATTAAAGATGGGGCTGAAAGATGTTTACTGTGCAGTAATGGCAGAACAGGACCAGAAAAGCACCAACAGAACAGAACTGCTCTGCCGTTTATTTTAATTCTAGCTCAAAAATATGTGGAAGGAGGGACACAGGGATACAGGAACATGGACACACACACAGAGAACACACACACACACACACACACACACACACACACTCTGTTTTTGTTGTTGTTGTTGTTGTTGAGGTCTTTGATCAACTCGGACTTGAGTCTTGTGCAGGGTGACAGTTATGGAACTCTTTTCATTCTTCTACATGCAGGTACCCAGTTAGGTCAGCACCATTTGTTGAATATGCTGAAGGGGACTGGGTGGAGAAAGGGGTGGGGATAGGAACAGGATAGATAGATAGATAAAGTGTTTGGAGGACAGAGGGAGAGAGTACTGAGAGAGACTATTGGGTTGGGGGTGTCTCTGGGATAAGCTTGAAACCTAGTGCAATGGAAACTTAGGAATCTATGCGGGTGACCCTAGCTAAGACTCCCAACAATGGGAGGATACAGAACCTGAACTGGCCATCTTTTGTAACCATGCAAGACTTCCAATGGAGGACTTGGGACACCAACCTAGCCACAAAATCTTATACCTACAATTTTTCCTACCTACAAAATGTGCAGGGGTAAAAGATGGAGCAGAATTTGAAGGAAGAGTCAGCCCATGACTGGCCTAGCTTGAAACTCATGCTATGAAAGAAAGCCCATCCTTGGCACTATTGATGATATTTTATACTTGCAGACAGGAGCCTAGCCTAACTGTCATCTGCTGTCTGCATGTCTGTCTTGCTGCTGGGGTGCCTGATTGATGCTGGCAAGATACCCAGGGGAGGCAAAACAAGGTTCATAATAGGGGTTCTAAGTCAGTGTTCTCTTGGGTAGGAAACAGCAAGGTCTGGGGCGATTGCTGTGGTTTCCAGTCTCCTGTGTAGCCAGGTGCTACCAGCATACTACGGGGAGTTGTGAACAGGGGTCCCCAGGTCCACACTTCCTCTCAAGCTGTCTAAGAGCCAGGAAGGAAAGGGAAGCAGAACCAGGGGACGGGGCAGAACCCAGCTTGGTTCCAAGTGAGTGCCAAGAGTACGGAGGGACTGGGAGAGAGATTTTCTTAGAAGATTTAGGTGCAGCTCTTTGCTACAAAGGCCTCCTCTGCAGTTGTCCTTGGTGAAGGAGAACATCCTTACTTATCCAGACTGTTTTATTTGATGGCAAATATGAATGCATACACCTTACTCAGGGTGAACCAGGAATTAAATACCTTTCATGGGAAGGACTGCTCAGGAAAAGAAGCTCATTGGCATGAAGAACCCAGGTTTTTATGCTGTGTGACTGGTTGCTGTGTTCCTCTTAGTGGGGTGTTGTGATTACGTGTTCCAGATCAGGTAGTTTGGTTGGGAGCTGGATCCACTCCTGCCCCTTCTCAATTCAGAGATTTCCCCAGGGTCTGAGTCTGCTCAGCCTTACCAGTTCTGTCTGTGGGTATGGTCTACTTGCCCCACAGTCATCTGAGAGGTTTCATCCAGCAACTGAGGGAAACAGATGCCCCATCAAACATGACGTGGAACTTGGGGTTGGGGGATCCTGTGGTAGAGGGGGAAGTGGGGTTGAAGGAGCCAAATGGGCCAAGGAGCTAACCTGGGCTCACAGGGACTCAGAGAGAGACTGAAGTGCTAACCAACCAGAGAGCATGAATGGGGCGGGCCAAGGCTCTCCGCACATATGGGACAGCTGTGCAACTGGGTCTTCATCTGGGCCTCCTCAAGCAGGGGCAGGGGCTGTCTCTGACTGCATTGCCTATCTTTGGAAACCTTTTCCCCTAACTGGGGCTGCCTTGTCTAGCCTTAACAGAAGAAGATGCACCTAATCTTATTGCAACTTGATATACCAAGGCTGGTTGATAGCCATGGGAAGCTTCCATTTTTGGAGAAGTGGAGAAGGGGTACCTGTTGGGGAGGGGATGGGGGCAGGGTGTGGAGGAAGGGATGGGGATCAGGGAGGGACTGGGAGTAGAGGAGGGAGGGGAATCAGTGATCCAGACGTAAATAAATAACAATCAATAAATTATTAATTTATACAGACAAGAAACCTTTTACATCTCTTTACTTTTATTTTACTTTTACTCTGTTTTTCTATTTAAAATAGCTTTCTTAGAGATACCATACATTGAATTTGACTTCCCATGTTGGCATTTTTGACTTTTAATTAGTATATTTAGACTGCCTGCATTTGAAATGATTATATAGTTAAGTTAATATCCTCCCTGCTTCTAACTTAAAAAATTTTCTCTTTTTTTTTTCTCTGTCTTCTCTGGTTCTAATTTAGCTGTTTACACAATTTCATTTTCTTTCTTCTCCCAGCGTATAAGTTGTAATTATTTTTTGCAATTAGTGGCATGCCTGGTATCTACATTACACATTTATAACTAGTCTAAGTCTACTTTCAATAATGCCAACTTGCTTTATAGGTAACCCAAGTAGCAGAAGTAAGTGTTCCCAACTCTTCTCTGTGTGCCATTATAACCACATACCATTATTACATTCAGTCTTTGTTGTTGCTAATGCTACTATTATTACTTTAACTTGAGCCCTGCAGTGAGTTCAGAAGACATTAAATTGCGCCTCTATGTTAGAGAAGTTCTGGTGTTCAAAACCAAATGGTGTGAACACTAGGACTGGAAGGAGTGGTATAGAATTTTCCACTTCTTGCTGACAAGGGCTTGGTGATTAGGTGCTCTCTCTAGGTTCCAATAGCAGCTTCTAACTTTTCCTTCAATTTGTAGACATTGATAACTCTCAAGCCATCATAGGTAGAACTATCTTATCATTAGGAGGACTTCATTTTATCTGTAACTGTTATTTTCCTTTTCTAAAGAGATGCTGTGAACATGAAAAAAGTATCAGCAGGAATTGTAAAGTAGCATTTATACCCTTAGTCTTGAACCTGTATGGGCTTATGACTTTAAAGGGTTTGAGTTCGTAATGCCTGAACAAAGGCAAGGCAGCAGGAATAGCTGAGAACTTACATCTTGATCTGAATGTAGGCTGAAGAGAGGGCACACTGGGTGGGAATGGCATGAGCTTTTGAATCCACAAACAGCCCTCAGTGACACATTTCCTCCAACAAGGCCACATCTCCTAATCCTTCCCTAACAGTTCCACCAACTGGAAAACAAGCATGACCTATGGGAAGCATACTCATTCAAACTATCAGGTATGATCATTTCAAATTCTGTGTCATTTTACAAATATCTGAGATAGTATTTAATGTAGCCCAGGCTGGTCCTCAATTTGCTATGTAGCTGAAGATGATCTTGCACTTCTTATTCTTCTACCTCCCTGTCCTGAGCCTTGGGATTACAGGAGCCCAGTTTATGTGGTACTCAGATTCTAACCCTTCAGCAAAACTAATTACCAAGTACTTTGTGCCAAATAATTAATGAGGGAAAAGGTAATAAGCCTATCATCACTTTCTTAGTTAACTTAAAAAAAGTCACTAGCTTTGGAAATCACACATGTCTTAGTGTTACCATTGCTGTGATGATACACTGACCAAAAGCAGTTTGGGAGAGGAAAGGGTTTATTTGGCTTATGCCTCTACTACAGTTCATCACTGAAGGAAGTCAGGACAGGAACTCAAGCAGGGCGGGAACCTGGAGGCAGGAGATGATACAAAGGTGAGGTGCTTGCAATTCTAGTTTGTTCCTCATGGCTTACTTAACCTGTTTTCTTATAGAACCCAAGACCACCAGTCCAGGAGTGGCACCATGAACTATGCACAATGGGCTGGGCCTCTCCTGTTCATCACTAATTAAAATGCCCCCAAAGGCTTCCCTGCAACTCAGTCTTAAGGAAACATTTTCTCCATCGAGGTTTCCTCCTCTTAGATGACTCTAGCTTGGGTCAAGTTGACATAAACCTAGCCAGGATAACACAGCTACACAGTGCATCATTATCTTCCCACTAGCTTTGCTGTAGAAAACACCTCCATTGTGTGGGTAATGAGAAGCAGTTGCTTGGGGTAATTTTCAGGGACTTGGAATCCAGTTTTGCTGCTAACCCTTGGGACTGTAGAGGTCAAATGAATTGGCATCTTATATGTCGCCTGCCACTTGCTGCTTAATCTTTTGTTCATATCTCCCTGAGATCTGCAAATGGGCATACTGATCATCCAAGTTGTGTTTTGTTTCAGAACTGGACTTGCCTAGCCCCTTCTTACTTTAAGGTTAAAGATGCCATGATAAGAAATACCAAACTGTGAAAGGAGGAAGAAGAGGTTAGCACCCAGGTCCCTTGAGGAAAGATCTTAATGTCACTCTCCTTGACAAGCCTTTCTCCTTCATTGTTACTATGCTATATCATAGCTTCTCAATCTCTTAGGTTTGAGAAGCTGACTTAGAAGCAAATCTACTTCTGTGTTCCTGGGACACTAAGTATTTCTTGTCCCATCTCCCTGTTTCCTAGGTCAATGACTTTCTCAGCTAATAGCACAATTGGACCCTTTTATTGGATAAAATATAGGATTGTGGTTCTGAAGTTTGCTTCTGTTTATATAGACTTATTTTTCTGGCATTTTAGTGTGATTTGTATTATTTTGGCTGAAAGTAGTGTGTGCTATATGCTAAATCTGGTAATAGGCTTTTAGGGTAAGGTTTAAAACCTTCTAGGTCTTAAAGTCTAGGCTGTCAGCTTTGTTGGATATTTCCTCTAACTGTTGTAACAGAAACCTGCTTGTTTCTTTTGTTCTGTTGCCTTTGAAAGTCTCTGAGAACTTCTTAAACAGGAGTTGTGTCTTGTGTCATCCTCAGTTGTAAAGTCCTGTTATACTGGTGCTTGTTGACATGATGGTGTGGGAGGATGGAGGAGAGGAGAGGGTCTGAACTCTGTTAATACAGTGGTATGGTGGAGGGAAAGGTCTGAGCATTCTCACATTAAGATCATAGCTCAAGAAGAAAGGTGCAAGACACATTTTGGGCTTAGCTCAAGGTCATAGAATGCATGTTTGATAGTTAAAAGATGGGTGGGGAACTAGGGAGATAGCTCAGTAGGTAAAGCTGAGTCTGGACCCCCAACTCCCATGTAAAAAGTCAAGCTTTGTGGTGCATGCCCCTAATCCTATCACAGGGATACAGACAGAAGGATCCTTATGGCTTACTTGAGAGCTAACATAGTTAATTGGTGAGGTCCAGGTTCAATGAGAGCCTCTGTCTCAAAAAAAAAAAAGGTGGAAAGCGATGAAGTCTTCCAGTGTCAACTTCTAGTCTTGGTACATGGGCACACACACACACACACACATCACACACACATCACACACATCACACACACCAAGTATATAAGAAAAATTGTGGCCAAGAGCACTTGAGAGTATTCTCAAGTTTCTCTAAAAAAGTTTTAACTGAGAAGCAGGAAAGGGCATTTTGAAGGTGTGTTAATAAAGGGTTTTGCCCCTGAAGGCATCTATCTTACCTACACACTTGTCTTCAAATATTTCCCTGTTTCTTCCTGGAGGGTTTGAAAGTGAGTCATTTTCCTGAAACTGCCAGAGCTCCTCCCTCGATGAGGAAGCAAGCTGGGTTTTAGGTTCACTAGGGTAGCCTAATGCCATGCCTCTGACTCCCTTCATAAGTGATTTATTTTAAGGCACATATAATTATGACATAAGCCATGAATCAAATCACTAAGTTCTATAGCCCGGAAAATATAGATGTCCTGGGGAATCCAGGCCAAAGCTCTGCTGTGTCAACAGGTCAACTCAAAAAAAAAAAAAAAAAAAAAAAAAAAAAAAAAAAAGGAGAAAGGGAAAGGGATGCTGCTGTCATAGCTTACTCTAAGGATTAAGATTAATTTCTTTGTTGGTGGCATTGAAAGAATCTCTTTCCAGACCGTACCATGACCACAGGACACTGAAGACATGCCTAGAATCTAGACACCAGTTAATGGCCTCCCTACTAATAATCCCAGTGCAACGTTAGGAATATTATGTCAGTATTTGGTGTTGAAATTCAGATGGGAGACCTGTACTAGTGTTCAGAGACTAATACTTAGGCAGTCTGACACTGACCACTGACCAACAGTTCCTCCTCCTGAAAATCCATGCTTTTAAGCATTTGTCAGGAATTCAGTAGGAAAGTACTTTTCTTTTCTCTTTCTTTCTTTCTTTCTTTCTTTCTTTCTTTCTTTCTTTCTTTCTTTCTTTCTTTCTTTCTTTCTTTCTTTCTTTTTTTGCTTGAATATACCTGGTCCATTAGTTCTGAACAATCATGGATTAGGAGGCCCCGTGATATTGGCAGCAGAATGACTGACTAGGTTGAGTGACTGGTTTTACAGCCAGATGGGAGCACCTAGGAGCTAAGCCAGGTGTTATAACATTTGTGCTGCTTCTTAGCAGGTGATGAGCTTTTAGTTATACAACACTGACATCCTGGTATCGGTCATATTGCTAGTGGCTGCTCGTCTAAGTGATCCTGTTGTAAAAGGGAATGAACACACATAAATGGATGCTTTCAAATCTTTGAACTTACTTCACAGGGCAGAGGCTGGTAAAATGGTTCTTCTTTTCTTGAAACCCTTTTGTGTCATATCCCGTCTTAGAACATCTTCTCAGTAGTCAATAGTATGTGGTTCTCACACTGAATAAAAATCAATCTTTTCTTCCACTAGGGACTAATATAACCCAAGGTGCCTCAGAGTGAATCTAAGCTGTACTAAAGGAAGCTGAATGCTGTCAGTTCTGCTCTGTTTAGGAGATTCTTTCTATACCTCTGTCTCTGCATGGTTTGAGCATTTCATCTTCCCCAATTTCCTTCTGATGGCAGAAGTTATGCTGATTTGGGTCACTGTGACTGTGACAAAGGCTGATGGGACCCTTGCCTGAGGTGTCTTCTTCCTTCTGGTTAGCTGGAGGGGATTGCCAGCAAGGGAGCTAGCTTCCTGATGTCTAATTCCTCTTCAGCTACAAGTCTGTAGCTGAACACCTCAAAGATAACCTCTGATTCTATGGCCAGCTTTTGGTCTTTTCTCTGGACACAAGAATGGGGTGATCTGTTTACCACGTTATAAGACTTTTATTTGTTCAAATACTTATAATTTGTAGTTATTATAATTTAGGACAAAATCTTATAGCAAACAGAATTGATACAAAATTCTTTAACATTTTTCTTTCATTGATGCATGTGGCAAATACTTTTAATACCAGTAGTCAGAATGCAGAGGCATGGGGATCTCTGTAAATTCAGTACCAGCATAGTCTACATAATGAGTTCCACAATGACCAGGGATACATAGTGAGACCGTGTCTCATAATTTTTTTCCTCACCAAAACAAATTCATGATTACAACTTCTTTCATATTTTATCCATTACCTTACTGATTGCTTTTTATTCTTATTTGATATATTTCCTTAAATTTATATTTTGAAACAAGACTTATATTTTCTTTACTTTTCTTTTTTTCTTTTCTCTTCTTTTTTTTTGGTTTTTCGAGACAGAGTTTCTCTGTATATCTGTATAGCTCTTGCTGTCCTGGAACTCACTTTGTAGACCAGGCTGGCCTCGAACTCAGAAATCCACCTGCCTCTGCCTCCTGAGTGCTGGAATTAAAGGTGTGAGCCACCACGCCCGACTTTCTTATATTTTCTTATTAAAAGCACATTTTAGTCTTGTACTATTTCATACATGTTGACATGCATTAGTGTAATTTTAAACTCTTTTTTAAAATAATTTTTCCTTTTATTGAAAATATTTTCTTTCCTCACATAATATATCCTGATTATGGTTTCTCCTTCCTCTACTCCTCCCTGTTCCCCTCTACCTCCTGTCTCCTCCATTCCCTTTCTGTTGCTCTTTAGAAAACAAATAGGCTTTTAAGGAATAATGGTTCCGAAGGAGAAGAATAATTCTAAGGAACAATAATTCTAAAGAAGAATAGTAATTCTAAGGAATAAAGATAAAATATATTAAGGTAAAACAAAAACTAACACAATATAATTGGACAAGACAAATAGAGAAGACACAACAATCCAAGACTCATTTGGGCTCACACTCGGGGATCTCATAAAAACACTAAATTGGAAATAATAATATTTATAATCAGAAGATCTGGTGCAGAGCCACGCAGGGTCTGTTCATGTTGCCTCAGTCTCTGTGAGTTTATGAGTTTTGATCATGTTGGTATAGAAGTCCTTGTTTACTTGAAAGATGGAGAAGAAGTTACAGACAGATCTTATTAGGACAGGGACATAGAACAGATGGTTATGGATGGATGGAGGAGGAGCTAGAACAGGAGGAGCAAGTGGGGGAAGGGAGAAGAGAGGGGTTAAGGGAGGGAATATGAGAGAGACAGCTAAAATCTAGGGCCATTGGAGGGGTATGTTGGTAGAGCTGGAACTTGGGATATGGAGACCTGCCAGACTGACTGTCATAGTGGTTGCATAAACTTGCACTCCCTCCAGCAAAGGATGAGTATTCACCTGGCTCCTTATGCTTGCTAGCATGAGCTGTCACTTGTTTTATTGATCTTACAATCTGATTAGTGTATGATGAAATTTCAAAGTAGTTTTGATTTGCATTTTCTTGATGATATACATAATCTTGATGCATATACATTTGTCATCGTGTCATTAGAAAATATAGTGTGTCACATAGCATAATATATATGAGCCTAGCCCATCGCTGAGACTTATTTCAGATACCCCACTCTTGCCAGAGTTAACCATAACTCTGGTGATCCTGCTGCTCTGGTTCTGCAGAACTGACTCCTTCACACTTCCAGCATCTGTAGATGGGGTAAATGTTGGGGTAGACTGGCTCAAAAGTACTGGATCTGGGCACGGGTTGTAGTTGAGTTGTTCAGGCCTGTTTCATGGTGGGGCCCTGGCCAGTTTCTGCAGCAGTCCATCAGGGCCCAAATATGTAGTGCTCAATATACATTTATATACATATACAATATACATGTCTATGCATATACTCATACACATACACATACACATATACATACACACACAGACACACACACANACACACACACACACACACATGATTACTTCTCTATTGGATGTGTAACTGGTAAAATCCCACTCTGTAGACTGCTGCTTTGGCCAAATGATAGTATCCTTTGCAATGCCTTTTAGTTTCATGAGGTTCCATTTATTTTTGATCTCAGTTCCCATGCTAACAATGTTCGGTTCAGAAAGATTTTCTCTTTGCCAATGAGTTCAGACTATTTCTCCCTTTCACTTCTACCCTCTCACTTTACTTTTATAAAGTGTGTCCATTTTTATGTTGAGGTCTTTGCCCCATTTATGGTTGAATCTTGTGTGGGACTATTGGTATGCCTGGGTCTATTTGCATTGTTACTCTCGGAAGTCCAGTTGAATAGCCCCATTTGTTGAGAGTGCTGTGCCCCCCAGTGTGAGTTTCTGGCTTCTCTATCAAAAATCAGTTGTATGGGAGTGTGGCATTTATATCTGAGCCTCCAATTTTCTTCTGTTGATCAACATGTCTATTTTCTATGCTAATACCATGGTGTTTTTAGTATTATAAATTAAAACCAAGGATGGAGATACCTCCTGCAGTTCTTTTACTATCAGGATTGTTTTTAGTTATCCTGGGTCTTTTTGTATCTTTGAAAAATTATATGGAGATTGCATTGACTCTGTAGATTGCTTTTATTAGGAAGGCCATTTTTTATTATGTTAATCCTGCCAATCCATGACCATGGGAAATCTTTCCATCTTCTGATATCTTCAGTTTATTTCTTCAATGTCTTGAAGTTTCTGTTTGTTTGGTTGGTTGGTTGGTTTTTTTTTTTTTTTTTTTTTTTTTTTTGTATAAAGTCTTCACTTGCTCAGTTAGAGTTACCCCCACAATATTTCTTAGTATTTGAGTCTATTGTGAAAATATAATTTCCCTAATTTCTTTCTCAATACATTTGTATATAGAAGGGGTACTAACTTTTGTAAGTTAATTTTGTATCCAGCTACTTTACTAAAAGTGTTTATCAGCTGGAAGAATTTTCTGGAAGGATGTTTAGGACCACTTATACATAGTACTATATCATTTGTAAATATACTACTCCCCTTTCAATTTGTATCCCCTTGATCTCCTTCAGTTGCTCTAGATAAGACTTCAAGTACTTTACTGAATAGGTATGGAGAGAGATGGACAGCCTTGTCTGGCTCCTGATTTTACTGGGATTGCTTTGACTTTCTCTCCATTTAAGTTGATATTGACTATGGTCTTGCTATAAACTGAGTGTCAAATGATATACATACTAGAGATGGAAATAGCATACAAATGGATGTTACTTTCATAATGGGTTTTAAAATGGCCAATGTTATTATCAGCTCAGTCCAAGGAGATCAGTCATAGGACACAAGAGGCATTCCTCAGCCCCAAAGAGACCCTTTCATTTGTATTTCCCCCTCTGTCTCTGCCCGTCTCTGTCTGTCTGTCTGTCTGTCTGTCTGTCTGTCTGTCTGTCTGTGTGTCTGCGTGTCTTTTGGTGAAGAATCACAATCTGACAATAATAGAGGAAGCAACTCTCCTCCAGGATGAACAACAGATTTCTTAATTAGAAAAAAACAAAATCGGAGCCCAGTTAAAATGAGACTTCACTATTTCCAAAGATAAAGATTTTGGCTCTGGCATTTTTACAGCCTTGAAAGTGTCACACTACCCACATGTGGGCTCCAGAATATAAAAGCTGACCTGTTGGGACCCTGCCCACCTCTGTCAGAGCTGTGTGTCTTTGTTCCAACCTCCAGGGTGGGTGTTTCCCACACCCCAGACTTGAAACCACTGGCAATCAGTACTTCAATTTCCCTTCCCTAACTAGACCCCTGAAGCCTTTTATGTTCATATCGTTATCCCAAGATGGAAGACACAGTTTCTGTCCTACTGGCAGCCCACAAAGACACTGTCTTTTACTTTCATTTTAGTCATTTCCTCCCAGTGGAAGCACTCCTTTCCTTCTGGAAGGAGGATGATCATGAAAAGTCAGGAGGAAAGAAACTTCACAAGTCTAGGAAAGTTGAAATATGATCTATATTCCTCTCCTGCCAACTTAAAGACATCATAAACATTTATGGGGGAGGGGTGGGGGCAGGGGACACTTTGTTCAGCTGAACTGGTAAGCAGAGATTCTTGGCCTAGTTGAGTTGCCGGTAAGTTATGCAGATTGCTCCAGGACTGCTGGATTGGTGAGTCATCACTCTGTTGGGGTGGGCTTTGGGGTGATGCAATTACACTTGAGTCATCCTTGTTCCTTTAAGTAACCCTTCACCCACACTCCTGTCAGCAACCTCAATAAAACACACACACACACACACACACACACACACAAACTTATTGGTTCACCAAGTTGGATTTCGATAGAATACTTACTTTGGTCTATTATAGGTTCCCTAAATCAGGTGAGTAGGGGTGTGTGTGTGTGTGTGTGTGTGTGTGTGTGTGTGTGTGGTGTCTCCCCAGTAAAAGTCTCACACAATCACCCTTACCCCTAGATTAAAATGTAGTCTTGGGTTCATGGCTGGCTTTGAGCGCTTTTCTGTCCTATTGGCTTTGTTATGGTGACTATTAGCTGACTCAAGAGTTCAACAGTATTCACTGGTTGCAGGAAACTTCTGAACAAAAGGTTTGGAATATCTGCCAAGTTGTCATAGAAGCCTGATGACACAGCTGAAGCAGTGAGTCAGCCCTCAAGAAGATGCTCCTTCCCTGGCTCAGGCCTCTTTTCTAGCAGTACGGGGTCAGCTTGGGACATGACACCCGACTTCCTTGAGCAGCAAATCCCCAGTGCCTTTGAGCAGGATGTCTCAAACTAAGTTGTCAATCTGTAGCTAAATGATTGGGATCACATCTTGGTGAATGTAGAACCCAAAACAAACACAGCCAAGAAATAAAAGAGCTGAGATGTATTATCTATTGGAGGTAAGAAGAGCAAAGGAATTATTTATTAGACAATGACCACCTTGGACAAAGGAAGCCTGAGAGAAGCCTATACATAGTAAATAAAAATTCACTTCAGAGTTGGGCACATTCCTGAATATGCTCAGTTAAGAATACACTCCTGAGCATTCTCAATTAAGAATTGCACCCATGGAAGGAATTACAGAGACAAAGTGTGAAGCAGAGACTGAAGGAATGACCATCCAGAGACTGCCTGACCTGGGGATCCATCCCATAAACAACCACCAAAACCAGACACTATTGGGAATGCCAAGAAGAACTTGCTGAAAGGAGCCCAATATAGCTGTCTCCTGAGAGGCTCTGCCAGAGCCTGACAAATACAGAAGTGGATGCTCACAGCTCACAGTGGACTGAGCACAGAGTCCTCAATGAACCTAGAGAAAATACCCAAGGAGCTGAAAGGGTTTGCAGCCCCATAGGAGGAACAACAATATGAATTAACCAGTATCTCCAGAGCTCCCTGGGACTAAACCACCAACCAAAGAAAACATGGTGGGACTCATGGCTCTAGCTGCATATGTAGCAGAGGATGGCTTAGTCAGTCATCGATGGGAGGAGAGACCCTTGGTCCTGTGAAGGAAGGTTCTATGTCCCAGTATACGGGAATGCCAGGACCAGGAGTGGGAGTGGGTGGTTGGTGAGAAGGGGGAGAGGGGAGAGGATAGGGGACTTTCAGAGGGGAAACCAGGAAAGGGGA
Source organism: Mus pahari (assembly GCF_900095145.1). Classification (NCBI taxonomy): domain Eukaryota; kingdom Metazoa; phylum Chordata; class Mammalia; order Rodentia; family Muridae; genus Mus; species Mus pahari. Next base: position 30,959,627 of record NC_034596.1, read on the forward strand.
TAACATTTGAAATATTAATAAAGATAATATCCAATAAAAATAAAAATAAAGAATTGCATCCTTAAGCATGTTTAGTTTAAGTTCATAGCTCGAAAAGGAAAGGTGGTGGACACAGTTTTGAGGATATAATTGAAGGTTATGTAGAAGTTAAAACAGTAGGCAAGAAGCTGGGCAGTGGTGGCGCACGCCTTTAATCCTAGCACTCGGGAGGCAGAGGCAGGTGGATTTCTGAGTTCGAGGCCAGCCTGGTCTACAAAGTGAGTTCCAGGACAGCCAGGGCTANACAGAGAAACCNTGTCTCAAAAAGACAAAACAAAACAAATAACAAAACAAAAACCAAACCAAACCAAAAAAAAAAAAAAAAACAAAAAAACAGTAGGCATGAATACATCTGGACTTCCCTTTGGGCTTATCTTATGTCATAAAATTGATGTACAAGGAACACTTCTGGATATCTTCAGTGTTTTCCAAATATTTTAGCTGAGACCAAGTAGAAGAGATTTGTCCCCAGAGATGCCTTCCTCCTTAGTGGTTAAAACTTCTTGAAGATCACTAAGAGACACATGATTCTTCGACATCAACTAGTCAACCTCTCTTCCCATCCCCCAAACCTGACAACTAATGTGTCTTGGAACTTTTTGTTGTTTTGGAGAAGGGATGGAGAACTGCTATGTAGCTAGAGAAGCTGGGACTGGGCCTGGTTTAGTAGACCAGGCTTTCCTTGAACTTGTAGTCTCCTTTCTCTCTCTCTCTCAAGGGCCAGGAGTACAGGTATGTGCCAACATGTACAGTGGTTTGCATCTTCTAAAAGAAACATCTGTGGGATTAGGGGACTATTAATTGTTAGCAAAGCTTGACAATAGCAATAATGTTAGCAAAGAGTTGGTCAAAAGAAATAATCTGTTTACAGCTGTCTGTATGCTTTCAAACTAGAATGGCAGAGATGCGTGGTAGAGGCACAGGCTGTGTGGTAATTTCATCACTCTGTACTGTGGCTTGGCATGAGGCTATCACTCAAGATGCTGCTAGAATTCACCAGTGTGTCAAATGATATATGGTTATATCCCTCCTGCCTCCCTATTCTTCCTCACCCTCTTTTCCTCTCCCTTCCATCCTTCACTCCCAACTCCCTCATATTCTACTCCCTACTCCTCCTTTTATTTATTTTATGTTATTTTATTTTATTGGTTACTTAGTAATGAAGTCAGTAAGTCCTATTAAGGCACCAAGGAAAGACAATAAAAAAAGGAGAAATGTACGTTTAATATCACATTTTCAGGTACAAGAGAGCATAAAGAGTTTCCTGGTTGTTACTGATAGTAGCATTCTATAAACACTCATAGTATGTTATCAACATAACTAGACTAAATAACTATGCCAAATTTTCCTGCTCATGGGGAAGCAATGATTAGGAAATTTTAAGACAGATTTCTCTTTAAGAAATCTTCACAAAAGTAAAAAGTCTGCAACCAGAAAATTTGGAAGTAGCTCCTTCACTGGCCCGGCAAGGAAAGCTATGTGATAATAGTAAGTTGACTTAGCAGCATTGTCTGCAGCAGCTACAGAGCTGTCAGAAGAAAACAAGCTTAATGAGGCTTCTCCTGAGGAGGACAGTTGCTGTGCATCAAGGACACTAAGCAAGGCATTAATAGTAATTAAGAGAAAAGCCAAGTGACTTAGAGTGACTGTCATCTCTTGACTAGCTCATAGACTCTATTGAAATTGTCCACTTTGTATCTTTTTGGGGACTTGAAGCTAGTTTGGAAGTTATTAGAGAGTAGACATTTATAAATAGCCTGCGTGGAGCAACTAGAGGTGAGAATATTTTCAAAGAAATTGAAAAAATAAAAACCAACCCGAGTTGGTTTAGTACAACCCGAGGAGGAATAGGCTATGCCAGACTCAGTGGCAATAGACATACCCGAGCCAGTGAAAACCTGTGGTGGGTGAATTTGTAAATCTGGAAATAATTTAAGATGTTTAGAACTTTTTTATGGAGTTATCAGCAGATACTGTACCATGTGCTATTGATTCAATATGCACAGTACTGAAATGCTTAATGCTTAACTTCCATGGACACATCCATAGATCGATCTATGGATTTTTATCATTAAGCATGTAATAAAGCTGAAGTCAGGCTGTGATGTTTTGATTTCATGGTTAAGGCAATTTTTTTGAGAACTGTCTTCAGCCATGACTAATCTTGGAAATTAGTTTTGTTGCAGGCTTGCTAGCATTTCCTTGTGAAACTACAAGTCCAACTAGTATCCTCATGACAAACTTAGCCTGTGGTACAGTCATGACAACAATTAGAGAAATTTGAATGTTTGGATGATGTCTTTATTTCCAGTGTTGCCAATAGAGAAATATTAAAAAAAAAAAACAGTATCTGCATTCAGTTACAAATCTGCATGCAGGTTCCTAGTGTGGTATATAGAGATCATGTGCTAGTCTTTGTTTTTGTTTAGTTGTCATCTGTTGGTTCTCACTACAGAAGCAAAGGAAAGTCCCCTACTTCAAAATTCCTTTTAATTGAAAACTTGAGGTGCTTTCACTTAAACCTGAATTTGAAGTGATTCATTTACAATTTGATGCTAAGCTCAAAGTTATATATTGAGAGAGGAATTTAACAGAGCTCTGTACATGCCTTTCACACAATCAAAAGACTCAATTAAAATGTGCTTGTAAATTTACATCAGTGCTTAGTGAGTGTTACTTATTGGTGGGAGAAGATCTTCCTGTGATAAACTGCTTATTCACCTTTGAATTGAAATTCCCAGTGATGTGAAGTCTCATTCCTGGTAACATTAACAGATGTTAGTGATAACCACATTTGATCCCCACTTGGGTGACATACTGTTTCTCAGAGACATGCACTCTCTCATTACTATGCCTATTTATTTATTTATTAATTTATTTACTTGGGCTTTGTTTGTTTGTTTTGTTTGTTTGTTTTGTTTTGAGACAGGCTTTCTCTGTGTAGCTCTGGCTGTCCTGGAACTCACTTTGAAATCCAGGCTGGCCTCGAACGCAGAAATCCACCTGCCTCTGTCTCACAAGCACTGGGATTAAAGACATTCACCACCACTGCCCAGCTTGCCTATATATTTAAAAAGCGGCACTTGGTTATTGTATTTTAAAGTTTGTCAACAAACAAACAAACAAACAAACCAAAAAACTGTGTGCTTTTGGTCTGGGAATTCAAAAACATTGACTATCCTACAATACTTCCTTATTCCTGATTAATACATCTCTTGATTGCTTATATGTAAACTTCTTAACCAAAGAACTCTAGGCACAATAAATTGTAAATGTAGGTTTTTTTTGTCTTGGAGGCTTACTGCCAAATAAATTTACCCTTTCTATTTCTTTCTGAACTCTGGCTGGCTGGTTTAACTCAGATGATCTGGCTCAAAATTCCTCTCCAAGTTGACTGATTCAGACTGGTTTCTTTCAAGTTCTCTCTGAATTTCTCTGCTGGGCCTCAAACTAACTCTGGCAATCTGTTCAACCTGCAAACTGTCTCTGTAAAACAGTCTCTCTCTCTCTCTCTCTCTCTCTCTCTCTCTCTCTCTCTCTCTCTCTCTCTCCCTGCCTGTCCTTCCTTTAAGTAGCCTCGCTTTCCTGTGCTGTTCTTGTTAGAGTTGGGTGTATCTTCTCGCTGACTCATTATGTCAAATCATTCTTTGGCTTGTCACTTAGTCCCTCAATTAGACGCCACTTTCAAACATGGCTGCTTCCTTCTACAAACTAACGTCACTTTCATTGTTAGGGATTAAAGATGTGTACTAAGGGCATGTTTATATTCCAGCCAGACCACATAGACCTAAATGACCTTTAGATGTAATTCCTGCCAGAGCAGCCAGAGCACCCATGTTGCTGGATTAAAATCCCTCTATGGTCAATAATCTGCAAAGACCCTTGTGTCTTATAAATAGAATAAAGAATGCTCTTAGGGGTGGGCCAGCTAGTCAAACTGCCTCTGTGAAAAATGTGGAACATGAACAAAATAATCTCATTACCCACACATCTGATTAGTTCCTGGGACTGCCAAGATAAGACCCTTTAACTGACAGCTGAAGACAATAGAAAGTTATCTTTCCACAGTTCTGGAAACTAAAGTTCTGAAATCAAGCTGTTCACAGGGCTATGTTTTCCCCTGGAACTTCTAAGAAGCCTCTTTCTGGCCCTTTCCTGGCTTCTGACTGTCAATAGCACCCTTTACCTTCCTTGCCTTGCAGCTGTGTCATTCTGTGCTCCACCTCTGTTGTTACAGGGCCTTCTTCCTGTGTGTCTCACGGTCAACACCTCTGTCTGTAAAGGCACCAGTCATATTGGACTGAGGGCCCATCTTCACTCAACACGACATCATCTCAGTTTACCTACAATGACCTTCTTTCCATAGGCTGAGGATGTAGGTGAATGAAGACTAAATTTTGAGCACTGCTTAGCTCATCATGACTCTTCAGTGAGAGGAAGAAATGCATAGAATGTTTCTCTACTGGAAAACTTCAGGACACAGTCTTGGCCGGATCTTAAGATTTTTATAGATCACTAATTCAAGAAGAGTGCACTCAGTAGGGGCCTTATCCGTGGGAGACAAAAGAGGCAAAGGTAGAAGGCACAGGTTGGAGCCATATGTTTTATAGATGGAAGAAGAAACAACCAAAGAGTTCTGGTAGCCTAGCTGCTGAAACCGATAAGGAAATATCTTGTCCCTTGGATCTTCCAACAAGAACATAGGCCTGCCAACACTTTGATTTTTGCCTCAATATAAGTTGTTTCAGATTTACAATATCCCAAACTACATGCTGTTTCAAATCACTAAGTTGACAGCAATATGTAATGGCAGTAATAGGAAGCTAAAACCCCGTAGTACTTGTGGATGGTTTTTTTTAGAACTCCATGGGTACCTACCCAAAATCTTTGGATACTCAAGTCTCTTTTCTACACTGTTAGTATTTATGTATAATATAACTAATAGTCGTATGTACTTTGACCCATCTCTAGATTACTTGTACTGCTATGCAAATAGTTTTGAACTGTGTTAACTTTTGGAATAATGATGTGAAAATTGTGCCTGTATTATGTATGAATGCTGTAATTTTTATGAATCCTTGATTGAACCTGTGGTTGTGAAACTCATGTAGGAAGAAAAGTTGACTAGGGTAGTTCTCCAGTTGGTGGGTGAGACTGGAGAAAGACAGGAAGTGAGTCAAGAAGAGAAGACAGTGCAAGGATGAGTGTCTTCTGCTTTAAATGAAACCTCAGACAGAGAAAGCATATGTTTCTGCCCCATTACCACAATAAGTTACATAGTAGATGATTTTAAAGGCAGGTAAATTCTCAATTGGGAGTGGGATTCTAAATAAATATGATTCATATTTGTAGAGAAAGAGTGTTTTTTTTAAACCACAGAAGTGCATTTATAAGCAATTGTTCCGATTGAAAGCACTCTCAAGTAATCTTTGTTCCTTTTGCATGTGTCTCCCCTCCCCCCCCCACCAAGGATACTTTCCTTCCAGAACATAATAAAATAATATAAGTCAATCCTAGTGGTACAGACCTGTAATCCTAGCTCCCCAGCAGGCCAAAGCAGGAGGGTGACAATTTCAAAGCCTGCCTAGAGTACAAAGTGAGTCTAAGACCAGTGTGGACAACTTAATAAATGGGTGTGGGTATAGAGGAGTGAATGTAGGATACTCACCTAGCACATGGGTAAGTCCTTGGGTTCAATACCAAGTACCCAGAAAACAAAAGCAAACTAAAGCAATATAAATTTCCCCAATTTTTGCATATGAGAGTAGTTTAGGGACTACCTTGGATTGAGGAGCCAAGAAATATTTGGAGCTAAAAAAAAAATGTTTGATAGGTAGAAATCCTCCTTGGAGGAATGAAAAAAAAGTTAGCCTGAGATTATAAAAAAGCAATTCCAAACCAAGACAAAGATGAATTAAGTCAGATTTGTCTAGGTTAAAAATAAATGATTTGTTAGCCAGCACATTCTATTGTGATGGCAGACTTCTTAGAAAACACTAATGCTGGAGCCATTTCTTTTTTTTTTTCTTTTTTTTTCTATTAGATATTTTCTTTATTTACATTTCAAATGCTATCCCAAAAGTTCCCTATACCCTCCCCCCGCCCCTGCTCCCCTACCCACCCACTCCCACTTCTTGGCCATGGCATTCCCCTGTGCTGGGTCATATAAAGTTTGCAAGACCAAGGGGCCTCTCTTCCCAATGACGGCTGAATACACCATCTTCTGCTACATATGCAGCTAGAGACATGAGCTCAGTGGGTACTGGTTAGTTCATATTGTTGTTCTACCTACAGGGTTGCAGCCCCCTTCAGCTCCTTGGGTACTTTCTCTAGCTCCTCCATTGGGGGCCCTGTGTTCCATCCAATAGCTGACTGTGAGCATCACTTCTGTGTTTGCCAGGCACTGGCATAGCCTCACAAGAGGACGCTATATCAGGGTCTCTCCAGCAGAATCTTGCTGGTATGTGCAATAGTATCTGGATTTGGTGGCTGATGATGGGATGGATCCCCGAATGGGGGGTAGTCTCTGGATAGTCCATNCTTTCATCTTAGCTCTAAATTTTGTCTCTGTACCTATATCCTTTCATGGGTATTTTGTTCCTTATTCTAAGGAGGAATGAAGTATCCACACGACGGTCATCCTTCTTGGTTTTCTTGTGTTTTGCAAAATGTATCTTGGGTATTATAAGTTTCTGGGCTAATATTCACTTATCAGTGAGTGCATATCTAGTGACTTCTTTTGTGATTGGGTTACCTCACTAAGGATGATATCCTCCAGATATATCCATTTGCCCAAGAATTTCATAAATTCATTGTTTTTAATAGCTGAGTAGTACTCCATTGTGTAAATGTACCACAGTTTCTGTATCCATTCCTCTGTTGAGGGATATCTGGGTTCTTTCCATCTTCTGGCTATTATAAATAAGGCTGCTATGAACATAGTGGAGCATGTGTCCTTATTACCAGTTGGAAGATCTTCTGGGTATATGCCCAGAAGAGGTATTTCCGGATCCTCCGGTAGTACTATGTCCAATTTTCTGAGGAACTGCCAGACTGATTTCCAGAGTGGTTGTATAAGCTTGCAATCCCACCAGCAATGGAGGAGTGTTCCACTTCTAAGTAAGACCATACCTTGCCAAAGAGGGCAGAAAAGATCAGACAGTCAGAACGGACTTCAAAATGGCCTTAAAGACCTAAGTGCTTATTTGAGAGTTAATCAGGAGAGCTACTGGCATACTTAACATGATTTCAGTTAGAAAACTACTTTAGAAAGAAAAGGAGATTCTAGATTTATGCTCCCACAGGCTTGAATGGAGGCAGTGTGAATCTCAGTCCTAGTTGGTGAATGATAGTTGAGAGATACATGGATAAGGAGGCTAAATTAACTTCTACTGTTTTTCCCTGTAAGCTGGGTGGCTTACACCATCTGCCAGTCAGCTGAAGATTAAATTGCAATGAATAGAATCAGTCACTATGGAGCTGACATCCTTTGGCTCAGCTTAGCAATATATAAAGTGGCAGGTCACCCCAGGCTTTGCATATGAGGTGGGGGATTTGGAGTGTGGGGGATCACAGAGTTGTTCAGGATGGAATATGATGTTAAAACAATATCCTGCCATAAGTGAGTTAGTTTTCTCACTGAGGTGATCAAATACCAAGCAGAAAACAACTTAGAAGGATTTACTTTTGACACGTGGTGTGAGAAGACCAATGGCCTTTGTGATGGGAAGTCATGGCAGCTGCGATGGCGGGAGCATAAGGCTACTTGCTAACATCATGGCTGACCATCAACCACAGAAGGGGGAATGCCAGCACCTCACATTCCATTTGTTTCAGTCCTGCACCTCACCAAGAAATGGGATGATGTTACCTACATTCAAAGTGGTTCTTCTCTAGAAATGCCTACACAGGTACAGCAGAGGATATGCCCCACTAGCACCCTAAGCATGTCTTCATCTAATCAAGATAACAAGTCCATTTTCTCATCATTGGACTCTGACCCTAGGCTTCTTTAGTTAAAGTCACTGCCAACCTCAAATCATTCCATGCAATTAAGGGATGCAGATGATTTTCTTAGGGTAGCACATAACAGTGTTCCTACACTTGCTCTTTCCTGGTCATTGTTGGGATAGCCCTCTTAGAAATGGTTGTTACTTAATTGCTGAACTAGGACTCAACATGGCCGCTATTGCCCAGAATCCTCACTAATTCTTACTCCATTCCAACAACTATCAAGTAGAAGTGGGTCAGTGATCCTCCCACCTGATCATCGGTTCCACAGAGCTTTGCCCTCATACTCACTCCTCCACTGGAGGCCTCGGTAACACTCTGACTTGTATTTCAGTATTATGCAAACTGCTTGATGCCTGTAAGATAAGTTATACCAAACAAAGCTACATTCCAACACTTCCCTGAGCTCTTCTGAGTAAAGTTTGCCTCCTTCTCACCTCTCCTAGCACAAGTCCCTTTTCTATCCTGTGTGCTCTCCTGTGAAGGAAGGAACATCCTCTCTTCTCCCTCATAGAGACTGCATTTCAGAGGACAACCACTGGCTGACACCATCTAAGTGTTGCCCAAGGTTTCTCAGGAGTCACCTATATAAAAAAAAAAGCCCTGGTCCCCCTTACTCAGGGATACTACAGTCTTCTCCCCAACGGTATAAGCAAATATCTTTTCATTGGCTCAGCACTTAAATTTCATAGAGATTTCAGGATAAAGGAATTCTAGAATGTAAACATATTTGCTTGGTCCTTCTTTCAATACACTTAAATCCTAAAAACAAAAGAAGCACACACAAGAACCAGGTTCCTATAACCTGCAGAAGTGGTCCTCTCTGCATGCCATTTTCCATTGACTTTTATGCTCACACCCAAAGGTGTCGATTTCTTAGCCTTGCTGCAATAAATGATAAATGATCATAAACAGAGTGGCTTAAAAGAGCATTGGTTCTTTCAGTCCTTGGGGTGGGTATGGCCAGAGTCTAAAGGCTAAGGATCAGCAGAGCCAGTTATTCCTGGAGTCTCTGAGGATCTTCTGTGAGTGTGCCTTCTGGACTATGGTGACTGCTGGTGGTCCTAGGTATACACTCATGAAGTCAGAATGCCAATGGCTGCTTTTAATGTCCCATAGTCTCCCTTATAGTATCTCCATGTTAAACCTTTTGCTCCTTTCTCTAGAAAATAGGCCTGCAACTAGACTTAGGGCCTGTTCTATATGTAAAACAATTTTATTTTATAACCCTTAACTATACTGGCAATATCCTATTTCCAAATAAGTCACTGTTCTCAGGGACAGGGGACTGGGACTTTGATTTTTTTTGAGGTGCTCTTCAACCCACCCAATATCCTTTCTACTATGGTTTTCCACTAAGCTGTTGACCTGCCAGAAAGATTTAGGTGATAGTTGGAGCTAGAATTAACTAGAAGATTCCCTCCTTCTGCCTTCAAGGTTAGGATGACCGTGTTTGATGTTTTGAAGACTTTATTATTACTATTGCACACACTATAAAATCATACAATTTTTATTTTACTTAAGCAGAAATTTTATTTCTTCTTAAAAACATTCTCCTCTGCCATGTGACTCTCATTCTTATTTTTCTACCCTAGTGTTATCTTTGGTGTTTTTATTTCATTAATTTAGTGTGTATGTGTTTGTGTATGTGTTTAAGTGTTCATGTGTTGATCCATCCTTTGGCCACTGAGGCTAAGTCTTGAGATTTGAAATATATATTCCAAAGACCTGTGTGTGGGAAAAACATAGCACTCTAGGCTTTTGAGCTCAAGTGTAGTGCAAACAAAGCAGTTATTTGTTTTATTATTAAAACAAGCTGAACATGAAGTAATGTTTACAGTTAACTTCATCAAATACAAGTACAGTGAAAATTAAATAAAATTTAACAGTGTGCTGTTAAATTTTATTGTCTTTGGCCATGTGAAAAGAGCTGAGAATATTCCTTTTAAAAATATTCCATTCCAACAGAGATGATTTGGACAGGGGAGGGCATTCTATTCATGTTCTTGGTTTCAAGTGAATTCACTTATCATAGCTTATGCAATTCTGTCTTGAAGGCCACCTTGTAGGAAGAACATTCTGCACTCTGCCCTATCTATAGTTAACTGCAAGTTTACAGCTTTCTTGCAAAGGATCCTACACTCATGCATGTGTGCACACAGCCTGGTGTCAGAGGGAAATTTGTAGGAGTTGGTTCTCATCTAGAATTTGGCTTTCAAGAATCAAACTCAGGTCATCAGGTTTGGTGGCAAGCACCTTTGCCCCCTGAGCCATCTTCCCTATGTTTTACTCTATTAAAATTTAATGATTGTAATAAGATAATAATTTTCTATTCAAAGAATATTTCCTACTTGCCCTTAAACTACAACAGCCAAACATAGAGAATGACCCTTTGGAATATGTTCTCCAACTAGATATGATGGCAAAATATTCTTGACCAACCCCAGGCTGTTGCTTGACCTGGCAATGACCATGGACATATGCTTCCTTTGCTTTATAGGAAATGGCAGGTGGGATGCTGCAGCTATTTAGAGCAACTTGCTTGGTTCTCTTGACCTTGGCTCACGGGTTCTGCCCTTTGATGAATTTTTAACATTATATGAAAAGGCCAGTGGGAACTTAGCATCTAAAATGAATCATTCACCATATTGTCTGAGATGTATGGCTTGTGACCTCTTTAGAAGAAGGCATGAGCCTTCCGGTTTCTTTCTGCACCCTGGAGCTGATCCTGTGCCACAGCTCTCCATACCCAAATACTGCTGAGAGAGAACTGTTCTCCCAGGAGTGCCAACACACCTGAGAGCACAGGTGAGACCAGCACTTCAGCTCAAATTCCTGGCCTAAGAGAGACCCACCCAGAGCCATCAGGACACAGGGACCAAGGAACAGCTGGGGACAGAATCCTTCCAGTTTCTATCTGTGCCCTGGACCTGACCCTGTGCCACAGCTCTCCACAGCCAAATTTGGCCTGGAGACAGCTGGTCTCCCAGGAGTGTTTACACACAGGCTTACAGGAAGGACAAGCCACAGTCAGAAACAGCAAGGCCAGCTAGTACCACAGATAACTAGATGGTGAGAGGTTAGTGCAAGAACATAAGCAACAGAAACCAAGGCTACTTGGTTCTCCCACCACAGTGAGCCCTAGATACCCCCAACACATTGGAAAAGCAAGAGTCTGATTTAAAATCACATCTCATGATTTTAGAGGACTTTAAGATTTAGAGGACTTTAAGAAAGACATAAATAACACACTTAAAGAAATACAGGAGAACACAGTTAAACAGCTAGAAGCCTTTTAAGAGGAAACACAAAAATCCCTTAAAGAATTACAGAAAACTTCAACCAAACAGGTAACAGAATTGAACAAAACCATTCAGGATCTAAAAATGGAAATAGAAACAATAAAGAGATCACAAAGGGAGACAACCCTGTATTTAGAAAACAGGAAAGAGATCAGGAGTCATAGATGCAAGCATCACCAACAGAATATAAGAGATTGAAGAGATAATCTTGGGTGCAGAAGACTCCATGGAAAACATTGACACAACAGTCAAAGAAAGTGCAAAATGCAAAAAGATCCTAACTGAAAACATCCAGGAAATTCAAGACAGAATGGGAAAACCAAACCTAAGGATAATAGATATAGAAGAAAGTGAAGATTCCCAACTTAAAGGGCCAGTAAATAACTTCAACAAAATTATATAAGAAAACTTCCATAACCTAAAGAAAAAGATGCCCATAAAAATACAAGAAGTCTATAGAACTCCAAATAGATTGGGCCCAAAATGAAATTCTTCCCGTCACATAATAGTCAAAACACCAAATGTACAAAACAAAGAATATAAAAGCAGTAAGGGAAAAGGGTCAATTAACATATAAAGGCAGACCTATCAGAATTATACCAGACTTCTTACCAGAGACTATGAAAGCTAGAAGATCCTGGACAGATGTCATACAGACCCTAAAAGAACACAAATGCCAGCCCAGGCTACTATACCCAGCAAAACTCTCAGTTACCATAGATGCAGAAACCAAGATATTCCATGACAAAACCAAATTCACACAGTACGTTTCCACAAACACAGCCCTACAAAGGATAATTGATGGAGAATACCAACACAAGGAGTGAAACTGCATCTTAGAAAAGCAAGAAAATAAACTTCTTTCAACAAACACCAAAGAAGATAGCCACATAAACATAAAAATAACATTAAAAATAACATCAAAAATAATAGAATGCAACAATCACCATTCCTTAATGTCTCTTAACATCAGTGGACTCAATTCTCCAATAAAAAGATATAGACTAACAGACTGGATATGTAAATCAGTCTGGCTGTGACTCAGAAAATTGAATATAGTACTATTTGAGGACCCAGCTATTCCACTCCTGGGCATATATCCAGAAGATGCTTCAACATCTAATAAGAGCATAGTAGAAATGCTCTACTATGTTCATAGCAGCCATATTTATAATAGCCAGAAGCTGGAAAGAACCCAGATGTCCTTCAACAGAGGAATGGATACAGAAAATGTGGTACATTTACACAATGGAGTACTATTTAGCTATTAAAAACAATGACTTCATGAAATTTGCAGGCAAATGGATGAATCTAGAAAATATCATCCCAAGTGGTAACTCAGTCACAGAAGAACACACATGATATGTTCTCACTGATAAGTGGATATTGGGCAAAGAGTGTAGAATACCTATGGACCATATGAAGCTCAAGAGGAAGGAAGACCAAAGAGTGGGTGCTTCAGTCCTACTTAGAAGGAGGAACAATATAATCAAGAGAAGTCGAGGGTGAGAGTAACTTGGGAGGAAGAGAGGAAAGATAGGGGGAAAAGAGGGGCAGAATCAGGTGTGAGGGGAGATGGAGGAGATGTACAGAGGGTCAGGAAATTGAACAGAGGTGTGTAGCAATGGGGGATATGGAACTGGGGGTAGCAACCAGAAAGTTCCAGATGCCAAGAAAGCAAGAGCTTCCCAGGACCTCAAAGGGATGACATTAGCTGAAATACGTCATAAAGGGGAGGGAGAACCTGTTGAGACCATATCCAGAGCTTAGGCATACCCTGCCCCATGGTTGAGGAATGGGGCCACCCGTCCATCTCCAAAATTTTAACTCAGTATTCCTCTTGTCTAAATGAAATATAGGTACAAAGAGTGGAACAGGGACTGAATGAAAGGTCATCCAGAGACTGCTCCATCTGGGGATCCATCCCACATACAGACTCCAAACCCAGGCACTATTGTTGATGCCAAGAAGTGCTTGCTGACAGGAGCCTGATATGGTTATCTCCCGAGAGGCTTTGCCAGATTGTGACCAATACAGATATGGATGCTCACAGCCACCCATTGGACTGAGGACAAGGACCTTAATGGTGGAGTTAGGGGGAGGACTGAAGGAGCTGAAGAGGCCTTATCTGGAATCAATGGGAGGGGAGACCCTTGTCCCTGTGAAGGTTTGATGCCTCAGTGTAGAGAAATGTTATGGTGGAGAGGCAGGATTGGTTGGGGAGCACCATCATTGAAACAAGGTAAAGGGGGAGAGGATAGGGGGGGGTGCAGAAGGGAAACCAGGAAAGGGGATAACATTTGAAATATAAACAAATAAAACATCTAATTAAAAAAGAAGAAGTGATGAGGATGAAAATTACTGTTATTCTCCAGAACTTCCAGGAATATTTCAGGAAATTTTTATTGAATATGAAGTAAGATCTCCTTCTGAAAGACAGAAGGGTAATGAGCACACATGTCCATCAAGGAAGTCAAGCCCTACATACACTAAGGGACCAAAGGCCAAAGTGGCAATATTATCTCCAGTTCCTCTTCCTTTTCACATACTCCTCACCCCACTTATATTCATATTTCATTGAGAGGTTCATAATGACACTTTCATTTATCCCATTTAAACAGCTTTAAAGTTTATTGCACTTCTTGGGATTTGCTTTGGAAAATAATTAAGCCCATGAGACTAAGTTAAAGAGAAATTGAAACTAACCTCTCAGAGCTAATTCATGATATGGGAAATTGTTAAAAAGGGATGAGACCAGAACCACATCTAGGTCACCTTGGTATGGAGAAGTGTAGTCCTCCTAGCAGGTACTAGATAGAAGCAGATACAAGTAAGGGATGAATTGCTGCCTTACCTGAAGGAGGCGAAACAAAGCTAAGATAGCTCTTATTGTTATGAAACCAAAGCACCACCAAATACCTAAATGTGTATTTAACTTTCCAGCAAAATAGCCAAGAAATTAGTGGCAGATTGCTAAAGAATGCTTTTCCTATTTTACCTGCCTACATCAATCTGGGAAAATCCGTCAACATCACTGGTCTAGAGATGAGATTATTCAAGCATCTATCTGCCCACTGTTCAGTCTACTCATCCATCATTCTACAAACTCGCAGTGTCTGTGGTACACTGGGAGCTGAAGGAGTTAGAAAGGTGAGTGCAACACTGTTGAAATCACATGAATTTCAATCTTAGGATCCCTTCTGTAGTTTTCCCTTGGTAGATGATGAATCTACCAGTTTTCCCATAGCTAGACTATAAGGGAGATCTGACATCGAAACATTTAGATTCATAACTACTCCATCACACATTATGTAATGGTAAGTTAAGTTAGTTAAAGTTAAAAAATCCATATTTGAAGAGGTTTCTGAGTTCTTCTGCTGCCTTTGCTTAGGGCCAGCCCATCTTGGAGGTTTCTCTCTCACAGTGAGCGATCTGTCTCCTTGGCTTCTTGTGGTTTAGTACACTAAGAGTGACAGAAGAACCATTATTGCTCTTACTCATGCTTAAACATCTGCTCACCCAGCCTGCAAGCTGGGTGACACATGCCAGGCAGCCAAACATCTCCCAAATATGTGGGTCAAAGTCTATTGTTTATTGTTTGAGTCAGACACACGTTATTTATAAGCACATTTGAATTTGATTTTAGGGTCTAAAATAAATCCCGAAGTCTCTCTAACTGAAACTTGAAAGTGAGAAAGTACTTACTTCTGAATAATAGTCTTTCTTATTCCTTCCCTTTATTATGGATAATTCTTATGAAAAACAAAACAAGCATTGATGAATGTTATCTAAAAAATGTCAGAAAAAAGTATTAGAATGGAGAATTGAGCATTTTCCCAGAGGTTATACTAGGAAAGTCATAGTGAAGCTCTTGCTTATCCATCCTTCCTGGTTCTGTGTTGTGGGCAGATAATATTTCAGAGATTATTATTGTACAAACCCAAAAGAAGATAGCCACACAAACATAATTCCACCACTAACAACAAAAATAACAGGTTGTAGCAATCACTTTTTCTTAATATCTCTTAACATCAATGGACTTCAATTCCCCACAAAAGACATAGACTAACAAACTGGACATTGTAAACAGGACCCAGCATTTTGCTTCATACAGGAAACACACCTCAGTGACAAAGGCAGACACTACCTCAGAGTAAAAGGTTGGAATACAATTTTCCAAGCAAATGGTCCCAATAAACAAGCTGGAATAGCCATTCTAATATTGAATAAAATAAACTTTCAACCAAAAGTTATCAAAAAAAGATAAGGAAGAACTCTTCATACTGGTCAAAGGAAAAATCTGCCAAGATGAACTCTCAAATCTGAACATCTATGCACAAAATATAAGGGCACCTACATTCATAAAAGAAACTTTACTAAAGCTCAAAGTATACATCACACCCCACAGAATAATACTGGGAGACTTCAACACCCCACTCTCAGCAATGGACAGAGCATGGAAACAGAAACTAAACAGAGAACACTGAAACTAACAGAAATTATAAACCAAATGGATCTAACAGGTATTTATAGAACATTTCATCCTAAAGCACAAGAATATAACTTCTTCTCATCACCTCACAGTACCTTCTCCAAAATTGACCATATAATCAGTCACAAAACAGGCTTCAACAGATACAAGAAGATTGAAACAATCCCATTCACTAAGTCTGGTCTTAAGTATCAACAAAAACAATGGAAAACACACATACACATAGAAGCTAAACAATGCTCTACTCAATGATAACTTGGTCAAGAAAGAAATAAAGAAAGAAATTAAAGGCTTTTTAGAATTTAATGAAAATGAAGACACATTATACCAAAACTTATGGGACACAATGAAAGCAGTGGTAAGAGGAAAACTCATAGTTCTAAGTGCCTCCAAAAAGAAACTGTAGAAAGCTTACACTAGCAGCTTGTTGGCACACCTGAATGCTCTAGAACAAAAAGAAGCAAATACACTCAAGAGGAGTAGATGGCAGGAAATAATCAAACTCAGGGTTGAAATCAACCAAAAAGAAACAAAAAGAACTACACAAAGAATCAACCAAACCAGGAGCTGTTTTTTTGAGAAAAATCAAGAAAAAGATAAACCTTTAGCCAGACTAACCAGAGGGCACAGAGACAGTATCCAAATTAACAAAATCAGAAATTGAAAGGGAGACATAACAACAAAATATATCTTAAAATAATTATTCTTTCTGTTGAATATTAACTGTTAAAAATATTAAAATCATGTTCTACAAAAGAAAAATTGCTGCTATCCTTAGGGACACAGTGAACCAAGCATACTTGTTCCAAATTTTCACCCTTCTTGAAGGCCTAAAAAAATATACCCATGGTATTATAAATACTGCTAAGTGTCATGAGATAAAAGACCAAGAGACTCTAGGGCTTTGTCATGTGACACATTTCATGTTTGATCCACGATACAGGGGAGATCAGAGATTTGTTTTAAATAGAATTATTGGATGGATATTAATATCTTTAGATGATATTCCAACTGCTATATAAGGAGTAAATTAATGTTAGGGTTGTGTAAAAGAATTGTAGTCCTGAAGGTTGAGAAGCTCAAGATTAGGTATACTGGCATCTGTTATGGGTCTTCTTGCTCACAACATGATGATGGACATCACTTGGGGAGACAAAACAACCACTGGCTTGTGCCCCTTTCCCTCTCTCTATATCTACTAATGGCATCATAAATGTCCCACTATCATTACCTCATATAATCCTAACTACTCTACAAGGTCCTACATCCAAATACCATGAGTACATGACCTTTGTATTATGTTTCCAACACATGAACTTTTTGACACACAAGCTATACAGCAGGTAAAAGAGGGTACATATAAAGGTTAAGAAATGAAATGGGGGAGCAGGTGGATGGTGGAAGAGATCATCTCTCAGTCCTATGGTGGTAATGGGCACAAAGAAGTAGAGGGAAGACTGAAAGCCCATGGTGATGGGCATGTCAAAGGAGGCAGGTAATGAGGAGAGAGTAAACATGTTCTCCAGGTTTCCTCACTGAGCAATGGGAAAGAATGCCCTGCCAGTGGCTTGGTGACCACAATCTGAAATCTGTGTGTTTCAACCATTGTAATGTTGGTATTAATGCATACATTTAGATATTGTTGCTTGGTTGTCTTGATTGTTTTATTTTTGTTCAGTTGCTTAGTTCCAACCACCTTGACTAGGTATAGAACACCATTAACTTTTTGTTGTCTCTAAGTTCTTTTTACTCTGGAATATGGACCTGATGAATTAATCATATCATCTTTGACTCTGCCTCTAGTTACAGTCACAGACATTTAATAATGGTAATTGGAAGAATCTTGGACTCTAGAAGAATTGGTTCTTCTTGTTCTTTGGACACCGATGCTCAAATTCTCTTGTGCGCCTACTCTTATCTGATAAGTTCTTATCTTCCTACTTCCTTGAAGTTGCCTACTCTTTATGACCACCCAGCCCACTGATCTTCACCACTCATACCTTACGATCACACCAAAACACTGCAAGCTCTTTAAAAGCAAGGATGGTGTCCTTGTATGCTCTACATAACCTTGCAAGAAGCCTATCACGTGATCAAAGTTCCAGTAGTTTTCTCCATCAAATGGTGTG
Organism: Mus pahari; assembly: GCF_900095145.1. NCBI lineage: Eukaryota > Metazoa > Chordata > Mammalia > Rodentia > Muridae > Mus > Mus pahari. The sequence goes on from NC_034596.1 coordinate 30,977,599, forward strand.
CTCATTTGATATTAGGCAGCAGGTGGGGGAAGGACAGTGGAAGAGTTATTCTGGGCCAGGTAGAAACTTAGAACAGTCTTCATCATAGTCAAGTTGGAGACATTTGACTACATTTACTTACATGTAAATAAAAATTGTAACATATTCCATTCATATGACATAATAATCTTATTTCTAGCATATTCCCCTTATCTACCAATACATTTGGAGAGTACAATGAAAGAAACCTTGTTTTGTCACTTTGTAATATTTGTGTGGGATTTGTTGCTGTGCTTTCTAGAGCCACATTGTCCAGTTTTGTTTCTCATTCTCTTAAATGCATTTATCAAGACAGTTCCTGGGCATTGATCCAAAAGCAGTTCCAAGAAGCCAAGGAACTAAAAAATACCAACAAACTTCTCAGTTGCAACAACTGAATGGAGCTTATCTAATTCCTGGCTGTGAACTAGACCATGTTTCATTAACTCTTGCCTTTCTGAAGTCTTAATATTAATGAAACTACCAAATAATGTTTTGTCAAAATTTTACTGACACACTAACTCTTGGTTTTGTTTAAAGGTTTTACTACTGAAGACAGAAAAACAATTGTTCCATTTGTTTTGTTTTGGTTTGTTTTGGTTTGGTTTGGCTTGGTTTGGTTTGGTTTGGCTTGGTTTGGTTTGGTTTGGTTTATGAGACAAGGGTTTTGTTTTTTTGTTTTTTTTTAAGTAGCCCAGGCTGACTTTGAACACGGTTATTCTGCCTCAGTCTCCCAAGTGCTGGGCTTTGAGGCATATACCACCACACCTGGCTAGCATAATGATATTTAAACCCTACTCAGATTAGAATAACATGTGGAACTGGTTTCCAGACATCACCATTATTCTGGATCAGAGCTGGTATTTAAATCCAAGATAGTAATCCACCAATTCACATACTGTAATTGGCATGCTTCCATCCAAACACAGTGGTAGGAATGTTCCTAATAGCCATCATTATGTAGCTCTTGCCTAGAAACTACGCAGATGTCTATTCCCTGGAAGGGATAATTAGATGGTGGCACACTCATGTGAGACAATAGGATATAGCTATGAAATAACTGAGTCACTGCTGGACCAAACAGTCCAGATGGACTCATCATGTTAAATGAAACAGGTCAGGTTTTGTTTACTTTTACACCCTGCAACCCAGATAATCTTAATTTATACCTCGTCTGTTTACTTGTTTATTTATTTACAGACTAGCTGTTACTATGTAGCTCAGGTTGGCCTTGAACTTACTACATAGTCCAGACTGGTCCGAATCCCATTAGCCTCTTGCCTCAGCATCTCAAACATAATCTATAGCTTATTAAGTCAGTAGATCTGTTTAGTTTGGGAAAGGAGGCAAGGGCCAGGATTGGGAGGGAGGGAGGAAAAGAGGAACAATTCCATGGAGCTAGTAATGATCTTTAAAATTTTAACCTAAGAGGTCAAATGTTATGTAAAAAATTTGAAAATTGTTTATCATTTTACTATGTTTCATAGACTGCAATAATTGAAGTGATTACCTATTGTATCAAACAATATAAACCTATGAGGGATGTTATTTGTTCTAAAAAATAGGGTGTATAGAAACATTTAGCATTTTGAGTCTTAAATGTCTACTAGTTCTTGCTCTTTGCTGTAGGTAACAGAACTTTGTGGGTAGACCGGTTTTTGAAGTTAACATAATAATTCCAGCAAGTGAGATCTAAGAAGATTATTCCCTTTAATTCATATCAAATAATCAGAATGTGGCATAGTGCCAGAGATGCAATTTAAAAGTGACACTGCCTTTATAGGCTTAAGTTTTAATATAGAGCTTAATAGTGTTATTTTAAGCCCCTTAATGATCTCGGAGGTCTCTATTAAGTATAAGAGTTGAGAAACGTTGCTGAAGGTGACATGATTGATTATTTTCTGATTGCAACAGTAATGTTTTTTTCTATAGGAAATTAGGAAGCAATATAAGAATTGAACATGTTCCTACTTCAGCTGCTTTTCAGGTAGGTGTTTTCTGAATTTCTGTGTGATTCTCTAAGGAGGCAAATGATGCACATAGATGCTTTAAAAGGGAATTTGCTAGACTGCTTTGCCTTTTCCATTTAGTGACATAAGCACATTCTCAATCCCTGATGTTCTACAGAGATACACATTTTAAAGGTCAATATCTTTGAATTCTATTGTTGATTGTTCACCTATAAGATAGCTCCACCTTGGTGGAGAAAACAGGATAAGAACTTAGGGTGGGGCTTGCAGGGCCAAGTCTTAATGCTGCTTTCTTCCTGGTGATATGAGTAATCCTTTCTTCTTCACACTCTCCCATCCTTATCCTCCCTTTCTTCCCCTTACTCGCTACTCCATCACCCCAACTTTGGTATCTACCAATACACCAAGTCCTCTCCTGCATTGTTTATTTTTTCTCCTATTACCAGTGACTCCTTCATTCCTTTGAGGTATTTATTCAAATACTACCTTTTAGTGCTATCTTCTCTTGTCCCCTGCATTGCATTTTACTTGCAGAATTCCAATGCTTCAATCATTTCCCAAGACTGAATTTTTATCCCTCTGGTATTTATCACCATTGTCAATATAGGATAACAGTAGGACAGTGACTTTCCAAAGAAATGAGTTTATTTGGGAGTACTTCAGGGTATTATAATCTAGGGTAAATGTGTTATGTTGAATAATGGATCTATCAAGATTAAGACAAGGGGAATTTCAAAAAAAAAAAAAAAAACCCCAACCAAACAAGAGATTGTAAAGTGTGGCTTAGAACAATTACTGCTCTTTCAGAAGACTCAAATTTAGCTCATGGCCCTTTTAACCTCACCCTTATGGGATCTAATGCCCCTCCCTTACCTCTGTAGGTGCCTACATATGTACACACACAAATAAACACATATACATCAATAAAAATAAATATTAAAAAGGCGTTTGTTGTGTTAACCAATGACTAACCACCTTTGCCACTACTTCACAAGTAGTTCCTCTTTGTTGGGAATCTTTTCTGAATACCTATGCTGTATGAAAATTTATAGTCAGATGTATACTTATTGGCATACTTTGTTATTTAAGGAAACCAAGAAGTTCCTCACCCGTCAAACCATTGTTTCAAGGCAAATACTCTCTGTGTGTGTCATTGAACACAGCAACTAGACAGTAAGAACCCTGGAAGACATTTAAAGCACGTAATTAGCCAGATTAAAGTGATCTGGGGAGGATTTGTACATGAAAAGGAAGTTTGGGTTTTAGAAGCCTCCTAATGTTCTCAGCTCTTCCAAAACAACAAGTTGATCCCAAGGATCTAGAAGAACGAGAAGCTTGGCCTCCTCCAGCCATGGCATCTAGACAATACACCCCCTTTGTTCTCTCTCTGGATGCCTCAGAGGCAGCTACACTGTGGACACATGATGGAGGAGCTCCCTCACAGGCACTCTTCTCTAATCAACAGCCCTAGAAGGCAGCAACTCATAGCCAGGGCCCGGAGCTCCTTCTGTAATTACTGAGGGTTACAAAGAGTGTTTCTGTGCATCCTGTCCACAGAGACTGATTGCATTTGAAGTCCAGAAATTTAAAACCTTAAAATGAAAACATTTAAATTGTTTTTAAATAGCCATCAAAAGCATATTAAATAATGTGGGGTTGGGGAGGGGGACTAATTTCCAAAGGAGAATCATCATCATCATCATCATCATCATCATCATCATCATCATCATCATCATGTTGAGAAGAGCAGCATTGTCCCATGATTCATATTTTTGCCCATATCTTTGACAAATGCCTTCATAAAAGGCAGTGGCTTTACACATTTTCTTCATTCAGTCTAGTGTATAGTGCGTGTAACATCCTGCTATCCACTCATGAGGGAAAGGTAAACAATGCCATGGTGTTACCTGTAATTTCCTCTTCTTTCTGCTTCTGTTTGGCATGCCCACAGAATTTTTCTTTTTCAAGTGTTCCCAATAACTTCCCATATGTTGTCAGTTCTAAAGGTGAATTCCCTGGAAAATTTTCCGAAGGCTTTGGGAGCATGGATACAGGTATTGAAGAATGAGCGTGGGCTTGCCAAGACAGGGTAGGAGGAAGGACTCAAGGATCAGTAAAAACAGAAGTCCAGTGGTCACTGTGAAGGGGGCCAAGGGAATGCCTTGGTGAGGAGTTTGTTGCTATTGAAGGCAGTAAGAAGTTAAGGAAAGTGATGCTATGGAAGAAGGGTATTAAATGGCAGGAAGACAGACATGAAAGGATGTAGATACTAATTTGGTAGACCGGAGAGTGACTATCCGTATATTCACTAGCAGTACATTGAGCACCTATTCTGTGCCAGAGAGTTGATTTAATTTTTGCAGTAAAGCAAATCCTATGTGATAAAAATAAAGGCAGGAGCATGTGGTTGTCACTTAGATGAGGTTTGGGGAACTGCTGAAGCTCCTTATTGTTGAGCCTCTCAGGGATGAGCAATGCACAAATAACCATGGATTCTTCCCTGTAAAACCAGTCTCCATTTGGGCATTGTCAGAGCCAGTAGAGAAGATCAAAGAGAAAGCCAACTGAATGAGACTGCAGTTAAAGTGACCCTCAATTTCAGAACTTTTAAAAAAGTGATGTATATTTTGTATAACATAAACTTTGCCATTATTCAGTTGTGTTTGACAAATTTTTGTGCAAAAAGTAACTTGTATCTGGTCTCAGTGAATTTCATTACCCCCAAAGAAAATTTTATAACAGTTAAGTGGTCATCTCTCATTTGTGTCTCCCCAGACACCATCATCTTTGCTGTCTCTATAGAGCTTCTTATGAATAGAGTATATGGATAGTAAAATGTAGCCCCTTGGACTGGAATCTCATTTCATGTCACAACTTCAATATTCATGTTTTAGACTTTATACTTGTTCCTCTTCACTGCCAGACAATATTTTGATTTATGCTTATACTATATTTTTATCTACCCACAACTAATATGCATTGGGTTGGTCTCACATTTTGAGAACACCATCTTTTAATACTAATGCTATAAACAAGTATGTTTCTGTGGTTAGATGTGTGCTTATAGTGTGTGTGTGTGTGTGTGTGTGTGTGTGTGTGTGTGTGTGTGTTTTCATTTCTTTGGAGGAATAACAGGAGTGGACTTGCTAGGTGATAAGGAAACTTTATACTTAACGTTTTGAGGACAAGCCAAAAAATTTCCCAGAGTACTGCAGGTTTACCAGCAGCCCATGAGGACCCCAGTTCCTCAAGACTTTGTCAACACTTGTTTTTTTTTTTGTTTTTGTTGTTTTTTTTTTTTAACAGCCATCCCTGTCATTCCCCAATGACTAATGTAAGTAGGCTACTACGGTGTATGAACCTGTCATCTGGAACAATTATTTGGTGATGTGTCTGTTCAATTCCCATCCATTTTCTTTTCAGATTCTTTAGTAATTTTGCTGTTGATTTTAGAGAGTTCTTTTCTTATTCTGAATGCAAACCTTTGGTCAGATATTTAACTTTCTACAAGTATTTTCTGCTGGTGTGCAGCCTGCCCTTTCACTCTCTTTAAGAGTGTCTTTTATAGTGCAGAACCTTCACTTTTCTCACATACTGCCCCACCGTCTTACTCAGAGAGCATGCCTTTTTTGCTCTGTACCCACTTTCTGAAGGTTTCTCCCTACCCTTTTTTCTAAACATTTTTTATTAGTGTTATATAGAATATTTACACCTATGACTCACTTGAGTTAATTTTTATATCATCTATAAATTCAGGTCAAAGTTTACTTAATTATCACCTTGCCCTCAAATAGTTTGCTGTTCAAGTAATATTGCTGAAACTATTTTTAAAATGCATTGAATTTGCTTTGTGCATCTGTCTGAAATTGGCTGGCTAATTGTGTAGCGACTTCCTGGCTGTGTCTCATTTCACACCACATGCTTGATGATTGTAGATTTACAAAACGTGTTAAAATTAAGTTGTCCGATGTCTTCAACTTTACTTTTTTAAATGTTTTGTTATTCTACTTTTTTATACTTCAATTTAGAATATCGTTGATATCTAAACAATTATTTTAACAATTTGGTTGGGATTCATCTGTAGATCAATTTGAGGAAAGATGATATTTTAACAGTTTTGATTCTTCTATCCATGAATGTGTATGTGTATGTGGAATCCCCCCCCCCCTCTTTCTCCTTGTTTAGCTTGGTTTTCCTTATCTGTTTTCTGTAGTTGAAACATTCAGAGCCTATACATATCTTGTTAGATTTATATGTGTCTTAGTTTTGCATAGTTGTGACAAAGATATCTGACAGAGCAATAAAAGATCCATTTTGACTCACTGTTTCAAAGGTTTCTATCCATGGCTATTTGACGTCATGCCCTGGGGCAAAACATAATTATTGGAACATGTGACAGAGGTGGATATTCTTCTATGGCTGACAAGAAGCAGAGAGGCATGAGGAATGTTCCTTGTAACATACTTCCTCCAACTAAGTCCTACCTCTTAAAGTTTCTAGAATGTCTTAATAAAGTACAACCATCTGGGGCTAAATATCTAATAAGGCGTGTGTTAGGTATGTCATAGTCATACCATCAAAATTGTTGAGGATTGGTGTTTTAAAAATTATACTTAAAATTATACATATTCCAATTGTTTGTTGATAGTAATTAACCCATTTTTTAAAAATAGAGTTAGGGTTTATATTCTGTGACTCTTTTAAACTGATCAGTTCTGAGAACATTTTGTAATTCCTTAGGAGTTTTTTCCAAGTATTGGGTAATGAGTCTAGGGAACCAGAGTGCTAGCAGGCCTCGACTACAGAGCTCACATTCCTACATTTCTTGCCCTTTTGAATTTAATTTGAAACTAGTCTTGAATTTTCCTTATTCCTATTTAATCTTCCCCTAGTAGTTGGAATTACAGGCGAATTTCTTCCAAGAGCTCCCCATGGAAAGGGGCCCATTCCTGCTCGGGTGACAACTAGGATTTTCTTCAGACTTTTGTTCTCGGCTCTGTTTCACTTTTCTAAGCTCATCTCACATCCCTAAGGCAGAGTAGCTTGAGAGCAGCAGGAAAACCTAAGGAGAGCCTCTCAACTCACTGGGTCCCATGGTGTCATGAATCTTCTGTTGGGTTTTAGGTGTTCCTTCTAAGACCGTGTTGCCCTGTAATCTAGACTGCTATCAGGACAGAGCTAAGGGGGAGAGAAGAGAGAAGCAACAAGGAAAAAAGTCTGCTGAAGGCAAGTTACCCCTCCATTTCTGTTCCCATGACCACTTTAGAGTTCAGGGCTGAGTCGAGCCTCAGGTCAAACCCAACAGGTGATAGAAGGGAAGACAAACATCTCAGCACATAAGCCCATCTCCCAAACTTTGCTTTCCTTCCTTTCATTGTCTGTACTGGTTTTGCATTTGACAAGTGTCTCATAATCATCGGGAGAGGTAGGCTTTAGTGACCTTGCTCCATTCTACAGCAGCTTTCTGAAGTGGACCAAAGTCAAAGGAAGGCTCGAAACCTTAAGACTCAGGTGTTAGATGGTGGAAAGGAGAGCTGTTGGGATTATCTGGATGATGGCAGGAGTTTGCTTGGCAAATGCCTGGGCCAATTGAATATGGACAAGTGGGCTGTGTAGAAGGAGATGGCAGGGATGAAGGGAGACACAGAAATGATCAGTTCCTGAGAACCACAAGAGTTGTTCAAAGTGATCCAAAGTGGAGGAGTCTTAGAATAGTTCCCTCACAGATGTGGAAGAAGTGCGATAAACTAGGTGGGAATACGCATGTTGGCACCGAAGTGCAGTTGGCACCAATCCCAGGTACACTCTTTGGCTTGTTTGCAGTCTTGGGCTAGCTATTTAACTTCCTGAGTCTTGGCTGCCTCTTCTATAAAATGGATATTTAAAGATTAGATGACACTGTGTGCAAAGAGGTGAGTGAGTGCTTGACAATGCAAACAAATACTCAATCAAGCATAGCTATCTAAATAATATGAAATTTCTAAATGATGACTCTCATGTCCTCTGACTGTGTTTAGTTGGGAGGGATCCAGGGCTGGGATGGCACAGTGAGTAGAAATAAATGTGTTTGTGAAGTGTTCCTTTTCTGTTTGTTGGTTGGTTGGTTGATTCACAGCTGCTGACTCTCTCCTGTATTTAAGACATTCTTCCAGTAGAAAATAAGTGAATGCACGCCTGAAGAAGAGCTAATCCGGTGCACAAAAGCTTTTATATTAAGCATTGGACACTGTAAAATTTCTCAAGTATTATCTTGCTTAATACACAGACCGATGCCTCCCATAGGCAGTCTTCCAGTTTCCAGTTATTAAAAGTGTAGCTATAGGGAAGTGGAGATCACAGACACCAGATGTTTGGGCTGTAGGCCTTAACTCCTAATTAATGTCCAATGTTTCCATCTCTCTCTGCACAGTACTTAGATAACTCTTTGGACAGAGTAGAACAGTGTGTGTGTGCTTCATCTCTCAGCATGCACTTGGGCTGCTTTGTCACTTAATCAACAATTTTGTTGTTTGTTTCTCTGAGAAAGAGATGACAGATAACTGGGTTTGTCTGTCTTGGTCTTCTGAGATGATCAATGAAAGCTCCTGGTTTGATTAAAGCAGTTGATGAGAGTGGCCCAATGCCTCTTCGGGCAGGCTTTAGGACCCTTTAGAGGTGAGTGATGGGCATGACCAGGCTTTGGTGCCTGTCAGTGCTCTCCCTCAGGATCCCATTCTTGTTCTTGCTTCCTCTCAGATTCTTTCCATTTTTTGTTTTCTTTTTTTTTTAAATCACTTTCTCCATCTGTCTGTTCATTCTGTTTAATTTCTCCCCACGTCTAGCAATTGTCATTCCCCATATGTCCACATAAAATTTACCACCTAGAAGAAAAAAAAAATGCCAGAAAATAGGGCTCAACATTAGAATGTAATTTGGAATTAACACTTCCACTTCTGACCAAAATTTGTCAGTAGTGACAGACTAGCATACTTCCTGGAACTAGCTCGAAGAGAGATATAGCGTAGTAAACCACTCTCTCCCAACATGAGAGAGCAGCCAACAGAAGGCAGTGATTTTTTTTTTTAGATGGAAATAATGAGACAACTCCCACTACTGGAGAATGCTAAAGCACCAGAGAAGGTTAAAGCACCAGAGAAGGCTAAAAACACCACTTTCCACACCGTGGTGGAAAGAACGAGAATCCAGCCGGAGCTCAAGAGCTTCCTGAATTTTGACCACAGAGTCGGTATCTTAATGGGGGTTTTAACTTTTATATCTCACAATGTAAAGGAAACCTTTGAGGTCAGAGGAATTCACACCGAAAAAGATTAGAGGTAAAATGCTAAACCTCTTCTCAGCCGACCACGTGGAAGATCTCATAATACACATGATAATTGGTAGATCTCAAATGAACATCTGCCCCTAGACTAGAGGGAAATGTCTCTTTTAGATGCCCTTCTTGTTCTGAATAAAATGCCTAAAACTATGACCCAGAAGGGTCAATGATTTCCAAATAACCGTGTCCCTGAAAAAGGATCAAGAACTCAAAAATAGGAACATGGAAATATCTAGCACACTACAGTGAAAATTCTTATCTGTCACCAGAAAAAATTACCAGGCCTTCAAGAGGCATGAAAGTACAACTTCATGGATAGAGACGATAGAGTTGATATGTATGTTTAAAATGGTTATTATACCTGTATCTCATATGTTCAAGAAGTAAGTGCAACCTGGGCATGTTACAGACACGCATGTGCATAATAGATCCTAACTCAACTTCTGAACTGGTCTTGGATGATTGGAGGGATTGACAGGAGCCAGGTATTCAGAAGAAAAGATCAATGAGCATAAAGACATAGCAAATGGAAACATCAGAAATGAAACACACAGCAGTAAGATGGAGTGGCCTAAAGACATGTGCCAGGGAATCCCCAAATGGGTTATGCAGGGAAGATACATAATTGAAGAAGAAATAGACAAGAATTTTTGAAGTTGATGAAAATTATGAGCCCCTACATTAGAAAACAATATGAAAAACTGAGTGAACTCCAAAACACAGGAACACAAGAGGAGGACTATACCGAGGTACATTGTACCTGCCGTGTTTAAATACAGAGGTAAGAGAAAAGATGTTTAAAGCTAAAGGAAAAGCATACAAATGAAAGATTTCTCATCAAAACTGATGCAGCCTAGGGTGGAATGGAGCAATGTCTTTTAGGTACCCAAAAGGACCTCTGTGTATAGTCTAGGGAAATGGTTCTTAGCTACAAGACCAGAGCATGAATTGTTACAAGGACGAAAACTGCCACTTCCTTGGTGTTGAGCTGTACACAGCATTAGGTAAGGCAAATGCAAACACAAATATAAGACAGTTAAATGCTCTTGTACATCTAAAATGTGAACTGTCTTATTAAGTGCTAGCAAGTGTGTGGCACCAGGAAATCTCTTACACTGCTGATGACAGTTTAAAGGACACAGGGACTTTGGAAATCAGCTCTGCAGGTTTTTAAAATGTCAAGCATCTAGCATGTGACCCAAGCTACTTCTTTGTACAAAAGAGTTAAAAGCGGATGTCCATACAGGGTCACTTACAGTAGTTTTATTTATGTTAAGCAGATGTGGAAATGATACTAGTATCCGCTGACTTGTTCATGAAAACCCAGCAGTAAACTATTGCTATGAACGGGAGAGAGAATGTATTCTATCATTTGGTTTATCCGGTATTCTAGAAAATATAAGAAATTCTATGGTAATAGCAGCAGCTGCCTGACTGCACAGTGGTGGCAGTTGGGTAAGTGTGGAATAGAGGAGCAGCAATAGGGGTATAGGGAATAGGGGAAGTTTCTGAGGAGCATTCTTTACCTTGACATAATGATCTTCACATGGTATAGACATGTGTCAGAACTTAGACTGTGTGCTTTAAACAAGTACAGATTCTAACATGTCAATTATACTTCAATATATCTGTTTTAATATTGTACAGAGATACCTGTACAGCTATGTTTAACAGTAGGCAACTTAATGAAATCAGTCTATGTGTCAGACCACAGATGAATCAATAAAGAAAATTCACTCGTGTGTGTGTGTGTGTGTGTGTGTGTGTGTGTGTTTGTGTGTTTATGCACATGCACGGGTGTTTTATTTGCCAAAAAGAAGAATGAAGTTTTATTGTTTGCAGAAAGTTGGAGATTATTATATTTAAGTGAAATAAGCCAAGCTCAGAATAACAGATACTGAATGTTTTCCCTCACATGTGGATGCTAGATTTTCATATAGATGTATAAGGTATGATGGCTAGTTTTATGTCAACTTGACACTGCTAGAGTCATGGGGGGGGATCTTAATTGAGAAAATGCCTACATAAGTTCCAGGTGTAGGTAAGCTTGTAGGACATTTTCTTAATTAGTAATTGTTGTGGGAAGGCCACCTATTGGAAGTGGTGTCATGCCTGGGCTGGTGGTTCTAGCTTCTATAAGAAAGCGGGCTGAACAAGCCATGGCAGGCAAGCCAGTAAGCAGGACTTCTTCATGGCCTCTGTATCAGCTCCTGCTTCCAGGTCCCTGCACTGCTTTAGTTTCTGCCTGGTGTCCCTCAATAGACTGTGATACATAAGTCAAAGAAATCCTTTCCTCCCCAAGTTGCTTTGATCATGGTCTTGCATCATAGTAATAAATACCATAACCAAGGCATAAGGATATAGAAAGGGAAATGTTCCAGCAGTCACAGTGTATCACAACTAAGAGACATGTCATTGTTCCCATGGCTATGGTCCACAGCTAAGACAGAGATGCTAGCATGTGTGCTGTAAGCAGATGCCCAGTTCCCAATCTGACCTTTACTTTGTGCATTCACTAGTCCCTCCCATGTCCAGTTGTTCTCTGCTCTCTCTTCTATATAATGAACAAGACTTGGTCTGTTTTGATAGCTTCTACATTTATTCAGTTATAAATACTTCATATTAGACTTTTGTCAAATCTTTATTAAATGACCAGCTGTGTCTTATTTCTCCTGTGTAAAAGACTTACCAAGACAAAAAAATTTAACTGTCTTGATGATATAGGCATCAAAGCCACCACAAATCACTGGTTGCTAGTTTCTATTCTTTAAGCGGGTTTTAAATGTTATTACATTAATTCCAAGCTGGACCTAAAACTGGGCTTTCTATATTCTATAGTGGCCCTTCATGTTATTATGTAATTGAACAAGGAAGACTACTTGTTATGGATCTTATTCTTGGATTGTCCAAACTCCACAGTGATGCAGCAACCAAGAACAGGATGATTAATTAAAGCTGATCTCAGGTTGATCCTAAAGGTTAGAAGGCAATGTCACACTCATTGTTAGGGCTATTGCTTATTCAGAGAACCCCATCCAGCACTTCACGTGTCAGCAGTTTTGTCAGAAAGACTTCACTCGATGACTTCACTGATGTCTGTCTTTCTCCAGGAGTTCAGCTCAGCCTGGAGAAAGCAAAGGTGAAGATGAAGAGGGGCAGTCACTGAAGCAGGGAACAGTGGACTGTTGAAAGGACAGGGTTGGGTTGATAATGACCATTCCTAAATTCTGTAATCGAAGTCAGCTGCTATGCCTTTGTTACAAGCTTTCTCTGAAGCTGACAATTTTTATATTCTTTTATACTTATTTATAACATTCAATCATGTCTGCATTTTTCATATAGACACCTCCTCCCACCCCTGATAGTTATTTTTACCCCCTCCTCAAAATGAATTTTATATACTTTAGCATTTACAAATTTAGCTGGTGTGTGTGTGTGTGTGTGTGTGTGTTTGTGTGTGTGTGCGCGCACACACACACACAGGCGAGCATGTGCACACATGCTTGAAAAGGGAAACACTGATGGGCACTTACTATTTTATGGGAGAGTTAGCGACCAACCCTGGAAGGGATGCAGATTTTTCTTACTGTGTCTTGAGTTTGAACTAAAACCCTATTGTGCATATTGACTTCAACAGAGCTAGTGTGTCATTTTTCAACCATTTAAAAGTAGATACCTAAAGAAAAGTTGTTTCTCTAAGTTTTCTGTAGCAGATACAATAGAATTTCACTGAACTTAGTCCACCTTCCTAATAATGCTAGTGGAAGTTTATCAAATCATTTAGTGGATCAAGTTCAGCACACTTTAAAATGAAATAGAATATGTTTTACAACATAAGTCTACATTGTTAAAGCATTAAAATGCATAGTATAAATATATACCATTCCTATTGAGTATACCTTAATAAAGCTGGAAAAAAATTAAAAAGAAAATAAATGCAAACGATCAGAGTATATTACACTTAATAAATACAGGAAATGTTCCCTGCAATCTGCTTAGTTGTATGGACAGAATCAAATGTTCAAAAGGCCTTTCTCAACGGGTTGCCTTTCTTGGTCCTCGGTGTGTGAATAGAGTAGAGGTCTTGCCCGTCACATGCACTTATTCAGGATGTGGAAGGTGCATCCAGGTATTTGGTCAAGCATTCTTAGTGAGGGCAGTTTGGTATGCGAGCACGTCAATCAGAGACAGGGCTGCAGACGGCCTTGCTAATGTCAGTGCCCCTCATCCCAGAAGTTATCCGTCTGATTGGAGAAGGATAGAAAAGAGAATCTTTGCTACATAGATACCTTTCAGCTAGAACATGTTTTTTTTTCCTAACACACAAAATATGATTTCTTGTTCTTCATATCATTTAGCTTCAGTTTGGAACCGTGCCGAACAGGGTCAGAGGACAGCTTGACACTTGCCAGTTCCATAATTGTGGGAGCCAGTCCTTTATAGTAAGTCTGTACATATCTGCTCTGTTTTCTGATCATCTTGACGAAAGTCTCAGTTTTACCGTTTTGTTTTCCTTTCCCAGCATATGAATCTTATCCTAATCCCAGGACACGTGACTATGATCATGTGGTCACATGGCACCGTAGCTTCAATCACAGACAGTCCGGGTGGGCCCAACCTTTTCTGCCAGTCTATTTAAAAAAGGAACTTGACTCTGGCTGAAGACAATGAAGAAAGTCAGTCTTTAACATTGGGATGCAGTGGATTCCCCATGAGAACCCTTCTGCCAACTGAGATGTGGGTAGCCTATAAAGGGCACCGTGACTAGTTTCACTGAGAGAGAACCCCAGCTCAGTGCCAAGAAACAGACACCTCATCCAGCCTTCCAACTTCAAGACACCCCGGTCTTACCAAACCGAGTAAGATGGGGGAAGCCACTTGCTGAGAGCCTTCAGCTTAGAACCCAGACTGCTGGCTGCTACCTTGACTTCCTTCTCGTGAAACTCTACAGGACAGAGCCAGGCAGAGTCGCCCCATACTTTACACCACGGGATTGAAATAAGAGGTGATTTTAGCCACTAGACAGAAAACAAGTGTTCACAGTGTTTTCTGTGACTGCACTGATAGGGACTTGGGATCCAGTCACCGCTGTGAAGTGGCCAAGTGCAGTGCACCTGTTCAGCTGCTGTGGTCTAGTGGATGTCGTGACTCTGTAGCTAGTGGGGCTCATAGGAGCCATCTTGTTTCCAGATCTCCCTGAGATAGAGGCTGGGATTACTCTGCAGGAGTCCTACACAGTATTGGTCTTCGATTCCAGCATACCAGCCTAATGCCCATTTCTAGAGGCGTTCCTAGCATCTAGAATAAGGAACCATGCCTTATAGGGTTAGAGTACAGTTTGACACTTGTCAGCTCCATAATTGTGGGGGCCAGTCCTTTATAGTAAGTCCCTACTCACTGGTTCTGTTTTCTGATATCTTGATGGACATCTTGGTTTTACTGTTCTTTTTGTTTTCCTTTCCGAGCATATGAAAGTCTTATCCTAATCCAGAACATGTGGATCTAGCACAAGTACAATTAGTTGAATTGCTTAAATATAAAGTAACTTCTAGGCTAGAATCAGTGCTCAGTGGTAAAAGCACTTGCTGCTCAAGCACGAGGATCAATATTCATGTCACCAGAACCCACGTAAATGCACACCACCACTGAAGTTCCAGCACTCACGTGACAAAAGGGGAGGTGGGCACAGGAAAATCCCTGGACGCTCAAAGCCCAGCTGGCAATGGTGATGCACGTAGTGGTCATGCATGAAATGGGAAAAGAGAGGACTTCCACAAAAGAGTCTCCTCACACATGCTGTGACAAGCACATGTGTGCCCTCACACACACAGAAATCATACCACACACAATTTACTCAGTTTTACGAAGTAATCCTATTACATGCTGAACCTGGTCTGTTTTCTTTCTAAACCTGTTCTGTTGTTGAATCCACTGACACCTGAGAGTTTATTTGAATCTCCTAAGTATCTGTCACCTCTCAACTCATGAAAACATCTCTATTAAAAAAATAAGTGAACTTATTTCTATTGTGTGTATGTGTGTGAGTGTGTGTGCATGTGTACGTGTGGGTGTATGCTTGTGTGCAGGATTTATGTGCACATATGTGTGTGTGAGTATTTATGAGGTTAGATCACATAGGGATGAGAATAGACAGAGGAGAGAAGTGCAGGACAGGGTCTAAGAGCTCTGGCACGATCATGGGAGTCAGCAAAGGCAACTGGAGAAAGTCAGGGGGAGGAGAGAAGGCTCCCAGAAAGGCACCAATTCCCCAGGTCAAGTGAAGAACATGCTTTACAAAGAGGGAGCACATGACAAATGCCTGTGCTCGGTCAGATGTGACTAGGTCCAAAAACAGACTGTTGGATTATGCAATGTGGTGCTCATACACTCATGGTAGAATCAGTTTTCTTAGCATCCAGGAGAAACCCAACGACAGCAGAGGTTTGGAGAAGAGGCCTGTAGACTGTGGGCAGGACAGTGCTCTCAAGGAGATTGGCTGTGAAATTGAGAAAATAAGATAGGCACATGGTGATAGAGGTAGAACCGAGACCAAGGCAGGACTTTTTTTTAATGAGAGACAACACTTTTGTGGGGTAATAAGGATGGTGACCTGGGACAGAACAACTGCTCACAGCAAAGTTGCTGAAAAGGCAAGATTGTCTCCTGTCCAGTGAAGAGCTGAGACATAAGTGGTCTGTCCCCATTAATGATGGACAGAGCAATGTCCATGGGAATGGCTGTAGCAGGGGGTACAAGCTGTGGCAGTAGGAAGCAATGTTACAAGTTCTCTTCCCCATAGTTCAGGTTTCTCAATGAAATCATAAGACAGATGACCAGATTAGAAACAGGAAAGGGTTGGGAACAGTGAGGTCTGCAAAGAAAGTGTGTCAGGTGTCTCTCCATCCCAGTAGGTACTGGCACAGCTGAGAAGAGGGCTATAAAGATGCACGCATTTCCCCATGCTTTTGCTTTTGCCCAGGTGCATCCTCTCAGAGTGTCTTGCTTTTAGTATTCACTTATTTTTCAACTTCAGGCTGAACGGATGCTTGAGCCTGTCAGTGTTGGTTAATTACTCTCTCCATGGAGTGATTAAATACTGTGTCTATCTGTCTGTTATCATAGTGACCACGTTGCAACTATTTGCTTTCTCTCTCCCCCACTGGTCTTTCCTTTGCCTGTCAATTTGGCATTCTCCATTTTCAAATAGAATCTCATGGAGAGGGCCTAAAGAGTTGGTTGGTAGAAGAATTGGAATCTGCAGAAAGTGTGGTGACATCTAGGACCAGACTAGGATGCTCTACAAGTGGAGGCAACATTTGCCTGAGGGTGGGTACTTTAGGGTGGAGTGAAATATGCCCTGAGTCTGAATTGATTTTTAAAAATGCTTACTACTGTAGAGTTCTTCTTAAAGATAAAAAGAATCTATCCATCTGGAAGCATTTCATGAATGAGAATATACTACATAGTACAAGATATTGCTTTTATACATCTCTGTTATTAGATGATAATGATGTGAGGAAATTGTACATCTGCTGGAGCATGGACAAAGGCGGAGTGAGGATGGGTTAAAGATAAAAAGACTACAGCTAGATTTTTCACTTTTGGCCTCATTACTTTTAGAAGTTTCAGTGGAAGATTTTTATCATGAGTTCTTTCCTGTTCCAAGGCCTCTCATTGTTTCAGAGCCAAGATTTATGATGCGACCTACTTTTTAAGCCATGTGATATTGTAGATTTAAAGAATTGGCAATTCTGCAGGAGGTAAGGGATGATGAGCTGCTGACCTGACTATAGATTGTGGGAAGTGAGTGAGACCACCGTGCTCCCTGTTTAACCTGAGCCTGTGCACTTGGACGATCCTGTACTGCCTGCCTGCTGAGTCACTGGACTATCACCTAGCACCCTGGCTGAACTCTGACCGGATCCAGGAGAGGGGGTAGGGATTAGGTCAGAGGACTGAAAACAGGATGTGACCCAGGGGGATGGAGAATGCTGTGGAAAAAAGCTGTAAACAGTTCAGTTGGAGAAAGCAGTTGAAGAGTTCAGTTGGAGTTAGTTGGAGAAAGCAGTTGAAGAAGGCAGTTGGAGTTAGTTGGAGCCGGGAGAGGGTTAGAGAAAGCTTTTGTGAGAGGGAGAGGAAAAAGCTGTTCAGAGAGATAAAGAAGAAATCTGTTTGGAACCTTCCTTGGCGTTTGTGTCGTTTTTCTTCCCTGTCTCTGCTGGTCGGAGTTCGGGGGTCCAAGACAATAGATGTCATCAAGCTTAAGTTGTTAATTGTATGTATCAAGGAGGTCAAACTGATATAACATTCCAATATTCAAGAGACTTTCTAACACACTGGGGACATCAACATTTCTGTGACAGCAAAGAGTTAGACCTTGATGTTGGCAGGAAGTGGCTTTTTAAAAATAGTTTTGCTAATGCTTGGTGTTAACTACTTATATCTATCTCAGTTATCTTTTAACTTTTAAGGGTTTTTTTTTTTTTTTTTTTGACAAGACCATACTGTCTTTTCTCCAACTACTCATTCTCTGGATTCCACTCATTATCTTGGAGTTAGATAGACTCTGCTACCCACTCTTTCTCAATTACTGGAAACTTCAACCTCCTGGTGCAGCTTAGTTTCCAAGTTAGCCAGCTTTGGGTTCCCACAGTTTTAACCTCCAGGTTCCTTTGAGCAATCTTCTTCTGTGGCTGCACTCAGTACTTCGTTACCATTCAGAAAAAGAGGCACAACTCTAGAATGTGATACATCACATCCTATTCTCTCATAGGAGCTCAGGTAGCTCAGTGTCTCTCTTACTCCACGGCTTCTCTTATACTTAGTGGTGGTCCCTAACCCCATCACCCAGGTTTCTTCTGGATCACTACTCTCTTCCCTAACATCTCCTACTCTCACCTTTTATCATTGATTTGAGTTTCTCTCATACTTCTTCCCTTGTGGCTCCCTTCACCTTTGCCATTCTAGTCTAGACCTCATGACACATCACTTTTTGTCGTGTGATGAATCTACTTATAGACCTTGACCTCACCGTCAGCCTTCTCCTTAGTCCTTCTGGGTTCACTGAGCTAAGGAGTAAATAACCATTGCATCTCAGACCACTGAGAGCTTTAAACTTCTTAAGATTCTTAACTATCCCTGCTTATCTACTGTTTCCCCCTCACGACAGCTCCTTCATATCTCTACCACTTTGCCACTTAAAAAATATACTCTACCAGTTTTCTCAACCCATGTTTGCCTGAGAAATGACTTACATTAGATATAGAACTTAAATAATATGTAAATTTAAATTCTCACCTAGCCACTAATGGCCACATCCTTCAATGCCCTCCAACTTTCTCACCCTATTTAAGAGAGAGGTCTTCCTTGTCCCACTGAAGACATGCATTCAACCATCATTGTGGCTTAATACATGCCAATAAGCACTGTGCTACATACTAGGGGTATGAAAGATAGAAAAGAACTTAAAATACAGTAGGTGAAATGTACCTATGAATGAATTATAAAAATTGTAGCCGTGGGAATATGAATAGAGTATCAAATGCTGTGGTACTAAATAATGCCTCATCCAACCTGCACTGAGAGGAGGAAGTGAAGTGCCATATCATGAGGGGCATTCTGACTGGGATATTGCTTGACCCAATATTTAAACAAGGATTAACCATTAACTAGGGGAGGTTGGGGTTGAAGGAAGGAAACAGGAAAGCCAAAAATTGGAAAGAGAAAGAAAAGGAAGGGGGAGTGGGTAGAATAAAAATATGAAGTTTGATACAACCCACAAATAACTTCACATTAAACAGTCTTCTCAGTGGTTTATTTTTTTATTTAGTCTTCTCATTTTTTAAAACAATTGCATCTAGTATATAACATCATTATCTATTTGGTCACTAGAAGTTCTGATTATTCCCTCTTGTTTCCTTGCCAACTCCTTCACTTGTAATTACCTACTGTTGATTCTACTGTATCAGCATTTCCTAGACATCTCTTCTTTATCTCTGCTCAGGGTTGGTCCAACAGGCTCACAATTGACCCCACCCTTGCACTCTTTCTATAACAATCATTCTAACCTGTACAACTGATCCCATCCCTGCCCAGCCCCAAACTGGCTGTTCCAGCAGGGCCATAAAGACTTTCCTCACACAACCTCTGCCCCTCCTGTTATAGTTCTCACTCCCTGGCCATCCAGGGTGTCTCTGGACTCTAGCACATTTTATCAGTACTTTCTCTGGCATAACTTTTTATTTCAAGTCTATGAATCTCTCCCTTCATAGGAACAAGAACATTCATGTCACCATTTCTAAGGCACTCTCACTACATTATTCCGACTGGCCTGAAACTCTCCATATAGACCAGGCTGTCCTCAGTTTCCCAGAGATCCCACTGCCTCTGCCTACCATGTGCTTGGATTCAAGTCATGATCCAGTATGTCTGGTTCTTATGCCACATTTTAATATACACATTTTTATGATAAACAGTAGTTTAATATAATCATACAACATGCAGAGTATGTAAGTGCTTATAGTAAAAAAGCATATAAATTCTATGATAAAAATTAGTAAACAATTTAAAGTAGGATGCATCTTAATACTGATACAACAGCAATAGTAGCTTTATAACTGTTTGACCTGTAAGATTTCTATTTTTTTGAGTCAGGCTCTTACCAAGTTACCCAGGCTTCCCTCTGCCTCAGTTTTCCAAGTAGCTGGGACAACTGGCAGAGGCCACCATGCCCAGCCTAGTTTTGTTTTGTTTTGTTTTTTTGAATGAGCCTTTTATGCCATAAGAATGATCGAATGTACAACAAATAGTGGTTTATTACATTATAGCCGCCCACAAAACGACATTCTATTACAAATCATTACTTTATTTTCAGCGATCATATCCCTTATTTTTATATAATATCAAACTAGCTAGCATGTTTTCAGAAGATCTCTGCTGGATTTGGTGGTGCTTGCCTTAATGCTAGCATGCAATAAGTGGAGGAATGAAGATGTAAAGTTCAGGGTCGTCCATGGCTAAACAGTTCCTGGACAGAATGGGTTACATTAAAACTTGTCTCAAATCACAAACAAAGAACCTTCTAGCTGGTTCTTAGATGTATCTCTTCTATATATCTATATTAAAAACATACGTGTGGATCTCATAAACAACTGCCTCTTAGGTACTAAACACTGTCCCCAGGACCACTTTCCAGTCTGATGACTTTCCAACACCGTGATTTACATCTCAAAGTAATATCATTCAGTAGAAATAATGGGATTTCTGGAAATACGACTCTGTGCTAGGGTTTCTTTCCTACCATTGTGCAATGACAGCATCAGAGATATGATCCTGAAGTTGAGAGTAAGGCTCGTATCACTTGCAAGAAGCACTTGCCCAGCATGCTCAAAGCCCTGAGCCTCCTCTGCACTGAAAAAGAAAGATAGCTACTTCTGCACATTGAGTGACACTTACTTTAATGGAAATGACCCATCTACATATGTGATAGGATCCTGGCTGAAGCTACGTAGTGGCAGTGCCAAAAAGACATGTAGTAAACCATGGAACCCCAGAAATAAATTGCAATTTTTCAGGAATAGACAAATGAGGTAGCTAGGTAAAATATGAGATTCTCAGTTAAAGGTGAATTTCAGAGAATAAGACATATATACATAGGTAAGATGAATGATTGTTAGTTTTGTCGTCACTGTGATGAAATAGCTGAGAAAAGGGAGAGTTCCTTTGGCTTACAATCCAACCACACACCCCATTGTGGAAGGGAAGGGATCAAGACAGCAGGAGCTTAAAGCAGCTGGTCGAATTGCATCCACTGCATAGGGTGTTCTATCCCTGAGGGTAGGCTGGCCCATCTCAATTAACCCAATCAAGATGGAAAGCCATCTTCCAAGTAATTATAGATAATACAAAGTATATAACTGATATTAACCATCACGTGGATGACTGCATGTATGTGTATGTTTGTGTGTTAGTGCTGGGGTTTGAACCCAGGGCCATGAATATTCAAGAGAAGCACTATATCTTGAACTCCATGCAAAGAATTAAATATAGTTTTTAAATGTAAGTGCACCTCATTTAATAGTAAGGAGATATTTCTACTAGTTTAGCACATTCATAGCCTTGAGTTCTATCTGTAACACTCAAATATTAGGGCAGATTTATTCTTAAAGCTTATTTATGGTTTATCTGAAATTCAAATTTAATGGAGTACCTTTATATTCTTATTTGCTAAGTCTGACAGCTCTAGACTAGCAAGAATGGTGTCCACTGGGAGATACATCACTGCCAGCAAATACACAGCTGGTAAGGAGCAGATAAAGCTGCCACAGACCACAGAGGATCCTTAGCAAGGCATTCTGGAAAATAGAGGGTCCATGCCGAAATCATGAAGATTTTATTTGACTGCTGGAACATGGACAGTAGATATAATAGTAAGGACTAAAGGCTAAAGGTAGAGTTCAAGGTGTATGTACTTAGTATGTGTGAGGCCCTGGGTTCAGCCCCAAAGAGAAGAAGCAGTGGGAAGAGGAGGAGGAAGAAGAGGAGGAAGAAAGAGAAGAAGAAAGAAAAAGAAAAAAAAGACTCAGACTATGTTCGTAGTGTCATAACTTCCTGTTGCGGATAGCCCTGGGGCTAATTGTAATTGATGTTAATTCTGTTCTCCTGTGAGGGGCTGTGAACAAGGAATGAGTCAGCACTCAGGTGATTTCCTGTAAACCTGCTTCCCACCTTAATTTATAAATAAAGGCTAGAGCTGGTGATGGGCCAGAGAAAGAGGGGAGGGTGGAGCTGAAGGTTTTGGAAGAGAAAGAGAGCGAGTAAGGACAACAGAGGAGGAGGAGGAGGAGGAAGGAAAGTGGAGTAGAAGCACCCAGCCTGGAGAAACAGCAAGCTCTAAGGGGTCTCATGTGGAAAAGATGGTAGTGTAGGGGTAGATCTGCCCAACCTAGGCGCACAGCATGTATTCATATTAATTGAATTGTGTTTTCATTGTCTGGATTTATTTGGGTTGGAGATTTACCACAACTTCCTTTGTATAACAAATTATTTATACTGTTATTATTTCCTAACATATTTATTAATTTTGTGTGTTGAAGGGGCAAATATCATAGTTCTTTTCTTCCCTCCTTGTGGGTCCTGGGCATTGAACTTGAGTCACCAGGCTTGGTGGCAAGTGTCTTTCTTTATCTTTTGAACCATATTGCCAGCCCCTATGGAATTAAATTTGAACAGCAACTCTAACCTAAATTGGGTAACTCCAGGATAAACATTAGTTTGCAGACTGCATTTTCTAATCTGGTCCCCTTACCATCATGAACGCCAGAAAATATTTAAATGCCTTTATGTCACAGTATGTGTAGGCAGGCTCCAGGCATACTCACTCTGAGTCTTTAAGAAGAATTATACTCACTCATAGTTATACATATTTTCGTACATTAACACTTGGGCGGTTGGTCTGTCATTGTATGTTTCACTCCAGGGAGTCAGGCAGAGTTGCTCTCAGTTTTGGCCACCAAAGCTGCTTGTAGAAAGTGGCAGAGATTGAGTAGGGCTTTGAGGATGAGCCAGCTGAAACTTGCCCCTGAAGGCCAGAGTCATGGCTGGAGAGAGTCCAGTTCCTGTTTCCATGTCTTCCTTATTGTTAAGAGGGGCCCCTTTCTAGCTGGGCTTTTCTCAGCAGTTTCCGGAGGTCAATTTGGCTTTTACCAGGAGTAATTAAGACATTTTTAATTTGAGTTGCTGACACCCTGGAGTTAGGTTTCAGGGTCATACGCTAGAGAGCAGAGACAGTATCTAGCGGAGTCCATTCCTCTGGTGGTGATGGTACAAGTGTCTTTCATTTGTCAATACTCTGTGTCTTTTTTAATTTCACAGTGAGTAGATCTTTAACTCTTATATGCATGGTTCCATCTTTCTTTAATGGACCAACCTGAAGTGCTCTAGTGGTACCAGATTTTCTGAGCAGCAAAGGTGCTAAGAGTGGTGTAGGTGGAGGAAGGGGAAAGGGAAAGGAGGGGGAGGGGAGGAGGAGGAGGCAGAGGAGGAAGTGGAAGAGTGGGAGGATGACTTGCTGGCTGTGTGGGGGGAAGTGTGGCTTGGGGTTCCCCATGGGTTGTTGGAGCACAGGCAGCCATGGTTTATCACTCAGGCAACATGTGTGGCAACAGCTTGAAGAAGATGAGTTTTCAGAGATGCTCTTCGGATTTTCTTGAAGCTTGCACAATTCACTTTTCAAAACACACAGTTGTGTGTTTTAGACTGTGAAGTTCTCTGCGGTAGACTCCGGATGGGAAGATGGCATCTTTCAATACTTCTAAACTCTGGGCTACACAGGTCTGACGGCAACTATGTGCACCATGCTCTATTTGTCCAAAGGTTTATTGCATCTTTGATGTTAGAAAATCTGAAGTTTCAAGATGGTCTTAGCCAGTTTCTGCTTTGGGGAATAACCACTCTTTGTGGGGTGGGTGTTGGGGGAGGAGCTGCCAGTAACTTAGGAGGGACCTGAGGGGCTTCTTTTCTCAAAAACTCTTTTGGTTTTGGCTTTTAGCTTTCTTCTTCGCTGTTTGAACTTGGGCATGATTTTAGTCTAAGAGCCTGGGGATTAGATGAAGTTTGGGTCTAAGCCTCTTCTATATCATAAAGAAAAACTAATATACACATTTTGAATGTAGCCCGAGGCAACCATCTGATGGTTAACTCATCTTTGTTCTTTCCCAAAGGATGAGCATGTAAGCCTTCTCAATCCAGCCTTCTAGCTTTTAGTTTCTAGAGGATGCTGACACTAACAATCTTCAACAGATCCCATTTTAATCTCGTATCAAGAGTTTTAAGTCAGCCTAAGTGTCCTGATGCAAGTTATATTTTTCCCCTGCAGCTTTTAAATACACATGTATGTCATCTGTCTGCCCAGGACTCCCCCTCCACCTTTCATCGCCGTTACCCCGTCTCTCATTCTTCAGAAAGCCTCTCTAGTCACACAGTGCAGTGCAGAGTTACAGCCAGTCAACCCCTGTCTGTGCCCTAATACAAAACCTTTACCTTCCCTTTATCTATAACTCTTATGCTTTTATGCCCCCTCTACGGGGCCCAACCTCTCTGCAGAACAGGGATTGCTCGTTCTCCTAATTTCTAGCGCTTGGGTGGGTTTCTGGAAAGCAGGTACTCCATCAACGCGTGTCACTAAATGTGGAAGGAATGGGGTGGGAAAGAAGAAAGGCTTCGGACAAAGGCCAAGATGCTTTGAGTTTATTTAGCCTAGAGCAAAATCCCAGCCATGCGTGTGCTAGAGCAGGGTCTTATGGTCTATCCTAGGAGCCATCACTGTGTTCTCAAAAGTTGGAATCTGAAAGCATACAGTCTTATAGAAATCTGAACAGTAGTTTCATTTACTAAGGGGTCAGACCTCGAAATAGTTAAAAAAAAAATTTTTTTTTTTCTTGGGAGGCTGTGAGGCGGCTCTGGCACTCTGAGTTCTTGCACAAGCAAACTAAAATCCAGCTCAGTATAAAAGGTCATAATCCAGGAAAGCAAACATTAAGTGTGGCCAATCACAAGCTGCCAGCAGAGATCAGTTAGAAAACCAGACTTTCCACTGAGTGATTCAAACAGGGAAGGCCGCTGCTCTATTCTCAAGGATCTGGCATCCCCCTTGCTGCCTCACTTCCACATTCCCAGTGTCCTCCCCATCTGCCCTTTGGCAGATCCCTAAACCCCTTCTGGTTTGGAGGAGCTACTGGCAGTGGCCTGGGAGAACCAATGAAAGCCCACAGAAGCCTTGAACATCAAAGCACTGACCTGTGTGGGAGAAGAGGACACGCAAGGGCAGAGAGTAACAAGGAGACGTGATGGAATTTCAATATAGCACAGGAGTTTCAAAGGAGTGCTACCATGTTGTTCATGTGCCTCCCACATGTGTCCTGTGGAAAATATTATCCCTAACTAATTTACATACACACACAATTTGTGTGTATATATACTATATATGCATGTGTATGCATATGCATACATAGCAGAACTTCAATAATTTAAAAGATCCTTAGTAGAGTCCAACCCTAATCCTCTATTATTTTTCACCAGAAGGAACCACCAGTTAGGTTTCTAGCTGTAAGAATGACATTTCTTGTATGCATATGTACATATATCTACACACATGCAAACTCATCAAGACTAAGATCTTCCTCTGTGTGTGTGTGTGTGTGTGTGTGTGTGTGTGTGTGTGTGTGTGTGAAGTATAGTGGGCTACATCCTCTCATTGAGTATTCTATTTTAGCTCATATAGACATTTAATTTTTTTAATTATGGTCATAGCACTTGAGATGTACACTCCTAAATGTTTAAGTGTATAGTGAGTCATTGCTTTTGAAATTGCTACATAATATACTTACTTTATAGTAAGCTCATGGTATTTAGCCAGTCCTCCACAAATGAATATTTAATGTGTTTTTAGCTTATTCTATTTCTAGTGATGCTGCAATGAGAATCCCCATGCATATGTGGCCAGCCAAAGTCCAGCTGAAGCAGATGGTATATTCAAAACTTAACTGAAGAATTTTATAATGCAGAGGCTATTTGCACAAATGCTGGCAGGATTAATGGAACCAATAATAAACAGCTAAGCCCTCAGGAGCTAGCAATAGTGAGAAACCTTTGCCAACTCTAGGCATGAAGGGACAGGAGAGGATACAGGGTTCATGGAGGCTGGTGTTAGCATTGTAGGGGAGCAAGGAGAATGGACATCCCATCCCAACAGAAGCAAGCCCAAGAGAGGCATTCCTTGCAGGTTAGCCTGTGAAGAGCTGGGCTGAATAGATCCCGCTCACTGGAAATAATCAGTATGCTGTGATTTTACATAAATGTGCCATAAATCTGTTAGAAATTATTCTTGGAAGTAAAATTTTGTTCTCAGTGAGAAGGAAGGAGCTAGCTAATCCCATAAGATCCCGGTGACAGCCTTTCTCAAATAGGAGAATGTAATGCTTAGTTATGCACATGGTGCCTCAGAAATAAGACTACATTTCCCAGACTTCCTTGTAACCAAAGTGATGGAAAAGGAAGTGTTATACAGCAGCTTCTGAGACTCTTCTCTGAGGTCAGCTGATATGTTCCTTTGTCCCTCGTGCAGTTTGTTATCTGTGGTATATTTCACATGTTGCCAAGACCACACACACCACTTGGGTGATGCTTTGTGGCTGGAAGGAGCCAGGTTCCTGAGAGCTATCCATAGTGAAAGCTGTCCTTCTGCTCTCAAACTTATATACCTCTGGGCTGCATTTATTTTGGAGAAAAAGTAATTTGGTAGGTAGTTACTTTCTGTGCTATATAGCTGACCTAATCATAACATTTAATGGGTACAAAAGCATAAACACTTGTAATTTTATTTTCAAGCTGAATGCCTAGTGGCTATCTTTGACTTAGGGTGGAAGGGAAATAGTGTGGGCCATAAGGGCACTGTCTTTTTATAAAGGGATATAGCATGTGCACGTAGGAAGAATACGCAATTCATGGTGATCATAGAAATGTATCACATTTTGGCTGATGATGATGTAGCTGCTGTCACTGGGTTACTGAAAGTGTGCTTAAAGGAGATTTCCAAGATTTCTCCATCTTATTTATTATAAAATGTGAGGGAATATTTAGACTGATGAGGCAGGACTAGGGGGTGTTGTGCTCTTTAGCCTGTGTCCTGCTGTCTGGAGGCGTTGACATCTCTGGGGGCACTGTTGATCCTCACCATCAGGACATATTAGGTAATCATGAGTCCAGCTCTGTGGCAGTGGATGGTAGTCCTGTAACAATAACTGATTAATTGTTAGATTAGAGGGTTTTTTCTCAATTTGTCATTGGAGAAATGTAGAGAAGCAACTGATAAAGCTGGATGCAATTAACCTTAGCAGGAAAACAAGAACAGGGGGTCAGGAAGGAGAGTATCCACTTCCACATGGGGTTCTCAAAGGCACAGGGGCTGGAGGCATCAAGTTCTTCCTTAGGTTTTTTTGGAGATCAAATTGAAGTTGTTGCATTTTGTTTTTTACTATACCCAGTTGGTTGAAATAAAAGCAGCATTCCTCTTGGAGAAAGAGGCAAAGGCTGCCTTTTTCATCTGTAAGACGATCTCGTCACCATCAGTTTTAGAATACCACCACTGCCAAGGAGTCAAATTGTCCTTGAAGGGTGACTGTGTTTTGGTCCACCAGTTGGTAGTCCTGGATGAACTGGGAAGAAAACTGAAGAAAAAAGGTCAGGGAAGTGTTTAGTCTCACTGTCCCCTTAGTAGCGACACCCACAATTATTTCTGTGACACCCAGAAGGGTCAAGATTTGAACTACCTTTTTTTTTTTTTAAATGTCAGGTAGCTATTAAGTCCACAACTGGAATCAGCAGGGGTTCCTCTCTATCACCTCCAACTTGGGGATCAAAAATTCTAGTGCACAAAGTCCTGACCAACTAGCAGGTGGATGATAGTAGGCTTGAGTCCTGCAAAGAAATGAGGTGCTAGGGACGACAGGGCACTGGGGCTGTGGTGGGATGTTGAGGGTTAAAGGTTTTGTGGCAGTCTCAGAAACTTAACACCATTACAAAATGTGTCCCTGACACCTTAGAGCAGTTCACCATGGCAGAGAGGGTCATATGAAAAAGGTAGGGAGTTGTAGCAGCACAGGACTCAGGGCAATTGGTGAATGGTAAGTAAGGTTCTGTGACAAGGTTACAGGAGAGTAAAATTGAAGAAAGATCTTTCTCTCTCTAAATTTTAAAAACACCTCCATGTTTTCTCCTAGGAATTTATATTTGGGTTTAGAGTTAAAGTTTTTCTATATAGAAGGAATTTAATTTGAGATAAATAGTAAAGAACAATGCAATAATTCTGTGGACAGCCTAGTTGAGGCTGACAAATGCAAGTTGATTGGATCTAGGAATCACCTGGTTTACTGTGAGTCTCAGCAGATACAGCTTGTTGTTGGTGGCATATTTTTTTTGCTGGTTGTTGTTGTTGTTGTTGTTGTTGTTTCCAGGGGAAGGTCCTGTCGGATATACACAATTACCCTACCAGGTTGCAAACCACTCTTACATATTACCCACGTAGTGCTCATCTCCAGGTAGTGAACACAATTTCTTCCTTCGTTACTAGGACCATCTCGCTCTCTGTACCCAGGTTAGATAACCATGCCATGGAATTCCATTCTAGGTTAAGGATGTCCCAACCAGACACGGACCATAGCAGGGCCCAATGCCAGGTTTGTTTTAACTTTTTGTGCTTTGGCTTCTCATGTGGAAGGGAGCTTATAATATAATGTGGGATTGCCTGAATAAATATATACAAAGTAATTATAAAAATCACTTGGCAGCAGTGCTTAACAAATGCTAAAAAAGACCTTTGTCCACTATCTTTAATATCAAGTTATTCCTCTGCATCTTCTCCTGAGACTCAACAAGATCATTTATACAAAAATATAAAACGTGATAAAATTTCTAACAGAAGAATTCGGCAACAACAAAACTCACACTTTAGAGAGAAAAAAAAACCATAATTGCATGAGTGGTATCACTATTACTTGAATAACACATTTGGTTTGAAATGTCACCTTTGTCTCAGACTAAATTTGCATTTAGTCTGGATTCTCTATCATGACTCATGCATATAGCTTAATCACATTAACTTTATAATGTTCTTTATTAGCTGGCAGAACTTGCCTAATTGATTAATTCATTATGCTTCATTTGAAATTTTTTTCTGGCCAAAAAATTTACATTTATACAAAAATCTTGAACCAGCTGCTCCAATTTTTAAAATTAATATTTTCTTGAGGTTGCAGCAAATTTTCATACTCATCAGAGAGACTTGACAGTCTTATAAGCGTTTTCCTATTCCAGTAAAAGGAACGGTCTCTGCTTCTACTCAAGCCCTCTCTCTCTCTCTCTCTCTCTCTCTCTCTCTCTCTCTCTCTCTCTCTCTCTCTCTCTCTCTCTCTCTCTCTCTCTCTCTCTCTCTCTTCTTTTCTTCCTTCCTTCCTTCCTTCCTTCCTTCCTTCCTTCCTTCCTTCCTTCCTTCCTTCCTTCCTTCCTTCCTTTCTTGTATCAGAAAAGTTCCTGGTATTTTTCTTGCTGGTTGTATTTTGGTTTTATTTGTTTGATTTAAGACTGACTCAGGCCAGCCTCAAGCTGTTTATATAACCCAGCTTGGCCTGGAACTTGTATTGAATATATTCAATCTCCTGGATGTTCTCCTGGATGCTAGAATTCCAGATGTGTATTGTGTATTGCCTGGTTAAAGTTTGCTGAAAGTCTTCCTTATGTAGTTCCTACACAACTCTTAAGTTTATGGCAGCTATTGCCTTTATTTAGTTCTTGTATCTCCTCTCTTTATTCCTCACTCCTCCTCTTCCTTCTCCTCCTCTTCCTCCTCCTCCTTGTGCTCCTTTGATGAGTGTGGGAAGATGATCAGTTGTCTCATTCGAAGTCTAGATTCTGTTACTAGATCAGAAAACCAACTCATCTCCTCACCCTTGTTGCAATAATACACAGACATTCCATGGTAAAAGGAGATAGGCTAAATCAAGAGAATATCTGTTTCAAAACAGAGATTCCAGGTAACGAGATAGCTTGTGGAGGTTCAAATGAGAAATGTGCCCCATAGGTTCATATATTTGAACACATGGTCCCTGGTTGGTGGCGCTGCTTGGGGGAGTCATAGAACCTTTGGGTGGTAGAGCCTTGCTGGAGGAAGTGCATCATTTTGTGGACTTTGAGAGTTGGCAGACTTCCCTCACATCAGTTCTCTCTGCTTTGTATTTGTGCTCTTAGCTTCCTGTCCTGAAGACTTGTTGCCATTCCTCCTGCCCTTGTGTTCTCTCCCTCTGGAGCCACAAGCCAAAATAACCTCTTCTGTAAGTCCCTGTTAGTCATGATGTTTAATCACAACAACAGAAGCGTAATAGTATGGTGGCCTAGGAGGGCAAAAAGAGGTGGAGTGAGAAATTGTAACTTAGAATGTGAGTGTGGTGATTGAGGTAATCCCTCCAAATCAGGTTAGGCACAACACCAATGAAATCGACAGCACATGGCCAAGCTATGCCCAGAACTCAGTGTTGGGCTCCTTCCATGATTCCAAACAATTGAGTTAAAACTAGATAAATGAAGTGTTCTGTTCAAGAAGATGTACATGAAAAACTAGACATTATTTGTGAAATTAGACATTAATAGTTTACAGAAGTTAGTACAAGAACTAGTTTATTGGGGTGGGGGTTTCCAAAACAAGATCTCTAAAATTAAGCTAGTATTTTGTAAACAGAAAATTAAGCAAAATTGGACAACTAAGATCAATAGAATATATATAGTTTATAATTATAAAATCCACATGTCTGAGCTAATAAAATAGAAAATAAATTATAAGAAAACATAAATTAATAAAATTAAAGAAAAACATAAAGCTAGTTTATAAACAACTATTGGAGAAATTTGTTTGAATTAATTAAACAATTTTTTCCAATGGGAGTCTAAACTCAGCAGTTATGAAAGATTGCTCAAGCCACTAAAGCACAAAGGGCTAGAGCTAGAATAACCTTGATACTAAAGGGAAGAATAAGAGGCAGGAGCCAGACTGCTTGGCTGGGCTGTGTTAGCACTTATTTCACTGTTGCTGAATGCCAGGAAATGTCTTGCAGTTTCACAAATATTAATCGGTACAATCTTCCCAACACACTACGAAGGAAGGATAACAATTATTCTCATGTTATAGGTGAGAATGTGAAAAAGGGAGGGCTAAAAATTTGTTACCTAATGTCACACAAGAAGTACCTGGTAGAATAAAGAATTAAATAGTGCCTTAATGCGTGTCCTCAACTGCAAAAAGACTCAAGTTTAAAGTTCTTGTCCAACTTCCAGTGGTACGGACTTGGCAAGATATTTAATCCGTTTATGAGCCAGTTTCATTTCTTATTTTTTCATTTGTTTGGTTTTGCAGGTTTTTTGAGACAGGGTTTCTCTTTATAATACCACTGGCTGTCCTGGATTTGCTTTATAGACCAGGCTAGCTTTGAACTCACATAGATCTTCCTGCCTCTGCCTCCCATGTGCCGGGATTAAAGGCATATGCCACCAAACCTGGATGACTCAATTTCTTAAATCAGGAGAGAGAATATATAAAAAGACATTAAATGAGTGGTTCTCAACCTTTCTAATCCTGTGAACCTTTCATACAGTTCTACATGATGTGGTGGTCCCCAACCCTAAAATTATTGTCATTGCTACTTCATAACTATAATGTTGCTACTATTATGAATCATAATATAAATATCTGATATGCAGAATACCTGATATGTGACCCTGTGAAAACGTTGTTCAACTCCCCAAAGGAGTGACAACTCACACAGAGGCTGAGAACCACTGCTTTAAATGCTAAACAAAAGGAAAACTAAACAGAATAATGTGACAAGGGAATTACTTCCATCGATTGAATCAAACAGAGGAACACTAGGGTTTTAAAATATGTATAACTTTTATATATTTAATACCTACTACGGAAAGTATGCAGTGATCATGGCAACATGATTTCTAAGCCCAAACCAGACAAATCTTAGATAGTCAAGAATAGAAATTTCATCCTAAACAAGAGAAGGATTATTGTCATGTTGCTTGCTGCCTCTCCGCTGAGGTGCCTGGGTGCTGCCGGCAGAAGGCAGGGCAAGTTCCAAATGTGGGTTGGGGGTGCATCCACAGTCCATGTTCTCCTTCACTGGACAGGAAGAGGAAACAGCAGAGTCTGGGATGAATGCTGTGGGTCTCTAGGTCTCCTCTCTGTGTACCGCTGGGAGTCAGGAACAGGGAGGGGTCTACCTTTCTCTTGGACATCTCCATGCCAGTTAGAGAGCAGAGGCAGAACCCAGGATGAGCTATACTGGAGGGACTAGGTAGAAAGCATTTCTTTGGAATCTTAGGCATGGTTCTTTAAGACTAAGGCCTTCCCTGAGTCGATTCTTAATAAAACAGCTTTCTGAGACGATCCTTGCTTGTTCATACAGGTTTATTTGATGGTGGATGTGAATGCATACAGTTTATTTGGGGTGAACCAATAAAAAAATTAAATAGCTTTTTCGGAAGGAGTACAGGAAGGGAAGTGCATTGGCAGAAGGCTTGGGGCTATCTAGATACCTCATTAGCATGGAGAAGAACTCCAGGTGTTTCTGCTACCCTCAGAGTTCCAGAGCAGGTAGAAGCAGTTAGGGGAAGGCTCCTGCTTTCTCAATTCTGAGATTCCCGGGGTGTGAGCTCATTCAACATGACCATTTCTTATGCCTGTCTAGTTAAAATGGTCTCACATGCCCTATAGATTATGTCTATTAAGTAGGCAGTCAAACTCATATTTCATGGTAAATTACTTGGGTTGGAATCTTGCTCTGTCTTCTGAGCATGAAAACTAGCCTGGGGAAAATGTAAAACTACCAGTTCTTGAGATACACTCCAGCCCAATAAACCAGAGGTGGGGGTGTGGGGTTGAGACTCTAGAGGCAAAGTAAGATTATCTAGTCTAGACGATCACTGATTACATTCAAGAACTAACAGGCATCGGGGCATTTTTTTTAAAAATTACTGTTATTTTGGAAATTCTTGTGCACACACCAAAACAGGAAGAGCTAAAAATAGGAGGCCATAAGCCATCACGAGGAACCAATGTTAGTATATGCTAGAAAAACACTAGGAGAATAAGCTGAACACAACTCGGAGTGCTTTTCCAAAAATATATTCACCACCAAAATTCTTCCAAGGTATCGTCAATAGTACAAGTTAGAAAATGATATAATAAGGATCTTATTTGAATTGTTGGTAAACAAAGAAGGTAGAGCTAATAAAAAGTGTGGAGGCAGAGGCAGGCGGATTTCTGAGTTCGAGGCCAGCCTGG
>NC_034596.1:31010863-31013635 GCF_900095145.1 Mus pahari
TATACAGAGAAACCCTGTCTCAAAAAACCAAAAAAAAAAAAAAAAAAAAAAAAAAAAAAGAAAAGAAAAAAAAGTGCGTGGAACAAAGATAAAGAATATCTTATTTTTGATTAATAGCCCAGATAGCCCAGGTCTGTAATTTTTCAAACTGTGTTCTCAAGTTCAAATCCAGGGGAACTGGCATGCAGAGACAAACGGGGCAGAGCAGGGGTCACAGGTCTCCTCTTGCCTTGCCTTAGCTGAGGCAGGTCTGTTTGTCTTCTTTTCAGTGTTGGCTTCTGCACAAGGTTTGCCTCTAAGGAAGGCCTGGGCCAATAACTACTGCTTAATGTTTAGGAATAGTTAGCCTAGATGACACATTCCTTTCTTCTCCTACTTAGATCAGTCACTCATTTATATACTCATTGAATACCTACAAGGTGTCTTTACATGTGTTACCTAAGCAAGTCATGGCAAACACTGTTCAGAGGAACATTGTTCCTGTCTTACATGAAAGAACTAACAAAGTAAAAAACCTCTCTGCCACCTATGACTATTTTATTCCCTCTTCTAAGTGATATTCAACCATCCTCACTTTGGCCATTCGCGATTCCTCTGATGAGACTTCTCTGTTTAGCTCTGTTTCCCATTTTAAAAATGGGTTATTTGCTTTGTTAGTGTCTAACTTCTTGTGTTCCTTATATATTTTGAATACTAACCTTCTGTCAGATGTAGGGTTGGTAAAGATCTTTTCCCAATCTGTAGGCTGTAATTTTGTGCTATTGACGGTGTCCTTTGACTTACAGAAGCTTTTTGGTTTCATGAGGTCCCATTTATTAATGATTGATCTTAGTGCCTGAGTTATTGCTGCTCTGTTCAGGAAGTTGTCTCCTATATCCATGCATTCAAGGCCACTCCCTACTTTCTGTCCTATTAGATTCAGTGTATCTGGTATTATGTTGAGGTCTTTGATCCACTTGAATTTTGTGTAGGATGATAAATAAAATATGGATCCATGTTCATTTTTCTACATTCAAACATCAGTGAGACTAGTACCATTTGTTGAAGATGCTTTTCCATTGTATGGGTTTAGCTTCTTTGTCAAAAAATCAAGCACTCACAGGTATATGGGTTTATTTCTGGGTCATTGATTCGATTCCATTGATCTACCCATCTGCTTCTATACCAATACCATATAGTTTTTAAAATTCCTATTGCTCTGTAGTACAGCTTGAATTCAGAGATGATGATTTTTCCAGAAGTTCTTTTATTGTTCAGGAGTGTTTTAGCTATTCTGGGTTGTTTTTTTTTTTTTTTCCGATATGAAGTTGTAAATTTCCCATTCAAAATCTATAGATAATTGTATTGGAATTTTGATCAGACTTGCATTGAATCCATAAATTGCTTTTGGTAGAATGGTCATTTTCATCATGCTAATACTGCTGATCCATGAGCTTGGGAAATCTTTCCATCTTCTAATATTTTCATCAGTTTCTTTCTTCAGGGAATTGAAGTTCTTGTCATATGGGTCTTTCACTTGCTTGGTTAGAGCTACAACAAGA
Organism: Mus pahari; assembly: GCF_900095145.1. Lineage (NCBI taxonomy): Eukaryota > Metazoa > Chordata > Mammalia > Rodentia > Muridae > Mus > Mus pahari. The sequence continues at coordinate 31,012,405 of NC_034596.1, forward strand.
TATTTTACATTAAATGTGGCTACTGTGAAGGCTGTTGTTTTCCTAATATCTTTCTCAGCCCATTTATCATTTGTTTAAAGAGAGCTACTGATTTCTTTGAGTTAATTTTGTATCTAGTCGCTTTCCTCAAGGTGTTTATCAGCTGTAGGAGTTTTCTGGTAGAATTTTTTGGAGTCACTTATGTATACTATCATAACATCCACAAATAGCTATACTTTGACTTCTTCCTTTCCAAAGTATATCCCCTAGAACTTTACCTTCTCTAGCTAAAACTTTAAGTACTGTATTGCATAGACAGGCAGAGAATGGGCAGCCTTGTTCCTGATTTTAGTGGAATTGTTTTAAGTTTCTCTCCATTTAATTTGATGTTAGCTATTGAATTACGGTATATTGCCTTTATTATGTTTAGGTATGTGTCTTGTATCAGCTATCTCTCAAAGACTTTTAATATAAAAGGATGTTGGCTTTGTCAAAGGCTTTTTCAAGAAGTATCTAATGAGATTATCATGTAGCTTTTTTTTTTTCAGTTTGTTTATATGGTGGATGACATTGGTAGATTTTCATGTGTATCCCTGGGATAAAGCCTACTTGATCACAGCAGATGATGTCTTTGATGTGTTTTTAGTTTTTTTGTTGTTTTGTTTTTTTGTGTTTTGTTTTTGTTTTTTGATCCAGTTTGGAAGTATTTATTGAGTATTTTTGTGTCAATGTTTATGAGGGAGATTGGTCTGAAATCCTCTTTCTTTGTTGAGTCTTTGTGTGGTTTAAGCATCAGGGTGACTGTGGCCTCATAGAATGAGTTTGGCAAAGTTCCTTCTCTTTCTATTTTGTGGAATAGTTTATTGAGTATTGGCATTAGCTCTTCTTTGAAAGTCTGGTAGAATTCTGCTCTAAAACCAACTGGTCCTGGGCCTTTTTGTTGGGAGACTTTCAATGACTGCTTCTATTTCCTTAGGGGTTATAGGACTATTTAGATAGTTTACCTTATTTTGATTTAACTTTGGTAAGTGTTATCTGTCTAGAAAATGATCCATTTCATTTTGATTTTTTTTTTTTTTTTTTTACTTTTATAACTTTATTTTGAAATCAGCTTAAATCTAAATAAAAGTTTCAAGAATGGTACAAAGAATCATAAAGTGGGAAACCACACTCGAGTTTTGATAATTGCTCCATTTATGTCATGACATCTATGGCAAAATGTTTCAATCTATGATCATGTATTACATGCAGT
>NC_034596.1:31014850-31015919 GCF_900095145.1 Mus pahari
TCCCACTTCATTTCTGATTTTGTTTTTTATTTGGGATACTGTCTCTCTGCCTTTTAGTTTGGCTTAAGTGTTTGTCTATCTTGTTGATTTTCTTTCTTTTTTTTTTTTCTTTTTTCTTTTTTGGTCTCTCACATTTTATTTTTTTGAATTATTTTATTAGATATTTTCTTCATTTGCATTTCAAATGCTATCCCCAAAGTCCCCTATACCCTCCCCCCCCACCCTGCTCCCCTACCCACTCACTCCCATTTCTTGGCCCTGGCATTCCCATCTATGGGGCATATAAAGATGGCAAGACCAAGGGGCCTCTCTTCCCAATGATGGCTGAATACACCATCTTCTGCTACATATGCTGCTAGAGACACGAGTACTGGGTGTACTGGTTAGTTCATATTGTTGTTCCACCTATAGGGTTGCAGACCCCTTTACCTCCTTGGGTACTTTCTCTAGCTCCTCAATTGGGGGCCCTGTTTTCCATCCAATAGCTGACTGTGAGCATCCACTTCTGTGTTTGCCAGGCACTGGTATAGCCTCACAAGAGTCCGCTATATCAGAGTCCCTTCAACAGAATCTTTATGGTATGTACAATAGTGTCTGGGTTTGGTGGCTGATGATGGAATGGATCCCCACGTAGGGTAGTCTCTGGATAGTCCATCCTTTTGTCTTAGCTCCAAACTTTGTCTCTTTAACTCCTTTTATGGGTATTTTGTTCCCTATTCTAAGGAGGAATAAAGGATCCAAATGTTGGTCTTCCTTCTTTTTGGTTTTCTTGTGTTTTACAAATTGTATCTTGGGTATTCTAAGTTTCTGGGCTAATATCCGCTCATCAGTGAGTGCATATCAAGTGACTTCTTTTGTGATTGGGTTACCTCACTCAGGATGATATGCTCCAGATACATCCATTTGCCCAAGAATTTCATAAATTCATTGTTTTTAATAGCTGATTAGTNCTCCATTGTGTAAATGTACCACATTTTCTGTATCCATTTCTCTATTGAGGGACATCTGGGTTCTTTCCAGCTTCTGGCTATTATAAATAAGGCTGCTATGAACATAGTGGAGCATGTGT
>NC_034596.1:31015949-31041423 GCF_900095145.1 Mus pahari
TTTCAGCCCTGAGTTTGATTATTTCCTGCCTTCTACTCCTCTTTGGTGCATTTGCTTCTTTTTTCTCCAGAGCGTTCAGGTGTACATTTAATTTGTTAGTTGAGAATTCTCCAATTTCTTTATGAAAGCACTTAGTACTATGTACTTTCCTCTTAGCACTGCTTTTATTGTGTCCCATAAGTGTGTGTATGTTGTGCCCTCATTTTTATTAGATTCTAGGCTGTCTTCAATTTCTTTTCTTTTCTTTTCTTTTTTTTTAGATAGCTTGTATATTTTTTAATTTATTTATTATCATTTTCTTTATTTACATTTCAACTGCTATCCAGAAAGTTCCCTATACCCCACCCCAGCCCCTGCTCCCCTACCCACCCACTCCCACTACTTGGCCCTGGCCTTCCCCTGGGTCATGTAAAGTTTACAAGACCAAGGGGCCATTTCTTCCCTTACCCAGTGATCATTGATTAGTGAGTTGTTCAGTATCCATAAATTTTTAGGCTTTCTAATGTTTCTATTATTGTTGAAATCCAGCTTTAATCCATCATGATCTGATAGGATGCATGGGGTTAGTTCAATCTTCTTGTATGTGTTGAGGCCTGCTTTGTGACTGATTATATAGTCAATTTTGGAGAAGATTTCATGAGGTGATGAGAAGAAAGTATATTCTTTTGTGTTTGGGTAAAATGTTCTATAGATATCTTTTAGGTCTATTTGAGTCATAACCTCTGTAAGTCTCATTAATTCTCTGTTTAGTTTCTGTGTCAATGACCTGTCTACATGTAAGCATGGGGTATTGAAGTTTAGCACTATTAATGTGTTTGGTTTATAATGTTTCTTTTATGAATATGGGTACACTTGTATTTAGGGCATAGATGTTCAGAATTGAGGCATTCTCTTGGTAGATTTTTTTTTCCATCGATGAATATGAGGTATCATTTCCCATCTTTGTGGTTACTTTTGGTAGAAAGTCTATTTTATTAGATATTGTAATGGCTATTGCAGCTTGCTTCTTGGGTCTGGTTGCTTGGAAAACCTTTTTTCCAGACCTTTAGTCTGAGGTAATGTCTAACTTTGTTGCTGAGATGTTTTTCTTGTATACAGCAGAACGATGGATTCTGTTTATTCATCCATTCTGTTAGCCTGTGTCTTTTATTGGGGGAATTGAGTCCATTGATGTTGAATGATATTAATGACAAATGATTGTTAATTCCTACTATTTTGATGTTGGTGTTGGTAGTGGTTGTGTATGTGGGCATGCACATGTATACACGTGCAAATTTCTATTCTATTGGTATTAATTGTGGGAAATCATTTCTTGTGTTTTCTTGAGTGTAGTTAGCCTCATTGGATTGGAGTTTTCCCTTTAATATCCTCTGTAGGTCTGAGTTAGTGGAAAGATATTGTTTAAATTTGGTTTTCTTGTGAAATATATTGGTTTCTCCATCTATGGAGAATGAAAGTTTTACTGGGTATAGTAGCCTGGGCTGATATTTGTGGTCTCTTAAGTTCTGCAAGAACTCTGCCCAGGCCCTTTTAAGTTTTATAGTATCTGTTGAGAAGTCAGGTGTAATTCTGAGAAATCTGCTTTTATATATTACTTGGCCTTTTCCCCTTGTAGCTTTAATATTCTTTCTTTGCTCTGTACATTTAGTGTTTTGATTATTATGTGGTGGAAGGATTTTCTTTTCTGGTCCAATGAGTTGGTGTTCTGTTAAGTTCTTGTACATTTATGGCCATCTCTTTATTTAAATCAGAGAAATTTTCTTTTATGATTTTTTTGAAGATATTTTCTGGGCCTTTGGAGTTAGGAATCATCTTCTATTCCTATTATTCTTATGTTTGGTGGTTTCACAGTGTTCCAAACTTCCTGGACATTTTGTGTCATGAACTTTTTATATTTTGCATTTTCTTTGACTGCTGTATTGATTTCTTCTATCAAATCTTCTATGCCTGAGATTCTCTCTCCCGTCTCTTGTATTCTTTGGTGATGCTTACATATGTAGTTTCTATTCTCTTTCCTAGGCTTTCCATCTCCAGGATTGCCTCAGTCTGTGTTCTTAATTGCTTCTATTTCCATTTTTCAGGTCTTGGACCATTTTATTCATATCCTTCACCTGTCTGAATGTATTTTCCTGTATTTCTTTAAGGGATTCATTCATTTCCTCTTTAAAGGTCTCTATCGACTTTATAAGATTTAAGATCCTTCTTGTGCTTCAGTTTCCTTAGTATATCTGGTGCTTTCTGTAGCAAGCTAGCTGGACTCTGGTGATGCCATACTGCCTTGGCTCTTGTTGATTTTGTTTTTATGTTGTCCTTTAGGCATCTAGTTTTCCTTGGTGTTGGCTGGATGATCCCAATGATGGTAGGACTTATCAAGAAGGCAGGGAGAGTTGTAGACCAAACAATGAAGGTCAGAGAACCCAACTCTGCTGGCTGTGCCTCATATGGATCTTACTCTGCCTGCTTTGCTCCACCGGACCAGGCTGCTAGAGGATTGGTGGGGTGGGTTTCCCAGTTGGGTATTTTTTGGGCCCTGAAGATCTCCAGGGGAAAGCAGGACACTCTTAAGGTCCTACAAAGCTCCTTAGAACTGAAGGATGGGCCCAATACTAGCTCAGGGGACCCCATGTACCTCATCTTTGCCTGCTGTGCTCTAGTGGACCAGACTGCAAGGGTTTGGTAGGGTGGTTTTTCAAGCTGGGTATTCTTGGGCCCCTACAGACCTCTATGAGGAAGCAGGATGCTCTTGAGGTCCCACAAGGCTCCTCTGTGGATTCTTGAATTTTTCTGTTAATGACACTAAGAACCCTACAATGGAACCCCAATTTCCCTGGTAACATGTAGCAGTTCTGCTATGATGCCTCCTAATTTCTAGTGACGATAAGCTATAAAATAACTATTACTTTAATAAGAAGTCTTCCTATTTTAGACATGTATGAAGTTGACTACCCAAAACTGTAAGAACTTATAACTTGAGTGTGAAGGATAAAAGGTGGTCAAGTGGTTTAGTGTGCTCCAAGCAAAATGACCTAATTTCAAAGTCATGCCACCAAAGTATCAGGATCAATCATTATTCTGTTTAAGATATTGGTTCTTTCTACTCAAGAGAAAATACAGCACATATATTTCTAAATTTTGGACTGATAATAGAAGATTATTAGCATTATAATTTATGCAAATGCAAGCCCTATTCATGTGAAAGTAATTCGTATCTCTTAGTCTTGTGCTAATTATCATGTAAATAGATTATAAGTAATCACTGAGAGAATTTCATTTTCTAGTTGGAACTGTACTTGTTTAAAGAACCTACTGCTTTATCATGTAAAACCAGAGGATATTGATAATATTTCCAATGTTCTAAAATAAAAGACTTTGGTATTCTAAAAATTTCACTTGTTGGGACTGGAGAGATGGGCTAGTAGTTAAGAGTGCTCGATGCTTTCCAGAGGCCCTGAGTTCCCTTCCCAATGTCCACACTGAGCAGCTCATAAGTGCCTTACGAAAGGTTTAGTGAACATAAGATAAAGTACAATCTACAGCTTACCAAGGAAGAATTTTCTGAAGTTTGAATGCCAATGCAATTCACCTGCAGAGCTTAACTCCCTGTCTGGGGGTGTCATTGCAGAGTTCCTGATTTGGTGGTTTCTGGGGGTCTCTCGGGTGATGCTTCTTGGTTGATTCCGCCAGCATGCTCTGAGGAGCAGTACTCCAAGGGATGGCTGTGGAGCTTGCTGTGAGCACAGGAATGACTGACTTCAGCTATCAGTGCTCATCGTATGACAGTGAGTGGGCATAGATCCACGTAGCATGTGTCCATTGTCCAAAGCTTTGTCATGTGCTCCAAGTATCTTTCCAAGCTGGGGCTTTGTGTTTCTTTGTTCTCTTGTTAGCTTGAATATGATTAGGAGGAGGCCTGTGTTTATAAATCCCAGGGGCGTCTCTTGTCCTCAATCCAGAATTTGGTCAAAACAGGTCAATTTCTTTACAGCATCCCTTAGCAAGGACACTTTTTTTTCTAGCTTTCTCTTTTCACTGAAACTGTGTGTCTTCAAAGTCTGCTGCTCTACAAGGCATGCTCATGTTTGTTGGCCTATTCTTTATTGCTTTTCTTCAACTCTCCTTGGATTTCATTGGTTGTTCCTTGTCTCATTTCTCAACATGATCACTCAGCATATGGAATTTTTAGCATTATTTCTTATTTAATATACTGAAGTTGGAATTTAAACTTCACACTTTTACCCAAAAAGAAAGCTAATAGCTTAGTTTTTTTTCTAAGGGGCTATTAATTTCCAAATACCTTGGTTAGAAAGATCTGAGGACAGGTTCTGGTAGCCAAAGCCACTAGTGCTGGACACTGTGGCTTTCAGCTTTGCCTTAGTGTGTTTTACTCCCTGGCCATTCTTTCTTCTTCTTACCAGCTCAGATTTGCATTTAAAAGCTACTTGCTTTTCTAAATCACTGCTAGTTGCATCATGACAGGATGCTTTTCAGGGTGTTCTTTCATATTATGAGAACTGAATATCTCCAGACAACATTGCCAGACTGTGAGAGAAGAACATGCTAAAGGCTAGAAAACTCATAGCTTAATGCTTGCCAGAGAGAAGGTTCTGGATAAATATTACTGCCATGATAACTATTGTCATTATATTTATAGTTCCAGGTCCCAGTGATTCTTTAAGGGCAGTGGCAAGAAATAAAAGACTATAAGAAATGCATCCTGCTAGGAAGAACAGGGACTTAAAAAGAAGGATCAGGGCTGCAGAAATGGCTTAGCAGTTACAAGTACTTGCTACTCTTGAAGGGGGCATGAGTTCATTTCCCAGTACCCACAACCACCAGATCCAGAGAATCTGATGACCTTCTCTGTCTTTCTCAGGCTCCTGAACACATGTTTTCAAGAACTTATGCATACACATACCTATAATTAATTTTTAAAAGAGGATGGATCATGAGAATACTATTTGAATATTTTAAAAATATGAGCAGACCCAGAAAAGTAACCCAATTTAGAATGATCGCTATGAAGGAGAAACCCTGGGATCAAATTCAGGGGTACCAAATATAGCGGCTGAGTCTTGGCTAGCAGAATTCTGGAGTCCCCCTTTAGCAGAGCAACCTGTCACAGTGGCTGAGACCAGACCAAGAAACAGACCCCAGCAATACATGCTGAAGAGTTCATCCGGGCAGAGTTAGGAAAGGCCAGGGTATGGAAAACAAGCCAGATCCTTTGGGAGGCAGTTATCTGGAGCGTCCTGCTGCCTCACAGGTGTGGTGCCTTACACTAAAAATAAAACTGAGAAAGAATGCTTAGTCTAGCTCACCACTTATTTCCGGCTGCTGTTGCTGAAGCTCAAAGCCTTTGGTGTCCACCAATGAGGCAGGGAGCTCACAGTCATCTATTGGATGGAAAACAGGGCCCCCAATGGAGGAGCTAGAGAAAGTGCCCAAGTTGCTGAAGGGGTCTGCAACCCTATAGGAGGAACAGCAATATGAACTAATCAGTACCCCCTGAGCTCATGTCTCTAGCTGCATATGTAGCAGAAGATGGCCTAATCGGCCATCATTGGGAAGAGAGGCCCCTGGTCTTGCAAAGATTATATGCCCCAATATAGGGGAATGCCAGGGCCAGGAAGGGGGAGTGGGTGGGTTGGGGAACAGGGCGGGGGGTTGGGGGGAGGGTATAAGGGACTTTCGGGATAGCATTGGAATTGTAAATGAAGAAAATATCTAATAAAAAAATTGTTTAAATAAAAAAAAAAGATTTCACTAGAGCCACTCCATCGGAACAATCCGGTGCCACAGATCTAAGTACTGAGTTGCCAGTACTTACTTCCTGCTTTTCTGCTCTTTCTGGGCATTCTTTTCTACTCTTCCCTCATTTGTACCTTTTCTCTTCTGTCTCATGCTTGACCCCCTTATCTGCCATCACATTTTCTACCACCTTCCATTAGATATATGGGTACCTCTCTGTATCATGTCATGCAACAGATTGCTCCTGGGGTGACCCATGACTTCAGTTCTGGTTGGACTAAATAATGGATGATGTAATCAAATGTTCCAAATCCAATGGACTCTTGCTCAGGTCCAGGAAAGAGGTGACAACAGAGATGCATAAAAATGCTTTGGGAGTTCAGGGCCAATTCCAAACAAATACTACGTGATCATGACAACCTGTCTGTAATTCCAGTCTCAGAAGGTAGAAATAAGGGATACCCAGAGAAAGCTGGGTAGAGCTATTCACCATATTGTCAAGCTCTGGATTTGATTCAGAAACCCAGACAAGGTGGAAATGTGGTTAAAGGTGATTCTTTTTATCTATCCATCCATCTATCTTCTATTTTCTATCTATCTATCTATCTATCTATCTATCTATCTATCTATCTATCTATCTATCTATTACATCCCAATCACTGCCCCTCCCCTACTCAAAGAATCCCTAACCCTACACTCCCTTCCCTTCTCCTCTGAGAGGGTGTGGCATCCCCTGGGTGTTTTTCCATCCTAGCACATCAAGTCTCTACAGGGTTAGGCACATCCTCTCCCATTGTGGCTAGCCAAAGCAGACCTCCTGGGGAGTGGATACCACAGCCAGACTACAGCTTTAGGGAGTCTCTGTTCTGGTTGTTGGAGGATCCACATGGAGACTGAGCTACACATTTGCTACATATGTGCTGGGAGCCTCAGTCTAACCCATGTCTGCTCTTTGTTTGGTGGCTCAGTCTCTGAGAGCTCCCAAGAGTTCAGGTTAATTGACTGTGTTGATCTTCCTGTGGAATTCCTATCCCCTTTAGGGCCTTAAATCCTGCCTCCAGCTCTTCTATAAGAGTCCCCAACATCTGTCTAATGTTTGTCTGTGGGTTTCTGCATCTATTTCAGTCAGCTGCCAAATGGAGCCTCTCAGAGGACAGATATGCTAGGCTCCTGCCTACGAACATACAAACGTATCATTAATAGTGTCAGAGATTTTTGCTTGCCCGTGGGATAAATCTCAAGTTGGTCCAGTTATTGGTTGGCCATGCCTTCATCTTCTGTTCCATCTTTGTCTCTGCATTTCTTTTAGATGTGAAAATTTTTCAGTTGAAAGTTTTGTGGGTGAGTTGCTATCCTTATTGCTTCATTGGAAAACCTTCCTGGCTACAGGAGGTGGCCTTTTCAGGTTCCATATTCCCATTGTTATGAGTCTCAGCTAAGGTCACCCAGATTAAATTCTGGGAGCCTCCCCTATCCAGGTCTCTAGCACTTCCTAGATGTCTCTCCATAATCTCTGCAGCATCTACAAATTTTCATCCACTCTCCTGGCCCTTTGGCCCTCTCAGCTGTCTCTCCCAACACCTGATCCTGACTCCCATATTCCCTCTTCATCCCTCTCCCACTCAGTTCCCTCCCTCAATCTGACTCCTATGACTATTGTATTCCAAAATTTAAGTGAGATTCAAGCTTCCTTACTTGTTTAGCTTCCTTGGGTCTGTAGGGTGTATCATGGGTATCCTGTACTTTATGGCAAATGTCCACTTATCAGTGAGTACATACTATGCATGTCCTTTAGGTCTGGATTCCCTCACTCAGAATAGTATTTTCTGGTTCCATTCATTTGCCTGAAAAATTCATGATGTCTTTGTTTTTAAGCTCTGAATAGTATTCCATTGTGTAAATGAGCTACATTTTCTGGAACTTCAGGTAAAACTATTTCCAATTTTCTGAGAAACAGTCAGATTGATTTCCAGAGTGATTGTAGAAGTTTCCACTCCCACCAACAATGGAGGAGTGTCCCCTTGCTTCACAGCCTGGTCATCATGTACTATCACTTGAGTTTTTGATCTTAGCAATTCTGATGGGGGTAAGGTGTAATCTCAAAATTTTGACTTGCAGTTTACTAATGACCATGGATGTTGAGCATTTCTTTAAGTGCTTCTCAGCCCTTTGTGATTCCTCTAATGAAAATTCTCTGTTTAGCTCTGTACCCCGTTTTTTAATTGGGTTATTTGCTTTGATGGAGTCTAACTTCTTGAGTTCTTTATATATTTTGGATATTATCCCTCTGCCACATGTTGGGTTGATGAAGATATCTTCCCAATCTGTAGGCTAGAGTTTTGTCCTATTAATGGTGTCCTTTGCCTTACAGAGCTTTTCTGTTTCATAAGGTCCCATTATTAATGGTTGATCATAGAGTCTGAGCCATTGGTATTCTGTTCATAAATGTATTGTACCCGTATTTTTAAGGTCATTTCCCACTTGTATTTCTGTGAAATTTAGTGTATGTAGTTTTATGCTGAGGTCTTTGATCCACTTGGACTTGAGTTCTATACAGGGTGATAAATATAGATCTATTTGCATTCTTCTACATGCAGACATTCAGTTAGACTAGCACCATTTGTTGAAGATGCTTTCCATTTTCCATTGTATGGTTTTGGTTTCTTTGTTAAAAAAAAAAAAAATCAAGTGTCCATAGGTATGTGGGTTTATTTCTGGATCATTGATTTAATTCACTAATCAGCATATCTGTGTCTATACCAATACCATGCAGTTTTTATCAGTAATGCTCTGTATTAAAGCTTGAGATCAGGGATGGTGATTCCTCCAGAAGTTCATTTATTATTGAGAATTGTTTTAGCTAGCCTGGATTTTGTTTTTGTCTTTCCATATGAAGTTGAGGATTGTTAAGGTCAGTAAAAAATTGTGTTGGAATTTTGATGGGAATTGCATTGAATCTGTAGGTTGCTTTTTGTTAGATGGCCATTTTCATTGCTAATCCTACTGATCCATGGTGATGGAAGAACTTTCTATCTTCTGATATCTTCCTTCTTTAGTTTCTTTCTTCAGGGACTTGAAGTCCTTACCATACAGGTCTTTCACTTGCTTGGTTAGATTTACACCAAGATATTTTATATCATTTGTGGCTATTGTGGAGGATGTTGCTTCCGTAATTTTTTTTCCTCAGCCTGTTTATCCTTTATATAAAGGAGAGTTTCTGATTTCTTTGAGTTAAGTTGGTATCCAATCACTTTGCTGAAGATGTTTATCAGCTGTAAGAGTTCTCTGGTATAATAATTGGGGTCACTTATGTATAGTAGCATATCATCCACAAATAGTTACACTTTGACTTCTTTTACAATTTGTATCCCACTGATCTTCTTTAGTTTCCTTGCTGCTCTAGCTAGAACATCAAATACTATATTAAATAGAGTGGGCAGCCTTGTCTTGTCTCTGACTTTAGTGGAATTCCTTTAATTTTCTCTCTATTAATTTGATATTAGCTTGCTCCATATTGCTTTTATTGTATTTAGGTATGCACCCTGTATCCTGTATCTCCCAAGACCTTTAGCATGAAGGTATGTTGGATTTTGTCAAAGGCTTATCAGCATCAAAAGAGATGATCGTGTGATTTTATTTCTTTCAATGTGTTTATATGTGGGAGTATGTTGATGGATTTTCATATATTGAACCATCCCTGCATCCCTGGGGTGAAGCCTACTTGATCATGGTGAATGAGGTTTTTCATGTGTTCTTGGATTCAGTTTGTAAGTATTTTATTGAGTATTTTTATAACAATGTTCATAAGGGAAATTGGTCTGAAGTTCTCTTTCTTCGTTGGGTCTTTGTGTAGTTTAGGTAGCAGAGTGACTGTGGCTTCATAAAATGAATTTAGCAGTGTTCCTTCTGTTACTGTTATGTGGAATAGTTGAAGTATTGATATTAGCTCTTCTTTGAAAATCCCATATAATTCTGTGCTAAAGCCATCTGCCCCCACTTTCTTTGGTGTGAGACTTCTATTTACTTAAGGGTTATAAGACTGTTTAGAAAATTTATCTGATCTTGATTGAACTTTGGTAAGTGGTATCTGTATAGAAAATCATCCATTTCATTTAGATTTTTCAGTTTTGTGGAGTACAGGCTTTTGAAGTAAGACCTAATGATTTCCTGAATTTCCTCAGTTTCTGTTGTTATGTCTCCCTTTCCATTTCCCTTTCCATTTTGTTAATTTGGATACTGTCTCTCTGCTTTTTAGTTAGTTTGGCTTAAAGGTTTGTGTATCTTGTTGATTTTCTCAAAGAAAGCGCTCCTGTTTTGGTGATTCTTTGTATTTTTCTCATTTTTTTGAACTGGTTTATTTCAGTCCTGAGTTTGACTAGTTCTTACCATCTACTCTTCTTGGGTTATTTTGCTTCTTTTTGTTCTAGAGCATTCAGGTGTGCTGTTAATTTGCTAGTATGAGATCTCTCCAATTTCCTTATGAAGGCACTTAGTGCTACGAACTTTCCTCTTAGCACTGCTTTCATTGTGTCCCATAAGTTTAGGTATGTTGTGCCTTCATTTTCATTGAATTCTAGAAAATCATTAATTTCTTTCTGTCTTTCTTCCCTGATCAAGTGATCATTGAGTAGTGAGTTGTTCCACAAGTTGTTGTTTCTTTTGTTGTTCAAATTCAGCATTAATCTGTGATGTTTTGATAGGATGCATGCAGCTATTTCAGTATTCTTGTATCTGATGAGGCTTGCTTTGCAATTGATTATATGGTCAATTTTGAAGAAGGTTCTGTGAGGTGCTAAAAAGGAGGTATATTGTTTTTTGGTAAAAAGTTCTATAGATATCCGTTAGATCCATTTGGTTCATAGCATCTGTTAGTTTTATTGTTTTTCCGTTTGGTACCTGTTTTGATGGCGTATCCATTGGTCAGAGTAGGTTTTGATGTGTGATTTGAGCTTTAGTAACTTTTCTTTTATTAATGTGGGTAACCTTGCATTTGGAGCATAGATGTTAGTATTAAGACTTCCTCTTAGTGGATTTTTCCTTTGATGAATATGAAGTGTCCTTCCCCATCTTGTTTGATAACTTTTGGTTGAAAGCCTATTTTACTACATATTCGAATGACTACTCCAGCTTGCTTGGGTCTTTTGCTTGGAAAATATTTATTTTTTTCAGCCCTTTTTTTCTGAAGTAGTGTCTATCTTTGTGGCTGAAGTGTGTTTCCTTTATGCAGCAAAATAACGGATCTTGTTTATATATTTAGTCTGTTAGTTTATGTATCTAGTCTTGTTATGTATCTAGTCTGGGTTTCTTTTTATTGGTAAATTAAATTCATTGATTTTGAAAGATATTAATGACTAATGATAGTTAGGTCCTGTTCTTTTGATGTTGGTAGTGGCACTGCACATGTGGTGTGGTGTGGTGTGTGTGTGTGTGTGTGTGTGTGTGTGTGTGTGTGTGTGTATCTTGTTTTGGTGTTGCTATGAGATGGCTAATTTCTTGTGTTTTCTTAGGTATAATTACCCTCCTTCTGCTGGAGTTTTCCTTCTAGTATCCTCTGTAGGGCTGGATCACTAGAAAGATAGTGATTAAATTTGCTTTTGTCATGGAATATCTTCATTTCTCCATCTATGGTGATTGAAAGTTTCGCTGGATATTGTAGTTTTTGCTAACATTTGTGGTCTCTTAGGGTCTGCAAGACACATATCCAGGACCTACTGGCTTTTAGAGTCTCTGGTGAGAAGTTGGTGTGATTCTGATAGGTCTGCCTTTACATGTTACTTGGTCTTTTTCTTTTGCACCTTTTTCTATTCTCTTTTGGTTCTGTACATTTAATGTTTTGATTATTATGTGGTGAGAGGGTTTTCTTTTCTTGTCCAATCTGTTTGGTGTTTTGTTAAGCTTCTTATATGTTTATAGCTATCACTTTCTTTAGATTAGGGAAGTTTTCTTCTACAATTTTTTTAAAAAAATACTTTCTGGCCCTTTGAACTGGGAATCTTCACCCTCTTCTATTCCCATTATTCTTAGATTTGCTCTTTTCATAGTATACAAAATTTTCTTGATGTTTTGAGTTAGAAAGTTTTTAGATTTGGCATTTTCTTTGACTTAGGTATCAGTTTCTTCTATTGTATCTTCTATACCTGAGATTCTCTCTTCCATTACTTTAAATTCAGTTGATGATGCTGTGTCTGTAGTTTCTGTTCTTTCCTAGGTTTTCTATCTCCACAGTTGTCTCCATTTGTGTTTTTTAAAATTGCTTCTATTTCTATTTTTAGATCTTGAGTAGTTTTATTCATTTCCTTCACCTGTTTGATTGTACTTTCCTGTATTTCCTTAAGGGATTTGTTTCCTCTTTAAGGGCTTCTACCTGTTTGATTGTATTTTCCTGTACTTCCTTAAGGGATTTATTCATTTCCTCTTTAAAGGCCTCTCTGATCTTTATAAGATGAGGTTTAAGGTTATAGTCTTGCTCTACAAGTGTGTTAGGATATGCAGGGCTTCTTGCAGTAGGAAAGCTGGGTTCTGATGGTTCCATATTGCACTGGCTTCTGTTGATTTTGTTTTTGTACTTTTTAGCCATCTGATTGTCTCTGGTGTTGGCTGGCCTGGTAGTCCCTGGGAGTAGCAAGCCTCTGGGACTGGTTGTCCTGGATGGCAGCAGCTCTCCCAGAAGGCAGGCAGAACTGTGGCCTGGTGTGGAGTGCAGATACTCAATTGTAGGTATAGATGTGTGTACCAGAAGTTTGAGCTGTTTGTCCTGGGTGGAAACAGGCCTTCAGGGAGGCAGGCAGAACTGTGGGCTGGGGAGTGGGTGGCAATCTGCGATAGAGCTGTGGACCTGAATGAAGATGGAGCTCCAAAAGGATGTGGGAGAGCTGACGGCTGCTGGGCTTGTTAAAGATGATTCTTGAAGTCAATATTTGGCCTCTACATTCACAAATATTTGTGCCATTCATATGACATATATGTATATATGTATGCGTGTGAGTGTGTGTGCAAATCATAAATATACATGTGTAAAATGGAAGAAAAAATGCTTTAAGATGCTAGACCTAGCCAAAGCTACCAAAATTGGTAGCTCCTTGGTGTCTTCTGTATGCCACTTAGGAGGGACATTGGTTAGATGTCTTAGTTAGGGTTTTATTGCTGTAAAGAGACACCGTGACCAAGGAAACATTTATAAAGGAGAACATTTAATTGGGGCTGGCTTACACTTTCAGAGACTTAGTCCATTATCATCATGCCAGGAAGTATGGCAGCATCCAGGCAGACATGGTTCTAGAGAAAGAGCCGAGTGTTCTACATCTTGATCTGAAGGCAGCCAGCAGAAGGGTGGATGTGTTTCACATTGGCCATAGCTTGAGCATTTAAGACCTCAAAGCCCACCTCCATGATGACAGTGACACACTTCATCTAACCAGGCCAAACTTCCTCCAATAAGGCCACATCTCCTAATAGTGCCACTTCCTATGGCTTAGCATTCCAGCACATGAGTCTATGGGTACCATACCTATTCAAGCCACCATAGTTAGGTGACTTAGGCTTGTGGCTCATGTGACTTTATAAACATGGGGGCTAGTCTAAGAGATACATTCCTGTGGAATATGGCTGCCCTGTGATGGCTTTGTAACCAGCATAGTTTTGCTTTACTCTAACAAGTAAAATAGCTAAGAATTCACCAGGACATGCACAGCTTCTTAAATATCCCTTTGGGTATTTGGGGGCAGATTTTTAGGAGTCTGTGAGAGGGCACAGGGCAGATGTTAGTGTCTGGTAATTCTGTTTCAACCTTTTGAGCTCATAGTGGTGGCACATGGGCTATGTAGTGAGGAAGGAGACAACTACCCAGGATTCTGATCAATGCTGAAAGCAAACAGGAGGTTTCAGATGGAGAGAAGGGAACTTTCACAACATATATAGCCTCCAAAAATGCTGTTCATTAACCCAGCAATCATATTGTAAATTAGCGGGATTGTTACACTATATAGAGGGAAATTAAACTTCACTTCTGTGAGCAGTTCACAAGGTGAGCCATACATGTCACATTTGGTATGTATTGCGACTGCCTCTCACTTGCAAAGTGTTTATTTACTGTGAGCTCAGTTCTTCCTGCAAATGACCTCATCTAATTCTTATAAGAAAATGATATTGCATTGGCTTCAGCTCGCTACACGAGGAAGAAACCAAGATTCAAAAAAGCCAAATAACATGTGCAAATCCACACATGGGGGGTAGTAGATCTGGAATCCTAATCCAGGTATGAACTCACCACCCAAGTTTTTAATCTTAATTCTGAAGCACCCTGCAGCAGACCTGGCAAGTGGACACTAACATCCACATTTCATAGTGCATGATGTCTGGGTGTGTCCTGACATAATCTATGTAAAACTGCTAGTGTCCTACAAAAATGACAGGGTTGAATGCTGTGGTCAGAGGATTCTTGTTTAAAAAAAAAAAGGTGCAGGGCACCTTTATAAAGAGAACTGCAAGAGAAGCCTTCAGTTCTTGAGGCAAGATCCCATGATGTTGGAGAAGACTGGGCAGGAAAGGCTTCCAGACTAAAAGGTCAGCATGAGGAAGGTGTCTTAGTTAGGGTTGTACTGCTGTGAACAGACGCCATGGCCAAGGCAGCTCTTGTAAGAACAACATTTAATAGGGGCTGTCTTACTGGTTCAGAGGTTCAGTCCATTATCATCAAGGCAGGAGAATGGCAGGGTCCAGGCAGGCACAGTACAGGCAGAGCTGAGAGGTCCACATCTTCTTCTGAAGGCTGCTAGCAGAATACTGATTTCTAGGAAGCTAGGAGTAGGGTCTTATAACCCACACCCACAGGGACACACCTACTCCAACAAGACCACACCTCCAAATAGTGCCATTCCCTAGGCAAACCATCACACAGAAGGGGCCTTTGGTGGATCTTCACATAGTTAGGCTTGGCTGGAATACAGACCTTTGAAAGGGGAGTAGGCAAGGTTGCCAGAGTACACAGCAATGTCTGGAAACATTATAGGTGTTTTTGTCCCTTCCATAGCAGTTTTAGTCAAGTACTACTAGAATGGCAGTCATCCCTGTATACCTAGAAGACCCCCCTTGTATGCATGCAGAGTGAGCAAAAGGAGGGAGCCTGCCTAGAAGCAGGCAGTGGAACCAGCTAGAAATTCATACAAGTTAGGATTGCAGAGAGGACAGAAAGCAAGGATAATTTTGTGCTATCTCCAGTCAGCATGGGCGAGGCTTGGAAGGGGAATTGTCCAAATCCGACCGTATGCACAGATCCTCGGCCTCCCCAAAGGTTTCTTAGCTCAGCAAGGCTCTCCTCCTCGCCTGCTACAGCTTGGCTTCAGACTGTCTCTCAAAGGCCTGTGTGGTAGGCTTAGAGCCAGACTACGGCAGAACTGGAAGGAAGTGGAAGATATAGGAAGTAGGACTTAGTGGATCGAGAAATTCAGTTACTGAGGACACGTCCCTGAAGGGGATCTTGAGTCTCTGCTCCTTTCTTCTCTCAGTTTCCTTTATGACCTCCATAAACTAAACCGTCCTTTCCTGCCACCATGATGTTTGCATGTTGTTTTTGTCGTTTTAGACACAGTCTCATGTAGCCCAGACTGACCTTAAACTCCCCATCCTCCTCTGCCTCTATCTTTCAGTAAGGAGATTACAGGCATGCCCCACCCCACCCCCCAACACTGCCTGGTTTATGTGGTGCTGAGAACAGAACTTGGGGCTAGACAAATACTCTACCAACTGAGTTACATCTCCAGCCCTGCCCAGGGTCTAATGTGTTCCCATATGGCTAAGCCGTGGGATGGGTCACTGTGGATTGAAACTACAGATTCCAGGAAACACTAAGCCCATGTGATGGCCAGCATGAATATTTATTAATGATTTTTAAAACTTAAAAAAAACATACTTTTAAGGTTAATAAAACCTGGTCTTATTAATTTTCTTACTTTCCCACTGTTACCACCCCCTGGCTGACTGCTATAAACATACAGGTATTCACAAAAAGTTAACTGACTTGTTAGGTGTGTCTGGGGAAGCTTAAGTAGTTACTCCTAGATTCTGGATCTCGTTGCTTATTTTCTTTCTTTATATATATATATATATATATATATATATATATATTAGATATTTTCTTCATTTACATTTCAAATGTTATCCCCTTTCTTAGTTTCCCCTCTGAAAATCCCCTATCCACTCCCCCCTCTCCCTGCTCCCCAACCCACCCACTCCTGCTTCCTGGCCCTGGCATTTCCCTATACTGGGGAATAGGGCTTCTCCTCCCATTGTTGACCGACTAGGCCATCCTCTGCTACATATGCAGCTAGAGCCATGAGTCCCACCATGTGTTTTCTTTGATTGGTGGTTTAGTCCCAGGGAGCTCTGGGGTTACTGATAAGTTCATATTGTTGCTCCTCCTATAGGGCTGCAGACCCCTTCAGCTCCTTGGGTACTTTCTCTAGCTCCTTCATTGGGGAACCTGTGCTCCATCCAAAAGATGACTGTGAGCATCCATTTCTGTTTTTGCCAGGCACTGGCATAGCCTCACAGGAGACAGCTATATCAGGTTCCTGTCAGCAAGCTCTTGTTGGCATCTGCAATAGTGTTTGGGTTTGGTGGTTGTTTATGGGATAGATCCCCAGGTGGGGCAGTTTCTGGATGGTCATTCCTTCAGTCTCTGCTCCAAACTTTGTAACTCCTTCCATGGGTATTTTGTTCCCCCTTCTAAGAAGGAGTGAAGTATCCACACTTTGGTCTTCCTTCTTCTTGAGTTTCATGTGTTTTGCAAATTGTATCTTGGGTATTCTGAGTTTCTGGGCTAATATCCACTTATCAGTGAATGCATATCATATGTGTTCTTTTGTGATTGGGTTACCTCACTCAGGATGATATCCTCCAGATACATCCACTTGCTTAGGAATTCCATGAATTCATTGTTTTTTTAATAGCTGAGTAGTACTCCGTTGTGTAAATGTATCACATTTTCTATATCCATTTCTTTGTTGAGGAACATCTGGGTTCTTTCTAGCTCCTGGCTATTATAAATAAGGCTGCTATGAACATAGTGGAGCATGCATCCTTATTATAGTTGGAACATCTTCTGGGTATATGCCTAGTGAGTGGTATTGCTGGATCTTCCAGTAGTACTCTGTCCAATATTCTGAGTAACCACCAACTGATTTTCAGAGTGATTGCCAGCTTGCAATCCCACCAGAAAAAGAAAAAAAAAAACTTTTAAAAAATCATTAATATATGTTTAGTACTCCCTAACCTAACAGGGAGTGCTAAAAAATATATTGATGATTTTGGATATATTTTGAATTTTAAAGGACTTAATAAGAAACATACCTTTGGGGCTGGTGAGATGGATCAGTGGGTAAGAGCACCTGACTGCTCTTATAAAGGTCCTGAGTTCAAATCCCAGCAACCATATGGTGGCTCATAACCATCTGTAACAAGATCTGACTCCCTCTTCTGGAGTGTCTGAAGATAGCTACAGTGTATTTACATATAATAAATAAATAAATCTTTTTAAAAAAAGAAAAGAAAAGAAAAGAAACATACCTTTGAATAGCCCTAAATTCTTTGGCAGAGAGGAGGGTTAGGCATCAGAATGTAAGCATATGTTTTTCTGGATGATACTTAATGAACAGAGAAAAAAAAGATGGGGGAAGTAGGTGAGGAGTAGTATGGGCAGGTCCTCTGGATCTAACATGTGAGAGGGAGACTGTGAACTCTGCTGGCAACAGCCTGGACCTTGTGCTGTGCATACCAGATGCTCTACACAGTTTAACACTTGACACGGGTGAACTGTCCCTGTCTTCCAGGGGTTGTCCGGAGTGTTCCATCCTCCCACAGGAAGTGGCTCAAGGAGTTATGGATGACTTTGTCCCAGTGGCTGCTGATTTAGTAAAACACTATAGGAGAAGGCATTTTGTATCCAACCAAAGAAAAATTCAGAGGACTTCCCTTGAGGTGGCAGGCGTTGAGTGAAGGTCAATCTCTTGAAGGAAATCAAGCCTGCTTCTAAAAGGCAGCACACAGACAAGCAGCCACGCTACCCCTCCCTGTGTCAAGTGAGTTTAACCGATGCTGTTATAGTTTGCTGTTATCTATTGCCAGCCAGCAAAGCAGAGCTCTGAATAGCAGGCTGGAAAGGATGTGAAAGCTACTTAGAACCTGTCCTAGAACTGTCTGCCCTCTTCCCCCTTCGTATGGTCTATATAGAACAATATGGGTCTTTCAGAGAACTTGGAAATAGGAAGAAGGGTTTTAAATCAACCCTCCCAAGCAGACTAGGGAAGAGGTTTCCAAGACTGGAAAGACAGATGCGTTAATCAATAGTTTTCAAAAACGCAAGGCTCCCAGCAATAATCACGAACAGACATCTGTCACCAATGGTGAACTGTTTGATGGGAGCAGAAAAATAACATCAGCTGCCAAATAAAATCATTCCAGAAATCTCTGTTGTTGGAATGTCTCATGGGCCATGTAACCAGTGATTTAGAAGCCTATAAAAATGGCACAACTGAACTGCTGTCAGTTTTCAAATTTCACCCCTTCATTGTCTCTGTATGCCCTCCTCTCTCTCTCTATTTTTGGAATCTATGTTTCCAGAGCTGTGGATATGTTTGTCTCACACACGGGGGACTGGTAGGGGATACCATCTGTGAACACAGTTAAAGCTTGCCTCCATTGGGGACTGAGTGTTTGAGCCATTACACTAATAAAAATTGATGTCAGAACTGAGGGACTTCCTTGGGCTCAGCATTGCACTTTGTGTGGTTTCTATGCATACATAGAGATATATGGTCTCCAGGAGCATGGGCCACGATAAAAGGGTCAATAAGTTAGAATGCACCGCGGTTTGGTCTTGATCCTTCCTCTCCTGCTGTTGGCCCATGTTCTCCAGATCAGAATGTTAGAGAAGGGCCATGCCTTAGAAAGGGGATTCTATTCTTTTAGTGTGAACATGGGGTACCATCATGGTCTCATGGGACCTCTTTCTCTGTATCCCTGACTGTTCTAGGCAGGCAGAGACAGAACCTGCACTCATCTAAAATGCTTCTTTTTCATTGAGAATGTGAAATAACAGAATATCAATATAGGTTTTCAGAGACACCACATGTTCACACAGATTCTGTTTCTTGATCTACAGAAGTGGCCGACAGAGAAACTACTACAGTGTAGCCAATAGAAATCACAGCGTTCCTGTGAGGAATTGCTTCAGGGATTGCACATAGATCTTAATGCTCTGAAGAGAGACTTATGACCCCAGCAACTCTTATGAAGGAAAACGTTTCATTGGGGCTGACTTACATATTCAGAGGTTTAGTCCACTATCATGGCAGTGTGCAGGTAGACATGATGCTGGAGAAATAGCTGAGAATTCTATATCTGGATTGGCAGGAGGCAGGAAGAAAGAGAGCCACTGGGTCTGACTTGGACATTTGAAACCCCACCCCCAATGACACTCTTCTTCCAACAAGGCCATATCTACTCCAACAAGGTCATATCTCCTAATAGAATCACTCTTTATGGGCATGTGGAGGACATTTTCACTCAAACCACTGTGCCATCGTGGAGCTTTAACTCGACACTAAACACTCTGGAACAGAGAAAGCTAATTGTTTACCAGTTCCACTGCCCTCCAACATAATCTGGGCACAGATTTCTTCCCAGAGCCCTCCTTGAACCCTTATGGAGACAGGATGAGCGGATTGGCCTCACCATTACTTGGTGGTATACTTAAGTACCACGTCTTCCAGAGGATTTGATTATTCTTTCGCTTCCTCTTTCCTGTCTTGCTCTTTAGGCTATACCCATAACTGCTCTTGCTGCAAATGGGGTCCTTTATGGCAGGCAATTAGATGAAATCTGGGCTCCCGTACTGTGCTGAACACAGTCCCCAAACACCCCTAAATGTGGACTAGGAAAAACAAACTGCAATCTTTTCTTTTCAGCTGTTGTTATTTAAGGCTGCCTGTCACCCACAGCTGAACCTAATTCTAACTTATTAACATTTATTATCCTAACTTAAAAGGGACACAGTTAGTTCGGTTATACTGAATTCAGCCTTTGACCCAGTTGATGCTGCTTTTAAAAATCAGCTTTGCAAACGTGTACAAGTGTGCACCTCTCTTTCTACTGACTAGTAGTGTTGTTAGTGAGCTCACTGATTTGTGTGCAGTGATCAAGCTACCTTTCCTTCCCAATTTCTTCTAATTTTTTTTAGGATCCGGGAAAAACCATCCATCTCAGAAAGTAGACTGAATCTTCTCACTCCATACTCAAAGTCAATGTCATCAAATATGAAGATAGATCAATTATTTTCCCTATTGGAACTCTTTAATGAAAGTAGTTGAGAGCTTTTTATGACTGAAAGTAGAATTTGATTATAGCATTATGGATTAAAGTAGGAAAACAGCAACAGCAACAATGTAGCTTGAAAATATTCTCCATGTAATCAGATATCTGTTTCTGTGACTCCTTGTCGTGTATTCAGTGGTTGGCTGGCTGTCAGCTAAGTCAATGTGTCACCAAGCCATGTGTGACATCCAGCAAGCAAGCCTGAGTTTGTTTACATAGTGGTGGCTTGACTCTGATAGTGAAACACACAAGGTCTCTAGTGGGCTAAGCTAAGAACTGCACACTGCCACTTTGATCATGTGCCGACACAGGATTAGTCTCAAAACTAAACCAGATTAAGGAGCTGGGGAAAAATACTCTGTTTCTTGGTTAAAAAAAAAAACCAGAAACACATTGCCTGGGATGTGGCTACCAGGAAGGTCAAAGAATTGCAGCCATTACTGTTATAAGTCTAACATTCCATATGTAAAGACTTGCTTTAAAACATGTTTGCACTTTGTAGGACAGAATGTTTCCAAGATGGAAATCAAATTCTCTGTGCACGAGGAGAATGGAACAGCTATTTCATAGTTGATGTTCAGGAGATTACAGATTTTTATTCTCAGGTCTCACTCTCTCTCTCTTTTAAGACTTATTTTTATTTACTCGTATGTGTGTGTGTCCATGTGTGTGCCATAGGCATGCTGGTATCCACCAAAGCCTGGAGAGGGCTTCAGACTTTCCTGGAGGTGGAGTTATAGATGGTTGAGAGCTGCATGAGAAACAAACGTGGATCCTGAGAGAGAACAGGAAGTGCTCTTCGCAGCTGACCACCTCTCTAGCCTCTTTCATAAGTATTAGGCTCTACTTTGTTTATTTCTTCTCTGATTTTGTTTTTGCTTTTCTCCTATTAATTCGTGGAATGGCTTGTTCTTGCCTTTCTAGGTCCTTGTCATTCTCTACCAGGTCATTTGAAATCTTTGTGGTTTAGACAGACACTTATTACTATATGTCATAAATTTTGTTATATCATATTTCTAATTTTTTGAGAAATTTAAAGTTTTCTTTTTTGTTTCTTTAGTGACCTCTTGTTCATCCAATACTATTGTGTTTGTTTTTGTGTAATATGTGTATTTTCTAAAGCTTCTTAGTAGTCTATTTCTAACTTAATGTTAGTGTGATCAGAAAAGATATATGACTTCAGAGTTTTATTTTTTTTATCATGATGGGTTTTGAGACTCAGTGTATAGTCTATTCTAAATAATGTTTATATGTTGATAAAATTGTATCTTCTATAGAACTTAGGTAAAATATTCTGTAACTGTGGAGGCCATTTGTTCTTATTAAAATTTAATTCATGGATTCTTGTTGGTATTTTTTTTTTTTGATGATTAAAATGGGCTAGTAACATTTCCTCCAAATTGTATTTGACTTTATTACTTTTCTATTGCTATGATAAAACACCATGATGAAACCATCTTATAAAAGAAAACATTTAATTTTGGTTTATGGTTTCAAAGGGTTAGAGTCCATGTTGTCAGAGGAAACACATGATGGCAGGAAAAACAGCTGGCATCTTGATCTACAACCACAAGGCAGAAAATGACAAAGGAAATGGTAAGAACCATCTGAAACCGCAAAGCACATTCCAAGAGACACATCTCCTCCAACAAGGCCACACCTCCTAGTCCTTCCCAAATAGTGCTACCACAGTGGCACAGTATATTCAAATTTAGAAGCCTATTCAAACCACCAGAGCACTAGAATCTTTTCCCTTTTAATTCAAGGCTATTTTTCAGTACATCTGGTTCTCTACCATTAGGTGCATTATATTATAATGGCTATGTTTCCTTACCTTCATGTATCACTGAAACAAGAGTTGTTTATGTTTTGACCAGTGGCATCTCAAAAGTCTCACTATTCTCCCTTGTGCACTTATTCTCTAGCTCTCTCCCTCATAATTTTGCTACCTGGAATATTTAATAATACCTGTCTTCAAGATAAGATATTGTTTTCTGTTTAAATTAGACTGTTGTTGAGGGTTTCAGTTTGTTTAAAACTTGTTATTGATTCTTTGCGAATTTCGCATCATGTATCCCAGTTACATTTACTTTCCCATCCCCTCATACTTGCCCTTTGGCCTTACAACCTTACATACATACACACACACACACACACACACACACACACACAAAGCATAGAAAGCATCTCACTGTGGAAGCTGTACTGTGTCATTGTGTGTGTCCCACAATATCTCCTGTCCACACATCTTCACTTGCAAATGTTCATTGCAATGAGTCATTGGTCTGATCATCATCAATATTGGATCCTCATCAGGACTCCTCCCAGTTATCCTGTTGTTCCACTGTGTCATGGAAATCCTAAATCTTTAGATCAGCAGGATGGTCCCTTTCCCATGTCCCAACCATTCTACAATGATACAGATTTTGGGTTCGACCATCTCAGAGCCCTAGATCTTGGCCTGGGTGGTGATAGCTGAGTTTTTCTCATGACCAACTCTTCAGACTACCACGGGTGGTGAAGAGGGACGAGGAGAAAGTGTCACCCCTGAACACCACCTCATGTCAGATAAGTGGTGGGAACTTACCTTTAACTATTTCTGTGTCTTATCCATGACAGCTTGTCCTTTGAATTGGTACTAGTTTTTCTCCAAGATAGGAAACCTATAAAGTCAGATTAATCAATGTCCTAGATCCTTCAAAACTGAGGAATGTTCAAACACAAAGTATGGGAATATGAAACAAGCATTTAATTGTGCTGTTATTAAAAAAATATTGATTCTTCCCTCGGGTCCACAAGACAGCTAAACATAGAATGAGCACCTCCTATCTCTGCCTTCATTCTGTGCCTGTTGCCTTTGGCTTTGACTTAGACTCCTACTTAACTCTTCATATCTAAACCATCTTATCTCCTTTCAAGGCTGGTGACACAGAGATAAATCCTTGTTTAAAACCTTTGGATCCAGAAAAAGCGAAACCTCACAGTGCCAACAATCCTTACTCACCACAGGCTACTCCTCTTCCCTTTCAGGTCTCCAGTTCCATCTTTCTTCATAATGTTCAAGCTGCTCCACTTCTCTTTCTCTCCCTCCTACCTAGCACATACTTGCACATTACAGTGTATGGTGTGTCTATGACCCAATTGTGCTGTGCATAGAATGGCAGTTCTATGGGTGGCATAGTGGTCCCCATGTCTGTTTTCCTCTTCTAGTGCTGCATTGCATGGCGGTAGGTGAAGCTCCATGTATCTATGGCCTGCCTGTGTAGTGTAGGGAGGGCAGGTCTGTGAACATCTTTCCCCACCAGCACTATGGTGGGGACCATAGAACTCTGTCTTCTTCCCCCTGCCCTGCCCTATCTAGATTTATTTGATTTTTATGTGTCCTAGGTATTAACTCAGCTTTGACCACCAAGTCAGGCATCAAGCTCAGATGACAAAGAATTGCCATCTGCTCTGCCCCTAACATAAGAACAACATCACCCACAAGGTGTCTCTTTGCCTCTTGCCAGAGGGAGAGATTGTTTTTGTTTTGTTGTTTGTTTGTTTGTCTTATGTTGAGTTCTTTATTTCCAAATTTCTACCAGTGCTGAAATTTTCATTCATTTGAGATCTTATTAACAGCGATAGCATGTCCTTGGGTTCAGCAGTGGCTCAATGATTAGGACCTTCTGCAGTGGCAGTGAGAAACACATAGAACAGAACACATGCCTTAACTCAGTGGTGATTTGGGCCAATTACATGGCTTACTCTAATTAGAACAGCATCTTATCAAACTAAGCAGCTTAGATGGATTGGTAATTCTTAGTAGTGAGAATTTGGTAACCAAGTAGAAAGGCAGATTATGGACTTGAGATGAGATATCTTTGTGGATGGTTGGTAGCTTTTGATGTTATCTTGAATCTTTTGCTGGTCCAGTGGTCTTCTCTAAACCTATTGCTTTTGCCTCTTCCAGAATTTTCCAGACTTGTTCTGGTGTGAATTGGAATAGCAGAATTTATAGTATGAGGCCCTGTGTCATGAATGTAATGCACATTTGATGAATGTGTTAACTTAATCCTAATCCTGGTCAGGGTCATATTGCCCAAAGTGAAGTAGATAACTGTTTTCAAACTGGTTCAAAAATATTTACTCTTAGCTATCTGGGACACGTGATACAAACATATGAATTTACTTAGTTAAATCAATTCCCATCAGAGCAAGATATCACAGAAGACAACCTTATGAACTTAGGCACTTTCCTTGATATCACTTCAAGAATGATAAAGTCTTAAGAACTTAGAATAATGAGCACTGTTATATCATGTAGATGTTCAGTATGCAACTGACAGAGGCATAAGCCCATCTGCTGCTTCTCATTCCATTGTGATAGATGCATATTTTAATTCAATATTGCTTCCCATCTGCATGAAGACAGATTATTTAACATACCATGTTTCTTACAATATAGATGTGTTGATATTGTACCTTTCTGCCTTATATGTTTGTAAATATTGATCCTTTGCTGATCTTATGATGCTGAGTTAAATTCCTCAGATACTTGTGGAACAACAAACAAAACATGTTAAAATGCTATAGAAGCCACACAGCTAGTTATCAGTTGCCATTAACAGATATGGCCCTAGTGCTTAAGAGAATCTGGGTCATTGCTTTTCTATCACTGCATACATATGGCAAGTTCAGGGGCTGAGGACTCAGGGCATTCCTTCTTAATGACTCATGTCTTGCCTAAGGCAGGTTCCATTTTTGTCTGCTGATACTGCCCTAGCAAATTAAAGGCACTGATTTGGCATATTTCCATCCTGAACAAAATATTTATCATCCATAAAGAATGTTGGAACCTATTTTTTCCCTGGACTTTGGGGACTGCTGCTGTTCTGAACCTGTGCACCACAAAGACTCCTTTGGGGGTTGAAAGACCCTTTCACAGTAGTTGCCCAAGAACACTGGAAAACACAGATATTTACATTATGATTCATCACTGTAGAAAAATTATAGACACTGGTAAAAATTCTTTTCCAATCTGTTGGTGACTTCTTTATCTTATTGACAGTATCTTGCCTTACAGAAGCTTTGCAATTTTATGAGATCCCATTTGTTGATTCTTGATCTTACAGCACAGNCCATTGCTGTTCTGTTAAGGAATTTTTCCCCTGTGCCCATTTCTTCAAGGCTTTTCCCCACTTTCTCCTCTATCAATTTTTTTTATTAGATATTTTCTTTTTTTTTTTCAGAGATCTTCTACTTTAGTGAAATTCTTTTTTTTTATCCTCTATCAATTTTAGTGTCTCTGGTTTTATGTGGAGTTCCTTAATCCACTTAGAATTGAGCTTTGTACAAGGAGATAAGAATGGATCAATTC
>NC_034596.1:31042172-31047962 GCF_900095145.1 Mus pahari
GGCCGTCTCTCCAACTCTCAACTTAAAGTATATTACCTGTCTACACACAGATGTAACAAAGCACATACACGTCTTGGTGTTTCTATTGCTTCCACAAAACACAATGACAAAAAAGCAAGTTGGGGAGGAAAGGGTTTATTTGGCTTACACTTACACATTGCTATTCATCATTAAAGGAAGTCAGAACAGGATCTCAGACAGGGCAGGAACCTGGAGGCAGGAGCTGATGCAGAGACCATAGATGGTTACTGGCTTACTGGCTTGATTACCATGATTTGCTCAGTCTGCTTTCTTATAGAACCCAGCACCACCAGCCCAGAGATGGCACCACCCACAATGGGCTGCCCTACACCCACATTGATTACTAATTGAGAAACGCCTTACAGCTGGATCTCATGGAAGCATTTCCTCAACTGAGGCTCCCTCTTCTCTGATGACTCTAGTTTGTGTCAAGTTGACACACAAAACCAGTTAGTACAGCATATTCCAACCAGGAAAAAAGTGTTGCTTAAGACAGGTAACAAGGTGAATGGCCTTACCAAATGGCATAGGAAAGATGCACCCACTGAGATGTGGTAAGCCCCAGCGTTGGCACCTGGTAGCTCATAGTGTGGGGCTGCCACAGGAGCATTTGAGATGCCAGGATCTCCAAAGAAAGATGGTGCACTCTAGAGCCCTGACGGCAGCTGGAACACTGCACATAGGGCGCTCACTCTCTGAAACAGTCAAAGACAGATGTAACCACAGTTAGGGGAACATGTCCAGTCCTGCAGAAACAGCATGGGTAAAGGGGGTTGGGGCATGAGTTTGAAGGCTCCTTCTTCCTCTGATGGGAGTCTTGATGGGCAGGTTAATTAACCCTTTGGTGCACAGTGTTCCTCCAAGTGTGAAATGACTTAAATGAGGGTTGCATGAATTCACTTGTTGGAAACTGTGTTAGATGGAACAAGGCCAATGAAAGATGCTCAAAAGGGGGAAAGGGGAGTAGGCTCAACAGCCTTTGCCTGTGAGAAGCATTTAAAGAGAAAGGATGGTGGGAAGGAAAATTGAAGGAGTCACCTGCCTATGGGAAGAGATTTCTACATTCCAAGGGAGGTGCTGAGATGAAACCCCAAGCTGTGCTCACATGGGCTGCCTCCCAGAGCCACAACCAGAGCCTCGATACCTCTGACTTACTCAGGCAGCTGTCAGTGACAGGAAACAGAATCTCACATGGTTGCACATAAAAAAAAATACAGGGAGCATTTATTAATGCAGTCATACAACTGGAGTGCATCTTCAGTCACCCCTGGATTCACCAATAATCCGTTTCTGTCTCTGGCCTCCTAGCTTGCCTGTAACATCCTCCCCTCAAGGAGAGGCACCTTAAAAGTGACTCGCCCCTCTCCTACATCTAGCTGCTAGACTAAAGAGAGAATGGGTAAAGGAGAAGTTGAAAGGTAATGGAGAAGTTGATAGGTAAGGGAGAAGTTGAAAGGTAAAGGAGAAGTTGAAAGGTAATGGAGAAGTTGAAAGGTAATGGAGAAGTTGAATGACCCAGACTTGGGACAGAAGGAATTTCTGTCTTTTTCCACCTGAGGACTGTCAAGTTCTTCAGCTCTCCTCAACAGCCTCGCTTTTGTCCAGTTCCCGCACTCTTCTGTACTTCGTCAGCATCCTCCACATGTGCCTGGTAGTTGCCTGTCTTTCCACCAGTTCTCTTGAACCAGTCTCACAGGAGGTAGAAGCACTAGAGAGCCGCCAGTGAGCCCTGCTCTGTGTGTGGGTGGGAGAAGTTGGGGTCTTGCCCAAGTTATTATGTTACCTCCCCACAGAAGTCTGATTTCTCAAGCATTGGGAGGTCAGGATGTTTGCTTGGGAAAGACACTGAAGTTTCAGTCCTGGAGAGCAGGATGGCAGGGGTCGGGTGGGGGGGGTGTCCTCCATTTGCAAGGTGCTCGCCAGAGTGCTCCACAGTGCTCCACCTGAACTTTCTGTGAGTCCATCTGCTGTACCTTGCAGAGAAAGTCGCTCAATTGCTGTTAGGTGGTGCTGCTAACAACCGAAAGCTAGCTGCACAACAGATTCCCAGAGGCAAATTTCTCTACCACAGATGAGCAGCCAGGCAAGGGGAAAGAAA
Organism: Mus pahari; assembly: GCF_900095145.1. Taxonomy (NCBI): domain Eukaryota; kingdom Metazoa; phylum Chordata; class Mammalia; order Rodentia; family Muridae; genus Mus; species Mus pahari. Next base: position 31,044,292 of record NC_034596.1, read on the forward strand.
TAAAACAAACAAACAAACAAACAAACAACAAGCCTACAAGGAAGTTCAAAGCAAAAATGATAGCAAAGCCCACTCTTTAGCTGGCCTCGTTCAGGAGATGGAAATAAAAACAGTTCTGAGCCAGCGGAGGAAAGCTGAGGCAGAAGAATCATTAGTTTAAGGCCAGTCTGAACTATAAAGTGCCTTCTCTCAAGACAGACACAGAACAAGAAGGGTCAGAGCAGCCGCCTAGGAAGGAAAAGCTATTAGTCCCTGCCCGTTTCTGAGTGAAATGGTAGGTTTGATTTAGATCATTCATTACGACCCCAGAAAGGCACCCCCCCCCAATTTTCACCAGAGATTAGCCCCCAGCACTGTATCTCTGAATGTACTCCAGTTAGTTCCACGGTGTTTCTTCTCTAAGCTACAAGCCCTGGGGCCTTCACTTACCGTATTATGGCCAAGTTGGACGTGTAAGAACACCTGTTCTCAGATGGCAGAGACTGCAAAGTGTGTAAACTTGGATAAGGTGGAGCCCCAAAGGTCATACCCTGCTTGAGAACCAGAAAGATCACGCCATCTTCATTGTCCTTCCTCCCCAGATCGTTGGTCCTGACTCTGGGTCACCTCAGGCCACTTCCACATTCCCGCGGTATCGCTTTTCAGTCAGAAACCATGAGGCCTTAGCTGGCTTTGGCAGCAATAATCTCTCCATAGGGACAGCTCACTTTCCGGGGGGGGGGTGTGTGGCTTTGTTGTCCTTCAGGATCAGAAACTGTTATCTTGAACCTAGAGACGGGTCAGCCATGGTCTCAGCATGACACGAAGAAGACTAGCTTCAGAAGATCCACCTACAGGGGGATGCAGTGTTAAACATGTCTGTGGGGTTATAGACCCCTGAGAACAACCTGTCTGTTCTGCAGAGCTCTGGTTTCCTGCTTGAGTGAGTTTTACTGAATCCAACATTGGCGTTTTTGTCAGTCACAGACTCCAAGGGTAGTGTATGAAGCCCAGAAACACGATGTTCCACTGAACTCTGAGAGGGATGAGGAAAACCCATCCACCCTGTCTCCAGGCTTCCCTTCCACAAGTTCCAATCCCAGCATGCAATTTATAGATGCCCACTATGCCTGATGGCTTTGGGGAGCAGAATGGTTTAAAAAAAAAACAAATGGCTTTGGTCTAACACACCTTTTCTAAGGTGAAATGGTGGGGAGTATGTCCGGGTCACCTGAGCTGTGCTCTGCTACTGTTTAGGGAGGTTCAGACCTCTAATTGGCCCTTGTCACTTAGGGACAGGTGCTGCATTTGTCAAATGGTAGCTTTTATATAACTTGAAGGTGTTCTCTAATCACCAGCTGGAACTGTCTTAAGCACCGAAGTCCCGCCAGCAATTAGGCTGCTGTAGAAAGAGCGTTGTTCCAACACTTCACAGGTTGCAAACAATACACTGAATGCTGGTAGTTATTGCATCTGCTCAGCCCAGCCTGCTCTTCCGATCAATTAAATGCTCACCTGAATATCTAGTGCCGTCAATCCCACCTCAATTCACCCTTCCCCGGCCTTTAAAGAGATTTCCCAGAGGCTCCGAGAACAGACCTATCACCTTTCTTCCCGAGGGGAAACCTTCTCAAGTCTCCAAGAATAGTAGCTGTGTGCCCAACTAGCCTGGTTTTTTTTATCCTGGACAAAATGCACAACATCAGTTCTGTTTGTAGTCCCTCCTCTTGCCCATTTCATTATTGTTGTTATAGTCCATGTTAATTGGAGAAAAATAAAGTCAAAACATGCTGATAAGTAAAATGAAAACTAATTAAGATCCTTAAATTCTGACCATCATAGCTAGGAGGTAGACTGTTTTTCCAGTCATTTCACTTTGTGTCTGCAGTCGTTGCTAGCAAGCCAGATACAAATCCCAGGATAAATGACAGCTCAATACAGAACAATAAAGAAGAATGTAATGTGTAATAAAGTTCTGGTTCAGCTAGTTCTCTATTTGGGATATGGCTACAAACACATATAAATACGTGAATTTTCAGCTAAATATAGAAAATCCACTTCAAGCAGATTATATTTTTTTTCTACATAAAAAATAACAGTTGGGGCTGATGAGATGGCTCAGCGAGTAAGAGCATTAACTGCTCTTTTGAAAGTCCTGAGTTCAAATCCCAGCAGCCGCATGGTGGCCCACAACCACCCGTAATGAGATCTGATGCCCACTTCTGGTGTGTCTGAAGATAGCTACAGTGTACTTATGTACAATGATAAATAAATCTTTAAAAAAAAGTAACAGTGAAGATTTTTTTAAGAGCCTAGGAAGGCTATATATGCTCTAAGAGTGGAAGAGACATTTATTTCATGTGTGTGTGTGTGTGTGTGTGTGTGTGTGTGTGTGTGTACCACAGCTATTGTGGGAATAGGGTTTTCCTTTCACCATGCAGGCCCCAGGGACTGAACCCAGGTCCTCTGCCTTATTAGAAAATGCCTTTACCTTCTGAGCTATCTTGCTAGCTTAAGAACTTTCGTTTTTACTATCTTGGTCAGGGAAGTAGTCATACATATGTGGAGGTCAGAGAACCACTTCTGGGAGTCAGTTCTTCTGCTACGGAAGCTGGATATGCAAGTCAGGTCATCAAGCGTGGGCAGCAAGCACTTGTACCCACTGAGTCATCTTATTGGTCCAGGGACAGACATCTTTTCTTTTTTTTAAATTTTTTATTAGATATTTTCTTCATTTACATTTCAAATGCTATCCCAAAAGTCCCCTATACCTTCCCCCCTCCCTGCTCCCCCACCCACTTACTCTCACTTCTACTGTACTGGCATTCCTCTGTACTGGGGCATATAAAGTTAGCATTCCCCTGTACTGGGGCATATAAAGTTAGCAAGACCAAGGGGCCTCTCTTCCCAGTGATGGCTGACTAGGCCATCTTCTGCTACATATGCAGCTAGAGACACGAGCTCTGGGGGTACTGATTAGTTAATATTGTTGTTCCACCTATAGGGTTGCAGACCCCTTCAGCCCCTTGGGTACTTTCTCTAGCTCCTCCATTGGGGGTCCTGTGTTCCATCCTATAGATGACTGTGAGCATCCACTTCTGTATTTGCCAGACACTGGCATAGCCTCACAGGAGACAGCTATATCAGGATCCTTTCAGCAAAATCTTGCTGGCATATGCAATAGTGTCTGTGTTTGGGGACTGATTATGGGATGGACCCCTGAGTGGGACAATCTCTGGGTGGTCCATCCTTTCATCTTAACTGCAAACTTTGTCTCTGCAACTCCTCCCGTGAATATTTTATTCCCTATTCTTGGGAGGAATGAAGTACCCACCTGCTGGTCTTCCTTCTTCTTGATTTTCTTGTGTTTTGGAGATTGTATCATGGGTATTCTAGGTTTCTGGGCTAATATCCACTTATCAGTGAGCACATTTTCTGTATCCATTCCTCTTTTGAGGGACATCTGGGTTCTTTCCAGCTTCTGGCTATTATAAATAGAGAATGTGGAGCATGTGTCCTTATTACCAGTTGGAACATCTTCTGGGTATATACCTAGAAGAGGTATTGCTGGATCTTCTGGTAGTACTNTGTCCAGTTTTCTGAGGAACCGCCAGACTGATTTCCAGAGTGGTTGTACAAGCTTGCAATCCCACCAGCAATGGAGGAGAATTCCTTTTTCTCCACATCCTTGC
>NC_034596.1:31047973-31067046 GCF_900095145.1 Mus pahari
CAGAGATTAGAGCACTTGCTGTTCTTCCAGAGGACCTGAGTTTGGTTCCCAGCACTGATACAGGGCAACTCACAACTGCATTTAACTCATTTTCTGGTCTCCATAGGCAACTGAGTCTATGTGACACACATTCATTCACACAAGCACATAAATAAAAAATAAATAAGTTTTTAAAAAGTAAGTTTAAATGATGTAGAATATCACTTGAGTGTCCATGTTCTCCCTTATTAGTTCTTTCTTAAGAAAGGGAGAGGAAGACAGAGGATTACCAAACAAAGGAATAGACAGTGCATGTGTGCCTTGCAGAGCCAGAGTTAGATGCTCTGCCCTGACCTGAAGAGGGAGTTGGGTCTCATTTAGCCTTGTGTTTGTTGTTGGGGTCAGATATCCTCCAGATACATCCATTTGCCCAAGAATTTCATAAATTCATTGTTTTTACTAGCTGAGTAGTAGTACTCCATTGTATAAATGGACCACAGTTTCTGTATCCATTCCTCTATTGAGGGACATCTGGGTTCTTTCCAGCTTCTGGCTATTATGAATAGGGCAGCTATGAACATAGTGGAGCATGTGTCCTTATTACAAGTTGGGACATCTTCTGGGTATATGCCCAGGAGAGGTATTGCTGGATCCTCCCGTAGTACTATGTCCAATTTTCTGAGGAACCGCCAGACTGATTTCCAGAGTGGTTGTACAAGCTTGCAATCCCACCAGCAATGGAGGAGTGTTCCTCTTTCTCCACATCCTCACCAGCATCTGCTGTCACCTGAATTATTGATATTAGCCATTCTGCCTGGTATGAGGTGGAATCTCAGGGTTGTTTTGATTTGCATTTCCCTGATGATTAAGGATGTTGAACATTTTTTCAGGTGTTTCTCAGCCATTCAGTATTCCTCAGTTGAGAATTGTTTGTTTAACTCTGTACCCCATTTTTTAATGGGGTTATTTGAATTTCTGGAGTTCAGCTTCTTGAGCTCTTTGTATATATTGGATATTAGTCCCCTATCAGATTTAGGATTGGTAAAAATTCTTTCCCAATCTGTTGGTGGTCTTTTTGTTTTATTAACAGTATCTTTTGCCCTACCGAAGCTTTGCAATTTTATGAGAGGGACAGACATCTTAAAACTAAGACTAGAAACTATAAAAAGAATATAAAGTTAGATTGATTTTAAAACCAAACCAACCAAACAAACAAACAAACAAGTGAACAAACCACCCTGGGAATAATGGTGCATTCCTCTAGTCCCTGCACTATGGAGGCAGAGGCAGGTGGATCTCTGTGAGTTCAAGACCAGCCTGATCTACAAAGTGTGTTCGGGACAGCCAAGGGTCTGTTACACAGAAACCCTATCTCAAATAATAATAGTAATAATAATAATAATAATAATAATAATAATAATAATAAGTGAAGTCAATAGGCTAAGTAAACGCAAGAAAAGTACATTAGTAGCTCAAGTGAAAAGGTTTGTATCAACCAAATGAGCTCTTCGATGATGATAAAAGAAATAAATAATTCACAAATACTCAAGTTACTAGTTGTCCAAGATAAATAAACTTTCTCCATTTCACATTGAGATGAGCAGAAGACTTAATCACATGCTGTGAGGCTGGGGAGAAGGGACAGGAGACTTGGTTGGCACTCTGTGATATGCTAAAATCCTTTGAGAAGGATTTCTCAGCACCTACTGGACTCAAAGTACAGGTGACCATTGATTCAACAACTGTGCCCTTGGAAGCCATCCAGCCTGTATAGACAGGGCAGCAGCTTTAGGAATGTGTCTGCAGCATTCCTTACAAACCTGCTCATAGGAAAGGAACAAGGAGAAAGGGGATTCCTGTCAGTCATGTAGGAGCTTCATAATATATGGACAGTTTGACAACTAAGGAATGCATTGGAAATAATGAACAATGGCTAAAGCAGCCTGTGTAGAGGAATTTCCATTGTGCATCATGGAATGGGAACCTGGTGACTAAAAGACACAAGGCAAGTGGCTATTGTGAGGCTCTATGTATATGAACTGGACATTTCAGCAGTTGGTGTCCCAAGGAGCCTGGACAGAAGGACAAAAAATATATCAGTACCACTCTGATCTTGGGGATACCTTGATTCTCAGTTCATTCATGTCTTGGACTATACCTAAAATGAAAAACTAAATAGCAGAGTCTCTGACTAAATTGTGTGGGATCCTGCACTAATTGCATCAAGACAATCCTCTTATTTATACTGCATACTTATCCAAGTCCTGCTGCTTAAATATTTCCACACAAGAGAGTAGGCTATGGATATTGACTAGCTCCCATGGGCATTCCTCACTTGGAACTTGTATTTTCTTCTGATGAGCTCTATTATAAGTCATCATCAACTGGTCCCCATCTGAAGGTAAAATGGTGGCATAGCTGCCTCCCTAGACACCAGCTCTGGGTGCCTTTGTTTTATCTGGATGTAGCATACAGAGAATGACAAATGGGGTTTTCAAGCGTCCAAAGGAGGACTTGTCCAGCTCTGCAGCACTATCTTAATGGGAATCTAGTTGACAGTGAGGCCTGCCGGTGCATATGCTCGGACCAGTGTTCTAGCTGGAGAACAATGTGAAGGAAGAAGAAAAGCCTAAGTTCTGGAAACGGGGTTCCAAACTGTTCCAAGGCAAGCAGTGAATGAAAGCTACTACTGCTTTTGCTCTGTGAATCTGAGGTTCTGAAGAAAAGTAAAACTCTATCATGGGCCACCAAATAAAACACATTATTGCCTTTGGCTAAAATGAAACAAACCAAGTAGACCAGTTGAGTAATTTCCCCAACAGTCTTCCTATTGGCCGACAACAAACCAGACTTCTATATTACCCCAAAACATTAAAATTCAATTCTCCCAAGCCAAGCCCACAGCTGGGAAATCAAAAGCCTAGATTATAGTCTAATGAAGCTCCATCATTTAATTAAATTTAATTGGTCCAAAACTCAATAATTACTTGCTACCCTGCTATGCAGGGTGTGGCATGCTTAGGGTAGAGAGCCAAAAACTCTAGCCCTACAAATCTCTTTCCTAGATACCACTGATGCTAGTGCCTTGTGCCTGGCTCTCTCCAGGGTATTCCACCATGGTGTTGATGTCAACCTAAGATGAAGTCCAGTTCTGTCACTAATGACTTCCTCTTTTACAATCTGGAATCTTGTTTGGTGGAATGGTATTTGGGAAGCCTCTGAACTGGGTGTTCCCCCACTCTAGAAATTTCTCAGCACCCAGGACAAGCCCTGTGCTTTTAGCTCTTGGCTCTCTATTTCCTAAGCTTGGTAGGATCTTGGACTTTTTCTAAGGATTACAGAGCACCAACTTGCATTCCTTTCATCAAAATATGGTAAATCACTATGAGTTTCCAATGTCTTCCTCAAAGGAGCAGAGGAATGTGGATTTAAGAACTCTTGTAAACCTCTGGCAATGGGCATAGACACCTTAGTGTTGGTGTTATTTATACAGCAATCAGAGGCATAGCAGATGGCAGTCCTTTGTTCATCCTAGCTTGATGCCTGGTACTGTGGCCAAAGCTGTCTTATGCCTAGGGGTCATAAAAATCAAATCAAATCAAATCAAATCCAAGCAATATAGCACGGGCTTGCAGACTGACATATATACTACCTGCAGACCTGCCCTCCAGCACATAGCACAGGTGGCCATAGGCACCTATTTGCTTCCATGCCAGGCAGGATGGATGGAGGATATCACTCGGGGGCCAGCCAGTCACGTGGGCAGCCTGCAGTAGGAGCCACCACAATGTGCAAGTATGTGGTGGTGAGATGGAAGAGAAAGAGAAGTGGAGCAACTTGTGCCTTATGAAGAAAGATGGAACTGGAGATTCAAGAGTGGAGAGGAATAACCTGTTGTGAGTGGCCAGCCCTACCACCTGGGTCCATGGTGAGGTCCCAGCCAGAGCTGCCACTAAGAGCTCTGCATGGGTCGATATCTCCAACTCATTACCACTAGAGAATATGGGCATGTCCCTGGCAGGGTAGCCATTGGAGACCATGTGGATGTCCAGGGGCTGTGAAGAACTGGTCCTGACCCTCACTGAATGTAGGACTCTGGAGAGCTGATCCCATTGCTTACCAGCAGCAGCAGAGGGGGATGCAGGGCCCTGCACGCCAGCCAGGCAGCACAGCAGAGCTGGCCCAGGTGTTGGAGGTATGGGTGAGCCAGCCTTGAAGGCATGAATGTGGGAATGCTGACCCCTCTCCTTGTCTGCCCATGGGGTAGCAGGGCCACAGAGGTGATTCCCCACCCCCACTTCCAGCATTTGAGAAAGCTGCCCCCATAGGGTCATGAGTTCAGGAGAGTTATCCCTGCACCTCACCAGTTGCAGCACTCAGGAGAATGGGCCCTGCACCTCACCTGGACAGCACAGCAAAGATGACCCTGGTGGTAGGTGCTGTAGTTGAGCCATCCCCAAGAGTGAGAGCACAAGAGAGCTGGCCTGGCACTCATCTGCTGTGAGGTGCCATGGGTCCAGGTGGATGCTCTCTCCACTTGCCCCTCTACCATATACAGCAGTCAGGAAAGCTGGCCCTGCCCCTAGCTGACTGGAGCACTTGAGAAAGCAGGTCCTGCATCTTACCTGAGCAACATAGTAGGGCTAGCCTTGGCTGAGGGTCTGTAGGTGAGCCATTCCCCTAAGGGAAGAATGCAGGAGAGCTGGCCCGAGCCACTCATCTGGCAGGAAGTGGGATGGGTGCTCAGGTATTGTCTTCCTCCTCCCCTCTTCAACATCTGCAGGGGCCGGGAGGGCTGGTGCTACCTCCTCAATGGCTACAGCACTCAGGAGTGTGGGCCCTGAACCTTGTCTTGGCAACAAAGTGGAGCTGTTCCTGATGGTGAAGGCACTGGTGAGGTATCCCCCAGGGTGTGAGAGCAGGAGGGCTGTCCAAGCCCCTCACAGGCTTCAGCACTTGGGAGAGTAGGCATACCTTGACTGGGAAGCACAATGGAGCTGGCTCTGTAGCTGTGGGTGCAGATGAGCCTGAGTTCATAAAAGAAGGAAAGCTGACCTTGCTTCCTGCCAGATGGCAGCACTGGGTGGCCTAGCAGGAGCAGCACTGGAGAGCTTGCCCTGGAGGTGAAGAAAGGGGAGACGCAAAGTGCTGACTAGCTCAGCTACTGTCTAGGCTCAGATCCAGGGCTTTGAGTTGGTACATCCCAATATCTCTATCATCTGTGAATGATTAGGACTTGTGAAAGAACCAGTCCTGCTGATCCAAAGCTGCCAGATCTCCCTGACACAGGGTAACAACAGGATAACTGAGAGGAGTCCTGGTGGGGATCCAGGATTGATGTGATAAGATTAAGCGACTCTGACTCAACCCTGAGATGGCTCCAGGAAAGGGCCTTAGGCCCCAGGGGAGAGTTTCATGCTCTCAGCCCCAGGACAATTTCTCAGACTCTGACAGAACAATTCTCAGAAAAACTGCAGAATGTACTGACAGTCACCTATCCTTCTGGAAAGTCCCAGATAGAATTCAAATGCATTTCATAACCTGCCCATGCTTGCTAGCCAATAGATTTAAAGACCAATATGCTTAGCCAATAAATTTGAACTGTAACCTCACTGATGTAACCTGTGCCCCTAAAAAGTATAAAACCTGCTTGTAATAGCCATTTGGGGGTCACCTTCTAGTCACTCGCCTTGAGGGACTCATTGAAGATTGACCCCGACTCGACTCACCAGAAAATAAACCTCTTGCTTTTTGCATCTATCTGAATCCCGGTGCCTCACTCTGGATCATCTCGAAGTAAGTACCACTGACCAAGGGTCAGGGTCTTACAGATGGTGCAACAGAAGCCAGACATCTTGAACCAAACCGACGACTCATTGTAATGAATGTTTGTAAGTAAAGATGTGTGGACAGAGGAATATGCTGTGGAATACACTGTGGCATACTACAGTTTCCATGATAAGATATTTTCTATGCTGTGTTTTTGATGTCTGGTTTTTTGTTCATGTGTATTTTATTTGCGGGGGTGGGTGTTGCAAGAATGAAGGGCAGAAATGAGGGGATGCGGGGGACTGGGATGTATGATGTGAAACTGATAAAAACATTGAAAAAACCATTCTGAAAATGATCTGGGCAACTGTACAAATTAACTCCAACCTGTAAAACAACAGCATGGACAGAAAGGAGTCTTGTTAGAGCCAGTATCTGAAAAGACTTAGGCAATATATGCTATCCCTACAGGCTAAGAGTTTGTGTCTCTCAGGAAGTTCAGGGAATGATATAAGCAACTCACACAAATGTCCAAGAATACAATATTCAACAGTTCCTAGTCTATGTCTGAAGCTATAATTTGTATATAATTTGAAAAGAGGAGATGGAGAAGACAGGAGGGAGGGAGGGGGAAGAGAGGGAGGGAGGAAGGGAGGGAGAGAGAGAGAGAGAGAGAGAGAGAGAGAGAGAGAGAGAGAGAGAGAACTTTTGTGCTCCTGTATAATTGATTTTCAGGTTAAATGACTTTACCCCAGTATTCTAAGGCCTGTCTGAAGGAATATTGTGGCTGCTGAATTCATACATTCCCTTCTTTTTGGGTAAACTATGGTGAACTGTTTGAAAGTATGCTTAAGCCATACATAGCAATGTAGGTGTATGTAATAATGTCATCTTATGTTTTATTACAGGAAAAGGAAGTGATCATTCTCTAAGATGATGCAGAATCCATGTAGGACATACATTTTCCTGTTTCTTGGTACCTTTATCTTTCTGAAGGGAACAGGTTAGAGCTACAGTACTGTAGAGGAACCTCCCCAAAGCTCTCTGTACTGGTTGAGGGCAGGGAAAATGTAGAGATGCCCCATTCACTTGGCTAATGGGGCAGGGACCCAAGAGCCAGCAGACCCAGGACAGTGCCTTCCAGTTTGTACCCAGGGCACCAGGATCCAATGTGGTGAGAGCCAGACAGGCAGCTCTTAGCACTCAGAGTGGTCCAAGCCAAGCTACCACCTATGAGTATGACACTGTCTAAGATGTCTGGAGTCTCTGACTTTCTTCTCGCTGCCTTCCTTCCTATTCCCTCATCCTTATCACAAAGAAACACAGAAACACCAGCACATTGGGGCTGATTATAAATACAACCATGCATTGCTTAGTGACAGGGGCAAACTTTGAGGAATTTGTTCCTGGGCAATTTTGTTGTTAGGCAAGCACCATGATGTATATTCACACAACAGAGTTGACTAGGTCATCACTAAGAGAAATTGTCCTGAGGGGCAGCAATTGTCTATGTGGTCTACTGCAGACCACAATGTCTTTACATGGCATAACATCATATATTACCTATTGTCAAGTTCTGAGTTTGATGGTTTGATTTAGCCTTAGATAATAAATAACCTCTTCACCTCTAATATATGTTCCCTCTGAAAGAAGGAGGAACCTGTATAGAAACAAAAGGAAAGAGGAGGGAGATAAAGAAGGGAAGGCAAGCAGGAAAAGAAGAAATGTCACCAGGCCCACTTCTTTCACTTCTCCTAACGTAGTTCAGTAGCTACCTACCAGAAGTGCCTTAGTTATTGCTCTGTTCCTGTGAAGAGACACCATAACCAAGGAATATTATAAAAGAAAAGCATTATAATTGGGGGATTGCCTATAGTTTCAGAGGGTTAGTCCGTGAACATCAAGGTGGGACAAAGCCCATCAGCATACAGGGGAGCATGGTGTTGGAGCAGTGAGGTGAGGGCTTACATTCTGATCCACAGGCAGAGGGAGGTGGGGGAGAGACTGGGTCTCCTTTGGGCTTCTGATACCTCAAAGCCCCCCCCCCCCAGTGCCATGCCTGCCTCACAAAGCCACACCTCTTAATCCTTCCAAAAACTGCAGAATTAACTGGGAACCAAGCATTCAAATATATGAGCCTTTGGTGGCAATTCTCGTTCAAACTACCACAATAAATAACACTTTTGTAGTCCTTATTATTGGCAGGCTTGTTTCAGGTGCTATATAAATGCTGTTTTACGTAAAACAAAAGCAACCCTGAGAGCAATCCTATGAAACAGACTCTAGCAAGATTCTCCATTTTCCAGTTTTCCAGAAGAGTGCAGTTCCTTGGTGGAGCTCAGAAGAGCCAAAGCCCTAGGTATTTGAAGACCAGGAGTATGCTGCTAAGTATATGATCTTCTGCCCCTTATTTATAATATTTTATCTTTTAAATGTTTAACCTAAATATCTTATAACTGTACAAACAATATATTTGTACTATAGGTTGTTTAGAAAGAAAATAACAAATAATTCTAAGCATCCAGGAACAACCACTGTTCATAATTTTCTCTTTGTTATGCTTTCTCCCATGTACAGAGACCATATTACTTGTACAGTTCTGTGTCTTGTTTTCTCTTAATGTATAATTAGCATGTGCCCGTGTCCCATTTCTTACACGTAATTTCGAAGATGTAATTCTAGGTAGTAAAATTGGTAATAAATTTTTATTAGAAATCCTAGTCATTTTTTGTCTTGATTTATTTCTTTTCTTAAAAACATGGCTAAGGTTTGTGTGTGTTCAGTGATTAATTCTGCAGTTTCATTGTGCTATGGACATTCTTCATGCCAGAAACTAAAGAAAGGAAAAACTATGCAGGTAAGACATGGTCCCAGCCTCCAAGAGTCTAGTTAACTTATATTGCATAAAGGATCAAAACAGAAAACAACAAAAGGACCTCTTTGTTCACCACTCCAACACATCCAACACTTAGAATTGGGCTCACCTTCTTTGTGTACACAGTAGTTTTAGACAAAAATGATATCACAATTGATATGGTTTGATGCTACTACTCTAGTTGGTGGAGTGAACCCAGAAGAGTAGAACCCCAAAATGAGGCAGACTAAAGTGATAGCCATCTTTATTCCAGGCATCAGACAATTTGTATCCTGAGGGTTAGTCAAAGTCATGAGTAAGGTTCACTTGAGCTCAAGTTGTATACAGTCATAGGGCAGGGTCACATGAGTTTAGAATTTAAATTAAATGTAGTCATGAGGACAGCTGGTCCTTGGAACCAATAATAATAAAGGGTAAGATGAAGGGTGATCTAAAGTTAACCCACTCCTATTTATTATAGCTGGGAGGGACAGGAAGCTCAATCCCAGGACAACCCACATCATGAAGAAATAGAGGTTCCAAGACTTTTTGCCTCATTTCCTTGGCGCTATCTCAGAAGACCTCAGAATTTCCCCACACACCGTTGTTCATGCATCAAGTCTGCCTTTGCTTTGGCCGAGTCTTACTCTGTAGCTCCGGTTATCAGGAACTCACCTTCTAGCCCAGGTGCCCTCAAACCTCTGACAGTCCTCTAGCCTCAGCTTCACCGGTGCTGAAATGAGAAGCCCAGACTAGCACACCTAGTATCATTTTCTGTCATTTAGTGTCAGTATGACATGGTATTGCTCAGGGCTGTTGGGTACAGTTTTCCATCTGATGCATAAAAAATAATTCAGCCAATGAATAGACCTCTTCCTACAAATTGCTAAGTTGAATTCCAAGTTCATAGAGAATGGAAAGTCCTTGATAGCTTTCTACTAATTTTTATTAGTGTATATTAGTTATACATTCATTATGAGATTTTCATGTACATATATAATATACTTTGATCATATTTACATCCTCCCATTACTTTTGTGTTGTCTCCCACTTTTCTTGTCTCCTGCCTCCTGCTGGTCTCACTTCCCTTCACCAGCCCCCTACTCCCTTCTGTGTTCATCACTTACCTGCATTCCACATATGACAGCAAACATCTGGTGTATTTATGTGTCTATTTTGCTTAATGTGATGATCTTTAGTCTATCCATTCTCCTGTACATGACAACACTTCACTCTTCTTTATGCATGAGAAACTCTATTGCCTATGTCTCAGGGTTTCTATTGCTATAAAGAGACACCATAAGCATGGCAACTCTTAATAAGGAAAACATTTAATTGGGGATGGTTTAAAGTTTCAGAGGTTTAATCAGTCCATCATCATCATGGTGGGAAGCATGGGAACATGCAAGATGACAAGGTGTTACAGATCCATCAGTCTACATCTGGATTGACAGGCAGCAGGAAGAGAGCATGAGCCACTGGACCTGACTTGGGCTTCTGAAACCTCAAAGCCCTCCCACAATGACATACTTCCCCCAATAAGGCCACACCTACTCCAACAAGGCCACACATCTTAATCCTTTCAAATAATGCCACTCCCTATGGGCCTTTGGAGACCATTTTCATTCAAACTACCAAATCTACATGTACAATGTTTTCTTTTGTCATATGAAAATTAAAAATTTACATTTAAACAAGCTTGAATGTTTTTTACTCCCACTAGAGTACATCACTATACATCTTAAATAAATCTTTACTAATATTCATTACGATAAGATAATTCTTTAGTAATGTGTTGTATACTTTCCATTTCATTTTCATATAGGTGAGGAGCAGTTTTTTCAATAGGACTACTGACTTATTTCTGTCATTCTGTCTTTTAAATCTTTTCTACTTGTGTTTTTCAATGCTGATTTATAAAATTTTTACTTTATTAAGGATATCATTTTGTTAAAAATTCACAAAGTGTTTTCCAAGTTTGCCATTTCTTCTTTAATTGTTTACCATTCTTCGTATACCATGATTTAAACATCTTTATAGCACATAATGATTTTCCCTTTGTACTTTATGATATATGTAGTGGTTTGAATAAGAATGGCCCCAATAGGCTCATAGATTTGAATGCTTAGTCACCAGGTTGTGGCACTATTTGAAAGGATTAGGAGGTGTGGCTTGAGGAAATGTGTCATTGGGAGTACACTTTAAAGTTTCAAATGTTCATCCCAAGCCCAGAGTCTCTCTATTTCTCTCTCTCTCTCTCTCTCTCTCTCTCTCTCTCTCTCTCTCATATATATGCTTGCTCGCTTCTGGACCAGGATATAGCTCCCCAGCTACTGCTTCAGTGCCATGCTCCCTGCCCTAATGGTAATGGACTAAGCCTCTAAAGCTGTAAGCAAGCCCCCAGTGAAATATTTCTTTTATAAGAGTTGCCTTGTTCATGGTATCTCATCACAGCAATGGAAAAGTAAGACAATTTATATTTCTGGGGCCATAATGAGGCAGAGCATCAGGGTGGAAGGACATAATGGAGAAAAGCTGCTCTCATGACAGCTATGAAGCAGAGAAAGAGAGGAGGGTCCATCAGCAGACACACACTTCAAAGGTGAAACCCATGTCCTAGTTCCTCCCACTAGGTCGCAGCATTTATCTGTGAACTTATCCATGTGTTAGGTCACTGATGGGGTCAGAGCCCTCACTATCTGTAATGGTCATAGTTCTCTAGAGTCACAGAACTTATGGAATGTCTCTCTATATATTGAGGAATTTCTTGTGATGACTTACAGTCTGTAGTTCAACTACCCCAACAATGGTCATCTGTGTATGGGAAGTTCAAGAATCTATGAGGCTAGTTGTTTCATTCTGTAGAAGTAGGCTCCAACAGATGTGTTGGCAAGCAAGTGCAAGCAGGTGAAGAACAATCTTCCTTCTTCCAATGTCCTTATGTAGGTCTCCAGCAGAATGTACAGCCCAGATTAAAAGTGTGTACCACCACACCTGGGACTTGCTTTATCCCAGGCTGATCTTGAACTCAGAGATCTCCTTGCCTTAGTCTCCTGGGATTAAGGCATGTCCTACCTTGCCTGGGCCTAAGCTTTTTATGATCACTATGCCTCAAGATCTCCGTACCAAGATCCAGGTCAGAAACCTGTATCTTACAGCCTTAAGATTTGGATCACAGGTGGGCTCTCCAATTCTGGACTGTAGTTCATTCCAGATATAGTCAAGTTGACAACCAGGAACAACCATTACACCATCCAGTCATCTGTCCAAAGACAGTCTGCTAGCAGTGGTGTGCCTGTCACCTGCCCCTGGGGCATTTTCACATTCAAAGCATAGCAGCACTTAATGTTGTCATCTGCTTTGTAATATTCACTCTAACAGATGTGATCTGGCCTTTTACTGTGGTTATAATTTGAGATTCTCTGCTGGTTGCTGACACTAGACATCTGTTCACATGTATTTTGGATATTTGTATGACTTCTTTTGAGAAATGTCAACTTAGAACCTTTCCTCATTCTTCAGTTGGAATTTTAGGTGAATCTTTTGTTTGGGGTTTTATTCATTGTTTTGCTACTGGTTGTTTTGATTCCTGATTTCTTTAGATATTCGTTTCTTATCAAATGTATGGCTCACAGGTATTTCTCCCATTCTAAGAGTTACTGCTTTGCTCTCTTCATGATTTCTCTGGCTTCATAGTTAACTGAAGTCATATCTGCTCCTTCTGCTGATTTTACCTGTAGTTTGGGGTTTGCACATGAAGTAGCATTGCTCAGACTCGTGCCATAGAGCTTTGCTCATATAGTATTTCCTGGTAGTTTTAGGTCATTTTAAGTCTCTTGTCTTAGTCACTGCCATGACTATTGCCATGAAGAGACACCATGACCACAGAAACTCTTATCAAGGAAAGCATTACTTGAGGATAGCTCAAGAAGTGAAGTCTAGATTAAGAGATTTAGTCCATTATTGTCATGTTGGGAGAAATGTTGGCAGTATGCAGGCATACATGATGCTGGAGAGGTAGTTGAGAGTTCTATGTCCAGACTGGTAGAAAGTCAGAAGTAAGAGTGACACTGGGCCTGGAACTTCAAAGCCCACCCCCAGTGACAACGCCTCCAGTAAGGCCACATTCACTCCAACAAGGCAACACCTCCTAATGGTGACAGTCCCTATGGACCTATGACTTGGAGCCATATCATAACACAGAACTGCATTCAGTTCAACTTCAAACGTCATCATAGTCTACAACAGTCTCAACTGTATTTAAAAGTTCAAAGTGTCTTCTGTGATTCAGGGCAATCTCTTAACTGTAAGTCCCCGATAAAACCAAAATTGAAAATCAGATCACATAGCTCCAATAAACAATGAAAGAATATATACATCTCCAAATGGGAGGAAAGAGAGCATAGTGAGGAAATACTGGATTTAAACAAGACTGAAAAGCAGATGACCAAACTCCAAACTCTACATCTCCATGTCTGATGTCAAAGCACTTTGAGATCTTCAATTCCTTTCAGTTTTCTTGACTGTAACACATTTCTCTCTCTTGAGTTGGTTCCACATGCAGTCAGCAGCTTCTGTTGGTAGACATCACAAGACTGGTTTCTCTAACACTGTGGGGTCTGCAAGGCAATCTAGACTTCACATTTACAGCTTCATGGTCTTAAAGCCCATGCTGACATTGACACACTTCCTCCAAAAAGCCACACCTACTCCAACAAGATCACTCCTCCAAATAGTGCCACTCCCTGGGTCAAGCGTATTCAGACCACCACATGTGATCTTGCTCCATCTGAATAAGGTGGTCAGATAGGACTACTCAGAGCTTGGAGTTATGGCAGTGGGTAGAGTGGCTGCTCCAAGTGATTAACAGGTAGTAAACTGCATGCCTAGATCAGCGTGCACAAATCTATGCCCTGAGTTATTCACCATTTTCACTTTACTGGAGGCATTTACTTCATTCAGTGTTCTACCCAGGAACTGGGAAAACACATGATTCCATAGGATCCCCAATAAAATATTTGAATTAAAAAGAAGAAGAAAAGTGGGTTTGCCTTCTTACATTGAGTGAGCTAATATGGCCTTAATTATTTGGGACCCCAGAGGAAAAATGTCCTGATTCATTGTTTTTCAAATAGGGCTTATGAGGACAGGCTTGTGAAATAAGCCAGATGGACTGTTTAAAATTGCAAAACCATGCTGATCAGTTCACACCGCCCTTGTGGAATGTCAGGCTTTGTTCTAAAGCGTGTTCCACATATTGGCAATTTATTTCCCATGCCAATCTTAGGAGGAGTGTAATGATAAAATGGAAACAACAACAAAATTTCTACAACCATTTTCTTTCCAAACTCATCGGAGAAAGAGGCTTGGTTGCAAGGCAGTAGAGGTGGTCTAGGTTCAGAGCCCGCCTCATCTTGCTTTATCTATGTAGGTAGGTTTCCTAGCCTGCCTGTGCCTGGTGGCTATATAGATGGGGGATGATGACAGTGCCTGCCTCATAGGGTTGATGAAAGATTAAGTACATGTGACAGGGTCAGCACATACAACACTTTATATTATAATGATAGGGCATTTGCCTAATCTCCCACTCATATAATTAGAGAGAGAATGGGATAAGGAATGATGGGTTGATGGTTCTATCTGTACTTTCTGTAGTGAAATTGAATCTGGGACTATTAATAGTGTTATGAACCTGCAATATCATATTACTGCACAAATGGTCATAGCGTAGCATGTTAGGAGCCCAGATGGAGAGGGGGATTACCCAAACTCAGTTCCTACCCTAATACTGTGGAACATGGAGTAAACTACCCAACCCCTCTGTGCTTCAATTCTACAAGAATAAAACAGCACCAGTAATTATAAAATAGCTGCCACATTGGGCTATTTTGAGGCTTACAGGTAGAGATCCATATGAAATAGTGACATTGTGGCTTGTGGTACAGTAAGTACTATATAAATTGGCTACCATAGAGAAAGTTATAGATGTTAATATTTTCCTCTGACATACTTGTCTTTCTTCTTCCCTTCCCTAACACCCTGTCAGTCAGTCCTCAGAGAGCTGTAAGCCTTTCTTCAATGATACTTTTAAAGGTCTAATCAATTCAATACTTTTTTTTTTTTTTACTCTAGGTCACGCTTTGTAGGCTGGCCTCGAACATCTGATCATTCTGCAATCCCAGGTGCTCAGAGTCCAGGCATGTGTGACCTTGCCTGACTTCAGTTCAACATGTTTAAGTCAGTGATTCACCCAGAGCCACTTGCCTACTTCTGAGACTAGGGTATAAATTATCCCTGAGAGCTTAACAAATCCTGTAATGTGGACATATGTGACCGTGAGCTCCAGGCTGTGCACTGCCTCGGCTGTTGTGTAAACCTGTGGCTTGAGGCAGTAGTGTCGTGTCTTGGGGACTCCATTTTACACAGCAACATCTGGCTCCATTTTAATTAGAACTGTAGAACCAGGAGGACTCTAACTGTTAGATGTAGATACTACAATCTGTTCAGCAATACCCATGTGGCTCAAACTAGTAGCGTGTTCATGAAAGCAAAATGTACACACCCTACACCTTTATCAAAATAAACCAGAAACATGTGGGCACATGAGTATGTTAAAACCATATCAGAGAAGCCAGAAACCAGAAGCCAGGTATGAGAACTTATGGAATGTGCCAGATCAATGAAGGGTATAGTACCCTGACCTGGACCTCATGGAGAAGACAGCACTGAGATGGCTATGTCTCCACTGACCTACCAACCTGTTATTACATTCTTTCCCTTTTCCCTTCCAACCCCCCATACTCTTTCCACTTTTCTTCTTCCTCATGGCTTCTTTAATTATTATTGCTATACATATATGAATAAATATATAAATATAGCCTTCTGAGTTTGTTTAGTTTTATTTGAATATATGTAGTTTTTAAAGACTGACCACCTTGTATTGGGTAACTGATAAGGGGACTCATACCTAGTTAAGACTAAGTGTTCCTCTCTCAGCATTCATTAATTTCCCATAGCTCTTCAAGTGTGGGTTTTGTGCAAGTTTTCCCACTCATGTTGGCATAGCAACTATTGTTATTGTTCAGGCCTTGTTTAATCAGCCATGTTAAGCTCTTTGCACTGTTTTATCTCTGTCTCTAGTAAAGCATATTTGAACTTAGCCATCTGTAACACAGACATATGCACATGCATGTGTACACACACACACACACACACACACACACACATGCCAGTTCTCAAGAGAAGTAAAGACTACTTGGAAAATTACAACCTACACAACCAACCTAACTTGTAAATCTATTTTTTTATTCAATAAATTCTGTCCATATTTCTGGCACAGCATGCTCATAGCATTGATAGAGTTTGTGTCTCGAATGTCTCTGAAGGTTCATGTGTTAAAGGGTTGATCTCAGGATGAATCTACTGGAAGGTAGAGGAATTGCAAAAGTTGAAGGTAGAGGGAGGTCCTTGGGCCATTGAAAGGTATGTATTTGATAGAGTTTTCAAACGTATCTGTGTATGGCTTATTTCTACCAATTTCTGTCTTTCGAATACATGTACATTTCTAGTTTACTAGGACATAATAAAAGTATCATTATACTCTGAAATCCTAAACTCTTGGAAGCTGAAAAATGTCAGTGGCAGCCATTGACATAGAATTCAATACCTGTCTGCAAATGTGGTTGGTGCTTTGAACCAAGTTGGTCCTATTCCAGTTCATTGAGAAGGTGGGGCAGGGATACTTCTGCCTTCACAGTAGTTTAGGGAACTGGATTGGCTTTGGATTTCCCCAAACTCTATACTGAGCAAGACTCACTGAAGTTCAGTAAAATCAACAAAGACTTCCATCATCTCAGTGATAGCAAATCATCATCACCTTACCTGGATTTAGAATTACCCAGGAGACAGAGGCAAGTGAGGGCTTTCCCTGAGAGATTTAGATGAAGAAAGGACTACCCTGAATAAGGGCAACACCATCCTATGAATGGAGATTGCAGACTAAAGAAAACAAGAAACAAGAGCGAGTCAGCTAGGCACCAGCATCATCTCTGCTTCCTAACCATAGGTGCAACCATGCCTCGTGTTCTGAGGCTTTACCTGCTCCTCCAGGATAGGCTGCATCTCCTCGAACCCATGAGCAAAATGCCCCACCCCTTTCTTTCCTTCACTAAGTTACTGTTATCAGGTGTGTTGTCATAGCAGAAGTAACTAATGTGATCTTTCTCCCATTGACCCTATGATCTATTTCTAGAAGCAGATTCTGACTGTCAGAAAGTCATCTGACATAGCCTGGACTGGTCTCCTGCTATGCTCCCAGAGGGGACATGCCTGTTTCTGTTCCTTTTATTTCTTCAGAGCCCTGCTCTCTCAGAATCAGCATACTTAATTCTTGTGTTTGGCCAACATTCTTGTGTGTGTGTGTGTGTGTGTGTGTGTGTGTGTGTGTGTGTGTGTGTGTGTGGTTTTTCAAGACAGGGTTTCTTCTGTATAGCCCTGGCTGTCCTGGAACTCACTTTGTAGACCAGACTGGCCTCAAACTCAGAACTCTGCCTGCCTCTGCCTCCCGAGTGCTGGGATTAAAGGCATGCGCCACCACACCCGGCTTGGCCAACATTCTTAATCTGAGGGTTCCAAAAAGTGTATGTGGGTCCAAGTTGTACTTTCCATGAGGGGATACTGCTCTAGTGGATTTGGAGAATGCTCGAGTTATTGTCATGCGGTCTCACTGACAACATGGTAGACTCCAAAATCAGCAAGGAGAATTTAATGAGACTAATCTCTGTGGCAAACAGAGAAAGCTATTTGAAATAATTTGAGGGTATAGAAAATCTTTCTTTCTCTGAAACACTTCCTCTCTCCAGATGGAATCAATCATGTTTAGAGTGTTGATAAAAAGGGGACTATTATAGAACAGTCCAAGAGGATGGCCTTCTCCCTACAGACAGGAAAACAGCTACTGGTGTGGATCTGCCATTACCTCTTGATGACAGGCAATCAGGACAAAGCATAGCCAGGGATGCATGGACTAGATGACAAATACAGGGACAAATGAGATAGGTACAGCTCATATTATAGTCTTTTGCTAACTTCTGTAGTATAAGGGATTCATAGACCTTGAAAAATTGGCATCACGTGGTACTGACATTGTAGCTGGGCCAAGTGCTTAATTCTTAAGAAATAAAAGAACATTCTCTATATGTGATGAAAACAGGTCTGAGTCCTCTAGTTTTCCGCTATTAATAGTATGTTCTGTCCTCTGTAGGTTACCCCTAGTGCCCAAGAGTGTTTTGAAGATCCTACCCATCTCAAATACGCAAGACTACTTAGGGCTTAGACGTTTTAGGGAAGGTGATGAGAGTCAGCCTATTAGGGGAGAGAGCTGTGACAACTGAAAGTAATGGCTGAGGGCAGAGAGGCGCGTGACAGATAACACAGAGAGAAAGTCAAACGGTCAAAGGTAGCCTTGTGAACAGCAACAATGAGGGTTTCTACCTATATTTTCTACTTTAAACAGTTTTCTATTTTCCATTTCCCTTAAAACTATCATTTACTGGTTAAATACATGGCTTTGTTTATTGGATTCAGACTCAGATACAGGCCAGTGAGATGGTTCAAGGGTTAAAGGGTCTTTCTGCCAAGCCTGATGATCTGGGCTCAGGGCTTAGTTCCCACACAATAAAAAACGAGAAATAATTTCCACAAGTTGTTTTCCAACATTTACACACATGCCACAGGACATGTGCAGGCATGCATGCACACATGCACGCACGCACACACACACACACACACACACAAGGGATAAAAAAGAAAGGAACAGTATATCCCGTTGTAATGGTGCAGAATTAGGGAGAGGTATATATCACCTATAGATCTCAGGCTTGAAGCCTAATTCTGTAATGATGAAACAATACTGTTTACTCAAAAGAAAATAAATGTCCTTTTTCTGGCACAGGAGAGAGGTGATTATTTTAAGATCCTCATTTTTCTTTAATGGGGATAGTATACTTATAATCTGGAAGTTTGAATTGATTCAGGTGAATTGTCATTGGCATGTGTTGTGTTTTCCTTATTTGACCACTATGCCTATTTTTGGCAACTTCTCACATATTGAGTCCAGCCTAACTAAAGGAAAGTGTTTTTTCCTCCCTTATCTGGAACCCACTTATTATCTTCTCTCTGATATCAGACATACCCAAGACTTCATTTTGGGAAAGAGTGAAATATTAAATATTAATGAGCATATATAAATTGTACTCTGGAATGTCTGACGAGTTGGTAAGACATTATTTCTCGGTGTGTCGGTTAAGGTGTCTGGAAGGTTAGTCCTACTTAGTAAACTCCATAAAGATTCCATCCATACTGTGGGTGAGAATCCCTCAATCTGTTAAATCTTAGATACAACCACAAAGTATGTTCTCTCTCTCTCTCTCTCTCTCTCTCTCTCTCTCTCTCTCTCTCTCTCTCTCTCTCT
>NC_034596.1:31067096-31106791 GCF_900095145.1 Mus pahari
GTGTGTGTGTGTGTGTGTGTGTGTGTGTGTGTGTCTTATAGTGCTACTGCTTGCAGATGACAAGAGGTGGACCTTGTTCTCCATAAACACATAGACTTGTTCCTATGATAAACAATCAGTACACAAGCATATATGCCCTGCCATGCTGATTCACAAACACATTTTGCTCTAATTTTCTTTGAAAGTAAGATATTCCTATTGTGTAATAATCCTACCCCCACTACAAATAGTGACATTGTTACCAAAGAATATAGTCCACCTGACATTGAGCTAGGAAAGAGGAGAACTGGTTTCAGAAACTAATATCTGCTCATACATTCAGGTTCCATCTTGATATCAATTACCATTGTCTTGTACAAATGATAACCAGCACCTGGCTCACGCTGCTCACAAATGACTGTAACTCTAGCTCCAAGGTCTCCAACACCAGTGGCATCTGTGGGCACCAGCACACATGTTCACATACCCATACACAGACCCACAAACATACATGATTGAAATAATGAAATGTCTTTAAAAAACTATAGGGGAACCCCAAGAACATAGACAATAGTAGAATACAGTAATCAGAAAGTTATATTTTCATTACTTTCCACCTTTTGCTAACACTTATAATATACTTATATCGTCAATTTTCAATAATGGTTGGGTTTAATAACTGACTCACAAACTCATTAACTTGAATCAGCTCATGTGCTCTAGTACACCACTGCTTCTTCTACTAAGCCCTTTACAATCAAGGTTTCTCCATACTGCTGCCAGAAAATCTTTTAAAAGCCCAAACCTGGTAACTGGCCCCTCTCCCAATTCTTAGGCTGAAATCTAAGCTCCTGAACATGGCCTTTGAGAATTGTCTAAGTCTAGTGCTACCATTTTTGCTTTCTAAACCTCTCTAGCCATAGTAGCTGCCCCCATCCCATCCTCAGGCACATAAAAGCATGCCTGGCATCCTTAGAAACTTTGCAAGCTCGTCTCTGCCAGAATTATTTTCCTTTGGAAAACCATGTGACTTGCTCACGGCCTTAAAACAGACTTTCCCACGGCTACCCGGTTGTAGAAGAAAGTCAACCTTTGTTTTTCCCTGGCACATCTAGTCCTTCACATGGTCTACCAGTCTCTGAATGTATTATCTGTTCACGTACGTCATAGGTGTAAGGATGAAGTGTCAAGCGGGCAATAACACTGTCTGTGGCTCAAGGCTGGCCTTCAAGAACAACACCTATCTCTGGAGAGCAGCAGTACCTCCCCACTGCAGAGCCCTGAATGTTCTAGTGTACAATGTCTGTATTAGATACTCTCCTTGCTGTTGCTATAACAAAAGACCCAGTGAAAGCAATTAAAGAGTAGAATGGTTCGTTTTGGCTTATGGTTCCAGTGACTGCAATCCACCACAGTGGGGTCATCAAAGTAGGATGAGATCTGCTGACACAGCTAGACACATTGTATCCATAGTCAGGAAGCAGAGATAGGACAGAAAGTAGGGCCCAGTTATAAGTCTTCTAGGCTGGCCCCAGAGACTTACTTCCTCCAGCAAGGGTCTACTAAAGGTTCCACACCTTTCCGAGGGTCACCACCAGCTGGAGATCAAGTGTTCAGATACATAAGCATCCTGGGGATAGCTTGTATTCAAACTCCAACAGTGGCCCCCTGTGGAGTGCTGTCCATCTAGGCAAACTAATACTGAACTCCACGTGATTGTGAGCCCTCAGCTGTGCGAAACATCCTGACTTTAACTTGTGTTACCATTTCAAAAAGCCTGCCAGCTCTTTGCATGTCTTTCCATGTTGGAAACAAAGAGAAAGAATAACAATTTTTATTTGCGGGCATGTATTTAATTGTCTCCTAATATTTGAGCCCCAGGAGCACTTACTCTTCCTGAGTAAAACTGAACCTTGTGCTATCTGAACTCCATACACTATTTTGAAGCTTCTGGCTTCTCAATTAATGCTCTCAGCAACAGTATCACGTATGCACCTTAACTTTAGTCCTTCTGTGCTGCCTGCTTTTGTGTCTCCTTCTCCTCAGGGATCTTTGGTAGGGATTTTCTTACATTCCTTGGTATCTGCCCACCACCACTACCACGGCAGTTATGATTAACTAGAGCAAAATGTCTCGGTTAGTTTTGCACTTGATCAAGCTATTGCATCTAGGCCTTGGCCAAAGCAGAACACTGCATGCTAATGGACAGCTTTAATGATATCTCTGACTTTGGCCAACTTGATAGAAAATGTAGAGAGAAGACAGGATCTCAGACAAGTCAGAGATTCTCTAGAGGCATGTATGAACAGGACTATGTAAGAGGATCGGCAGACACACTGGAAGAATGTTAGAAACTATAATTTGCTTCATTCTTTTAATTTCCATATTCACTCATGACCGAAGCATCTTTATTGACAAAGTCTGTGATCACAAGTGCTTTGAGAGTACTGCTGCCTAATAATTCTAATTGTCAGTCACTCACACACAATAAATTGCGTTCACCCCAAGTATGTCTGATGTAGTGCTGTCGCTGGGGCAGTTGTCAGATTCTCTCTTCAGCTGGGGAGCTGAACTAGACACAGCTCAATAGAGTATGGCTGGAGCTGAACAGGGAGGGGACAGTGCACCTTGCCGACTGTGCGATCTTTCTGGAGATACCATTTCTTGTGAAAAACACATCCTATTTTGAACTTAAACATCTGCAGATGTTAAAAATGTGTAGTTTTTCCAAGTGAAAGAATGTGCTATATCCCCAAATCAGTTAAGTATGCTTTCTTTGAATCATACCTAAAGCCATGTAGGTATCGTGGGTCTGAAACTTTAGCTCACTCCCACGTACCCAACATTCATAGCCATAGCTGTTTCTTTTGTATGCTGCCAACTTGGCACTATACCTACCTCTGTGTCACATCTGCCAACCAGAGGGATTTGCATGGCATATGGAGAGAGATATGAAAGAAAAAAGTATTCATTTGCTGGTAATGGCTGCTGGTGGTTGGCAGATGTGTGTGGCAGTCACTGGACAAAGCCTGGGTGCCGTAGGTGCCTGGCAACACCAGTAGTGACTTTCTTAATATTCCCGAGAGTTTCATGACTCCCAGCATTCCCTGCTTCTTCTCCTGAGAGCCAGGAATGATTTTGCTAGTCACCCCTCTCCCAAGCATTGCATAGGTTTCTAATTTACTGGATTAAATTCCTTCATACTTGAAGTATCTCCAGCAGTTTCTATCTTGCCAGCCAAACCCTGATTGTTAGACTATCTGGATCCAGGATTTTATTAAAAGGAAAAGAGCAGATTTGCAATGCTCTGTGGATAAAATGGTGTAACACATCACATACCAATTTAGTTCCCAATTTTGTCTGTAATTTCAAATGAAAACCTTGGTGTAGCTTTTTGTCTTGAGGGACTTGGGATAGGAATAGAAGGCAGAAGATAAATGGTCTCTGATGTGTATGAGAAAGACCAGAGTGCTAGAAAGGCAAGTGAGCAACAAGGAAATCCAAGAAAGATTTACAAGTTTCGGTATAAAAATAGTTGATGAAATGATAGCTTAAAAATAATGTAGTGTTTGCAAGTAGGCTGAAGCGATGCAATGAAAAGCATGTTGTATTTATGTTCCTCGCACCGGGAAATGACCTCACGTTGACATAGAAGACAACCCATGCACTCTGGCTCTAGATATCAAAGCATATGATCAAACTAACACAGGAGGGAGAGGTCGGAGAAGAGTTCTTACCTCTGGGTGACAAAGAGTTTCTTTTTTTTTATGATTTGATTTTATTTTTAATTAGGGGTGAACATGTATAAAAGTGAGGGCAGGTAGCCCAAAGGGGGCATAATATTCCTTGGAGCTGATGATTGTGAGGTACCTAACGTGTGTGCTAGGAACCGAACTGAGGTCCTTTATAAAAGCTGTAAACACTCTCAACTGCAAGCCATCCTTACACGTTTCTTTTTAAATATATTTTTATTTATCTCTTGGGAATTTCATGCCTTTATACAATGTACTTTGCCCCTCCTCACCCTACGGCCCCTTCAGCTTCCCTTACGTTCTCCCCCACCCCCACCCCCACCCCCACCCCCCGCAAACCACCGCCATCTTCCAACTCCATGTGCATCCATTTTAAAACAAAAACCAACCAAAGCGTAAAATTTGACAGTTTCAAAAATCAGTGTTTAAATATGCGGCCGAAGACCATCAGAGACACCCATGAGGGGCTATTCAGGAGAAATTCGTTACAATAGGCCAAGCTGATAGCGGGCATGAGGTGCTTCTGTACTGCCAACAATAGGAATGCAGAGAAAATTAACATTATAGGCAAAGGTTTAAACTGGAAAAAGACAAAGGCCAAGAAGAAGGGCACACACCACCTACCACTGTACAGAACAGGTATTTTTTCTGGTGTCTGAAGTTCTCTGGAGCCTGGTAGTTCCCACAGGTGACAAGGACGGCACTCCTTATAAAATCTGTTCCTTGCATTTTAGCAGCATTTCCTGTTCCTTGTTGAAATATGGATTAGTGGCCACTCTACTTCTTTGGAGACATCCTGGGGCCAGGTGTAGCCTAGTGGCTTTTCATCTTTGCACTCAGAGTTAAAAAGATAAGGGACCCTATACATTCCGTCATTGTCCACAAGGAAGGTTAAGGACTGTACTTTCAGTGGGCAACAGGCTAAGGAATGTTCCTTTAGAGAATGACAGGTTACGGATTACAGCCCAAGATTTTTTTTTTCCATCTTTAATCCCCAGAAGTATTCTGATTCTGCCTCAAAAAGTGTTAAAAATCAGTCAGGAACTTTCAAAAAGAACAAAAAAAGGTTAGGAACACATCAGAAAAAATGAGCAAAAATTATAAATATATACTATGTTTTATTCATGAAAGACTCACCCAAAAAGGCTTAGGTGTTGGAATTTTAATTTCACAACTATGTTCAAAGATAATTGAACCATCAATGGGTCAACTCACTGGTGAACAACGTACAGACTAGTAGGAGATGGTCTCTCATTGGATAAAGTAAGACACAGAGGGCATACCGTGTTCTCCCTCCCCTGTCTCTCTCTCACTCCCCCTCTCACCCTGTTTCCTACTTCCTGGCTGCCACGCGACAAGCAGCATCACACCACCACATTTCTGCCACATTTATGGGGGCTAATTTATTGTAGAGTAAACTCGTGTGTTGAGATAGGCCATTTTGCTCAGGTATTTTGCCACCTTGATGAAAAGTGCCTAAGGGCATGCTGGTCTGTGAAGGGAAGAAACCCAAATGCCAGATGAGAAACAGAGGAGAATGCAGAAGGGAAATTAGAGGGTCATGATTCCCAATCACCAGGGGGAAGAGCATGGGAAGGCTAAAGCCAAGCATTACCAAGTTTGCACAGAAAGGAGAACCCACAGGCACTAGTATTAAGCTATAAAAATAGTCCCCATTTGGGGATACATTTTGAGAAAATTCTTTCCAAGTCTGCTAGGAGACTTTGTGAGGTTGTCCATCGGGGTATCTTGAGGCTACAGGGGATGGTAAACACTCTCTGAAGCAGTGGGTTGAACATGGCAGCTATATCCTTTGGGACATCAAGCTCCAGTTAAAAACAATGAGATGCCTGTACATACAGGATCATAGATTAACTTTTGAGACATTCTGGTCAATTAAAAAGATAAGATTCCTCATAATATATGCACATAGCCTTTGGATAATTAGGATGATAAAGTCTGTAGTATGCCCCCATGTGTGCAAGTTTGTGCAAATTTGAAACACAGGATTGGTTCAGACTTCTAAGTAAATTATATCTGGTTGCTACTTTTGCTTAAAGAATGAACATGTATTTACCACTTGCTGATAGATTTTTGACTAACTCTGCCCTTAGTTCCTTACATTATACAAAACACAGAGAAAGTCTTTAATAATAAGCACCTACTAGGGTCTGATACAACCTGATATACCTCATAATGTTTAGATATAAAGAAATGACATCCATTATTCTACACAGATGCAGAACTATTCCAATGACTGGCTAAGTTTCTGCATGTTACCAGAAATGATTGGTGAGACTTAGGCTACTTGAAGAGAACTTTACTTTTTTGTTGAGGAGTTAATCCTCTAGAGTTTAGAAGTTGGCAAATGAAGGGCTGAAGATAGGATCTGGCCTGCTGCCTGTTTTTATACGGCCTTC
This sequence comes from Mus pahari, assembly GCF_900095145.1. NCBI lineage: Eukaryota > Metazoa > Chordata > Mammalia > Rodentia > Muridae > Mus > Mus pahari. Next base: position 31,073,248 of record NC_034596.1, read on the forward strand.
AAGATAAAAATGTTTTTACATTTTAAAAATATCTGTTATGTAAGTACCTACACAGTGTCCTCTGTTTTGTTTCTTGGCCTGCAAAGTCTAAACCATGAGCCTTTATAGGAAATCTTACCAGACTTTTTCATACTTCATTACTTCGCTGATCATGCAGAGAATAATGTTGTCCCAGCACTGTGCTAGGAGGAGAGAGTCTAAACTAGTGAGCCTTTTCTTATAGCATTTAGGTTCCAGTGGAGGAAGCTGGATGATAAGAATAAAAACTTACAGCATCTTATCTAGGTGCTGTGAAGAAAAGTAAAGTATGGAAAGTTTGAAGGAGGTGGCTTTTGGAAAGTGTTATCATTTGGAAACATTATAATACATTACTCTCTGCTTGCGTATGGCTTGTCCTAAGGCCTTGGTGGATACCTGAACCCTAGACGGTGCTGAAGCATGGCTCCACAGTCTGTAACACCTAGAGAGATGGTCTGATAACCTAGATGACAGTCAAATTTCTCAGCAGAAGGGTTGTTCACGCAGCATGGATACCCTGCACAAGGGGATGAGTCTGATTCATGGCCACAGCTGGGTGGAATGGGACCATGCAAGACTGCATCACACATCTAGGAGCAGGTATAATTAAAAGCTAGTGAATTACTTGTTTCTGGAATTTTCCATTTAATATTTCAGACTGTGGTTGAGTGCAGATAAAGGGTGAGAGAACACTGTATGTAACTGAGTAAATGTCCTGTTCTATTGGTTGATTCACCATACGTAGTTGTCTTCTGAATCTTGTCTGGATGCTCATGTTATCATTCCTGTGGCCCCCAGTAAACTAAAGGCATTCACATTCCTCATCTCTGCCTGCATGGGCTGAACCACGCCCACTATCACTATAAGACCCACTTACCATTCCTTTTTTCCTTTCCTTTGCTTCCTACTTACAGATAAGTAGAGTCTGCTTTCAGCTTGTCCACAGACCGCACTGGGACTATACAGGGATGTTCTTTTTTTCTTTCTTGTTTAAAAACCACTAAAGACCTGATGTGTTTTTATTTCTACAGAACTTAAAAAATATATGAGAGAAGCTAAATAATGTCCCCAAAGTAGACATCTTGACATCTGAAGATATCACCTTAGAAGTAGTTTTTATGTGAATAAGTCAGGCACTCATGTATAGGGTCATAGTTCAGATATGTTACAGCATGCCTTTTTGACTTAACATGTAACATGAATATCCATAATGATCAATAGACTCTACCACATACTGTCATTGACAGCTGTACTAGATTCAAAATGTCTTCTGCTGTGTGGCCTTGAGAACAGAGAGAAGTGGAGGTGTTTGTCTAATGAGACGATAGATCCAGTGACAGGCAATTGCTGGCATCTGTCCAATGACTCAGAGATGTCAAGCCAAGTTCTATGTGTATCTCTTGGCCTTTGACCTTCATCTGAAAGTAGCCACTTTAGTTCCATGAGTTTGACCTGTAGCCTGTTCAGGAAGCTGGAGAAAAATGGAACTGGTTTGAATACTGGTAGTGTAACTTTAGTAAAGGTATTTTTCTAATCATGCCTGTCCCTGATGTCTAAGCATTCACATATATGAGCCTATTCCTATTTAAACCACCACACAAGCCATTCAGACTCCTCCTTCAGGGAAAGACCTGGGAGAGGTCTCATGGTACGGGCTTGGAAGGAAGTAGGTCTTCGGGGCAGTCCTGCACTTTTAAGTAACTGAGAGAGGCTAGCCTTTCAGCCTCTTTGGTTCCTGCTAGTAATGTGAGCCCGTTTTTCTCCAGAGGCCCAGAGTAATCAGGCAATGGGCCACTCAAGGTTGAACTGGAAACTTCAGAACCATGAACTCAAAGAAGCTCTGCTCTTTATACGTTAACTACCTCTGGGATTTCATAGGAGCAGGTAGAGTTGGGTAATACAAAGCTGTACGAGTTTCCTGTTGCTGATATAAGAAATTCCCACAGACTCAGTAGCTCAAAATAATACACATTTATTATTTCACAGTTGTGGATGTCAGCCACACAAAATCAAGTAGACTGTGGGAAAATGAAGGTGTTGACAAGGCGGTGCCTTTAGGAAGCTCTGTAGAAAGCCATCCCTGTCTGGTCAGTTTCTAGGCCTCTTTCCTGTCCCTGCTCAAGGGACCGTCTTCCATCTGTAAGGCAGTCTCTCACGCTGGGTAGTCTGCTTTTGTTTGCACTTCTTTCCCTGACTCTGACATTCCTGCATCATCCCTCCAAAGTCTTCATGATGACATAAGCCCCCGTGGACCACCAAGGATGACCTCATCATCTCAAGGTTCTCAACATTATCTCCTCTGCAAGTGGTTTTTGTTGTTTGTTTTGTTTTGTTTGCCCTAGAAAGCAACCCACTCACACGAGTCAGATACCCTACAACAAAAATCAACAAAAACAGGGCAGAAATTATGCTTTTAAAAAAATGGAAAATTCCCAGAAATTGTCGTATCACGAAACACTACATCATGTAGCCCTTTATCCATGACAGTTTACTCTGTCTAACTCTAAGGAGCTCTAGAGCTAAAATGGCCTATCAGAATTGTCCTGCATCAGGCCGAAATGGCCTAGTCATTCTGACTGGAGCAGGCAGTGGTGTGGGATTCCCAGAAAGGCGTAACTCTGAGTGAAGCCATAGTCTGTGACTTCAGCAAACCCTGACATGACAGAGAACTAGAGGTTGGCCATGGACACCTCTCTGAGGACATTCCCTGAAGGAGGCATCTGAATGGCTTGTGTGGTGGTTTGAATAGGAAAAGGCTCATATATTTGAATGCTTAGTCATCAGGGAGAGGCATTATTTGAGAAAGGATGGTTATTAGCAGGGTTAGGAGGTGTGGTCTTTAGGAATAAGTGTGGGTATGGTGGAGGAAGTGTGTATCAGGGGTGGACTTTGAGGTCTCAAAAGCCTACAACTACATCAATACCACAGACTTTGGTTTAATTATGTTAGTATTTCCTTTTCTTACAAGGCAGAGTTGGGGCTGGTGAGATGACTCAGTAGTTAAGAGCACTTGTCCAGGTTCGTTCCTAGCACTTACGTCCAGGATATTGGACACCCTCTTCTAAACTCTGTGAGCATCAGGCACACATACAGTACAAATACACCCATGCAGGCAGCACACTCATGCATATAAAACCAAATAAATAAATTTTAAATTAGAATATTAAATTTGGGAAAAGCCAGAACTTTATGTATAACACTATGTGTGTATGTTTGTTTTACATGTTATTTATCTATGTGTAGAACAAAACTCTAAAAGAATATACAGCAGTCTTTCCAAAATGAAAGTCTTCTGCGGCCTGGGTCCTGTCTATAGGAAAAGCTGCAACAGAGACAGTAGGAACATCATTCCTATCAGCCAGAAGCCTGGTGCGTATTAATTCAGGCCTCCACAAAGTCAGGAAGCAAGTGTACAAAGGGGCTTGGTGTTCTCCCCATATGTCAAGGTGACAATAAACACTTGCCTCCAAGATACCCTGTCACTAACCAGTGTATAAATGTCACAGAGAGGGGAACATTTGTGAAGCCCGACCATGGCCTCTCTATCCTGTTCTGCCTTAGATGAAGCCATGACAGGTTTCCTCTACCGTGTGCCCCATTTTGTATACTGTTGGGCATGTTGTAGAAAACAAGCATAACTTTCTGTGTTGGATTGAGAAATGTTCCCCTTAAGGCGTTCTTTGGAGGGGTTTAGTATTGTACAGCCTTGCTAGCGGAAGTACACCACTGGGGGCGGGCCTTGACTGAGGACAGCTTCAGGAAGTACATCACTGGGGGTGGGACAGCTTCAGGAAGTACATCACTGGGGGTGGGCCTTGAGTGTGGACAGCTTCAGGAAGTACATCACTGGGGGCGGGTCTTGAGTGTGGACAGTTGCACTGTTCTTTCAGCTCATGGTTGTAGCTCTAGTCAATCTCCCATCTTCCTGATCTGGCTGTTTGCTGCCCTGCCACCTCTGTCATCATGGGACCACATAAGTAAACCAGAAAAAAAAAATGAAAACATTCATAACAGCCTTAGAGATGTTAGATACTCAGAGACAGTGGACGAGTGAAAAGAGCCATTTGTCCTAGAGGAAGGAAGCCTGGTGAGAGAGCCACGTGGATTCCACGGGCTTAGATCCTGGGAAGGCCTCCTGGCTCACTTTCAGTCCTTGAAAGTGTGACCTGTGGACTCACATCATTTGTACTTCATCCTGTATAAGGCAACACCATCACAAGGTCACCCTGCTCAGATCACAGGGCCCCCCACATCTGGTTAATCTGTGAGGAATTACCCTGAAAGCCTTCATGCTCCGCCTCTGGGTGGTTCTGGGACTGTAGACTGCACGCATCCTCAGGACTTTCACATTCTTTTGTTCTTCGAGTGACATCAACTCCCTAAGCAATGCCTTTGAACGAAACAAGCAAATGAAGTAAGGACACACGGTATAGCTGTCCTGGGGGAGATGGAAAGCCTGCAGGAAGTCAGGTTTCTAGTCTGTTACTGAGCCAGCAATTCCAGGCGCCTCTGGTACCATTTACCATCACTGGGTAGTGAAAGGAGAACTACCTTAAATGGTCTGCTAAATGTTGGCACCATGCTTGGTAGAAATGGGTATTTCAGTTCAACACCTTTGACGTGGAGGCTGTCTCTGAGGATTTAGCTTCTTGTCTGCCTTTCAAAGAGTATGTGAGCTTTTGTTCTTTCATTATTTGACGAGTAGATGATGTTTGGCTAAGACACTGATTTCAGTTACATTCCGGTTGCCATGGAAGCAAGGGAGCAGTAACATGACTTTCTACACTTTCCAGCTTATCTGTCCCCTATGTACCCACCAAAGAAAGAGCCACAGCTTCCGGGGGCTTCTGTTACATGGTATTATACCCAAGAAGAAAGGGCTTCTGTGGAATTCTAAGGAGTTCTAGAAGGAGAAAATAAAGCTTGGGGACTCATAAGAATCCAGGGAATTGTAGTCCGTGTTGAAAATAGGCCTGTCCTTAAGAAGCAGCAGTATGTCCCACGTTCCCCTTTCACTTGCACAAGCACTTGGATCTGGGTAATTTTACTGAACGTGAAAAGAGGAGAGTAATCACTACAATGATTGACCTATTAAGGCCTTGGAATTGATAAAACTGAATGAGAGAAATGTAAGAAATGTGGAAACCCTCAAGTGTGGGATGATGTGCAAAGCAATTCAGATCCTTGCGCCATTAATGGCCTTCATACACTTCAGCTTCAGCTGTGTTTGCTTGTGACCTACCATTGCTGTTTCTAGGTCCCAGAAATTATTAAGATTGAAGATGTTAGCCAGACATGGTAGCTCATGCCTTTAATCCTAGCACTTACTGTGTGTTCAAGTCTAGCCTGTGCTATAGAGTGAGACCCTGTTACAAAAACAAAATGAAAGATGTTAATTTACTATTTAAATATTTTAAATTATAGGCTTCTGTATATCCCTGAATGAGGGTATGTGCCCATGCACACAGAGGCCAGAAGAGGGCACCAGATTCCCTGGAGCTTTAACTACAGGTTGTAAGGAGCAGCCTGATGTGTGTGCTAGGAACCAACCAGGTTCTCTACAAAAGCAGTACATGCTCTTAACAGCTAAGCCATCTCTCCATTCCCAGATTTTGTTTAATCTTGTACCCCATGAGTATCTAGCCAGTTGTGTTTCGGGAATAAACTACATGCTCCTGCTATCTATTTTTGTATCTTTTAAAGATTTTTGGTTGATTTGTTTTGGGGGTGGGGTGGGGTGCACATTACATGTGAAGGCATGGGACGGAGAAGAGCTCGGGAGTCTCTCTTATCCATGGCCTAAATATTGAGTGGGACATCCTAGGGGAAACAAACAAAACTCACGTGTTTTAATTTACATACTTATCTCAGGGTGATGCTACTCTAAGCTGCTCTGCCCTGCTGGGGCAGGATGTAACTCTTTTGCCCCGCACTTCCATGCTGTGAATGTTACCCACTATTAGATGCCCATAGCTAACTAAGTTATCAGATCAATTTGTCACAATATTGCCGTATTCAAATAGCCCTTATTTTACTTACTAATTTTACTTAACTCCCAAAGCACTGAGAAGATACAAGAACACAAATAGGCGAAGGACACATGAGCGCCGGAACTATGTGGTAACATTGCAGGGCACAGAGAAAAAAAAAATGATGCAGGAGTCAGTATTGTCCAAGACTGGAGATTAGACACTTGATGGGGATTTTATTTTCAGTGGATCCATATACATAAGGGGGGAAACTAAAAATTTTTTCTCAAAGATATGCCTTTTGCTATGCAATCAATTTGCATTTCCTGAACCCCATCTTAGGTAGGGGATGAGTGGGCACAGACAAGAGACTCAGGGTAACTCCTTTTGAAAAAATGTGTCTGCCCTTTCTGGACAGGACTGTGCCCAACACTTCTCCTCTTGAAGGCATTTTGGGGTCCAATATTCTCTGGCAGAAAACAGATAAAGCCAGCCAAGTTAAACCAGTATTGGGAGCAGTTGCAGTGATAGTGAATCTGTCTTTGAGGCAGTGTGTCAAGGGAAAACTCTCTTTACCATCTCATGTGTATGTATGATGGGATGTAGTACATGTGCTTAAGATTATGGGATGTATAGCCTGTGAACATGCGCATTGTCCACCCAATTCCTGTCCCTGGGGATTTATTTACTCCTTTCTTCACCTAAACCCATAAAAAGGGGCCTTCAAAATGAAGCCAGAGCACTGAGTAACATGCTTCCGTAGGGAATAGTCTATGCTTTTACTCTCACTTTTAATAAATAAGTATTTCCCCTACTACTTCTCCATTTATTGTGTGATTTGTTGTTTGAGAAATAAAGAACCTGGATGCCATGCCTTGGGATACTCCAACATTTTCTCCTGTGATACTTCCAGAGACAAGGCTGTGACAGGGCACAGCAGAGGTCTTGGCAAGAGGATGTCATTTGTGATTAAATGTGCTATTATGGATGTTTTACTACATTTAGTACCCGTACCACAGAGTGCTTGCTAAAGATAAGATGGAGACTAGAAAACCAATGACTGAAAAGTTTCATTCCCCAGAGTTTAGGATCTATACAAGTTCCATGCTTAACCTTAAGAAACTTTTCAGTCATTGGTTTTCTAGTTCTCATTCCCCAGAGTTTAGGATCTATACAAGTTCCATGCTTAACCTCAAGAGATTCCCAAGAAGAGAAATATCCAAATCTTTTATGGTAAGGACTCTTAGTCCCAAATCTGACTAATTAGGAAAGTAGAGACCATGAATATCAGTGATTGAAGGGTGATCCCTGGATTTGTTAAATGTGTTGCTTTGGATTGGATGAGGTGTTGGTTTCAGTGGGGTACCCACTACAGTATAGGGGCCTCTGTTGTCTTTTCTTCCTGCACCAGGCCAGGCAGTAAGGTCAGGGTCTCCTGCTGGCCTTCCAGTGTACTGTTACTAGCACAGCTAGCGTGTAATGTTTGCTGAGGCATTTTAACTCATTAGTAGTACAATTTCCTACAAGTTGTTTCATTTAATTTGAGAGAAGCAAAATACTCATATTGTTCTTTGTTTATAGATAAAACAGTCAACATTATTTAATAACAGGGTGTCCTGAAGGCTATCCATGGTTGAGGAGCAGGGGTGATCAAATGCATGACTGAACCTTGGGGGTTGTCAGGGGCCTTGGGTACATTGTGGATCTGCGTTGAGAACAGAGGCAGAGGGGGAAGAGAAAAGGACACCGTATAGCAGTTTCTATATTGAATTATCTGGACATCATTATTCACCTAAGGAACAATAGAAATAGTTTCCTTTAAGCAGTTCATTCTTGGCCTCACCCATAGGTGTGCAGATTCTTTAGCCCAGCAGAAGGTCCAGGCATCTGCATTCCTGATGAAGCCTCAGGGAAGGCATTGAGAACATGTTATGAAAGCAGTTCAGCCCAAGCCAAAAACCATGCATGCACCAGGTGTTTCAGATGAAAAGCTACTTAAAGGAAAGTTCTGAGTGGAGAGAGAATAATATTTTAAGACAGACTTATAGGATGTGTCTAGAATGTTGGTGTCTAGCCAAAAAACAAAACAACAACAACAAAATAAAACTGGTGATTAGAGGGAAATAAAATAACTACTGACTCATTTACTCTTCCCACAAGCATTCTCAGCACTCCACCACCAGACAGACACTGACCTAGACAGGAGGAAACAATGGTTAGAACCATTCAATATCATAAGCATGGGAGAGATGTGTGCTAATGACACGGTCATGTTACATGGATGAAAACAGCCAGCTGAAGTCCTCAAGAGTAGAAGTATAAGATTTTCTGAAAGAGCATGTGGTAAAGGAGAATTGGTAGACTGCTGTGGCAAAATACCCTGGGAGGAGAACCTGGGATGGGGATCTGACATGAGCTCCCTGGTGATCCACCATTGCTGGATGAGGGGTGGTTATGAAGCAGAAGATGGGGATCACATATGCAAAGGTCTAAAAGGGGCTTCTCTAGTAGAGAGCTGGGAGAAAGGCCAATGTGGCTAGCACAATTAGGTGAAAGAGGCAGGTGGCAGAAAAGTCTGGAGAGAAAATCATCCCAGAATGACTGCAGAAGTGGGACACTGACACCTGCCTGTTGCCAGGAGACCTTTCGTCTTTTTCATAGACCTCCACTAAGGTAAAGCCAGATCCTTGGCTTCCCTTCAAAAAGAATTTCAGGACAAGTCAATATGAAACAAAGTTGGAGCTTATTAGAAGACATTTTAAATGTAGATCTTAAGTACCAGGGTTAATTGAGAGACATTCAGGCAAAGAATAAGACATGCCCAAGTGTGGGTACGGGCTTTTCAGGAGAGAGTCATACTTCATTGTCTTTACAGTAGTCGTGTGCAAGATTTTTGATGGTTTCTAGTTATTATCTTCAAATGGTTGCTAAGGAATTTAAATAAAATTACAGTGTGGTTCCTTGGGAGTACCTGAGAGGATTACTGATCGTAAGGTAAAGTCTAGGTCACAGGGATGCAGGCAGGTAGGATCCGTTCCCTGTTAACAGTGTAGGTCACAGGAATGTGGGCAAGGAGAATATCTTCACTGTTAACAAAGTTAATCATCTTGTTTGTGAGGTTCTCAGAAAGCATCTGGACGAGGCCCTGTTTAAGGTCATTTGCATTCATTCCCTATGCTTGAATTATTGCTATGTTATCATCCTTATTGGAAAGTATTTCTATATAGAACAAATGTTGTCTCTCTGTTGGAAATCCTCACAGCAATGTAAATTGGCCTGGGATCCTTGATTCTCATTTGGTCAGGGACTTTGAATTGGGAGGGGGAAAACAGATGGGTACCCAAGAATGAGGGATGCTTTCTAGCCCCAAGTGTGCATTGCTCCAGAGACTAGGGAACCAGAACATAAACTGCCACCCAAGCCACCCAGGGCCAGTGGCTTCCTGGTTCTTTATCTCATCAACTTGAAGAGTTAATTTTGTGGATGACAGTAGGGTGAGCATGACTGGGAGTTTTATTATAGTGTCACAGGTGGAAGCCTCAAAGGAAACAAAAAAGACGGCTATGTACCTCTATGTCAGGGGAAGTTCTCGGGGATGGGGTACCACCAACCTATAGCTTTGAGGGGTTTCTATAGAATTCATAGCAGACACTCGGGTGAGGCACGGGGAGATGATCTAGTAAGTCCTGAACTTTTCACCTGCTGTAATTGTCATCTCGGAGGTTTATTGCCTCTGTCTACTAACTTAGGCCTAGTCCAGGAATCTTATAATCTCTGTGCAATCTAATCTAGGCCTAGTGTTTTCTATCTCTAAGACTTACTACTGAATAAACTCATCCTTTCTAGTTCTTTCTGAGCTCTGGCTGGCTGGTTCAACTCAGCTGTTTTGGCTCAAACTCCTCTCCAAGCTGACTGACAAAATCTGGCTTCTCTCAGTTTCTCCCTGAATTACTCTGCTTGACCGCAAACTTACTCTGGCAATCTGTTCTCATTTTCTGGCTCCTTTTCATTCTCTGGCTCATTCTGTCTACTTGTGCCTAGCTTGTTCTCTTTGCAACCTGTCTGTCAAACAGTCCCTATAATAACTGCCTCTGAACTCCACAAACTGAACTGCCACAAACTCTCCTTCTCTGTCTTGCCTCTCAATTCACTGACTCAACCAGACTATAACCCAAAGATCTGCATGTCTCTGTCTCCCAAGCACTGGGATTGAAGATGGACCACCATGCTTGAACCTAAGGTTTGAAACTTGCTCTATACCAGGCCGGCGAGAAATCTTCTGGTCTCTGTCTCCTGGGATTAAAGGCATGTCTTCATTCTGGCCAAAGCAGGAACATGAATCTGCATCTGGAGTTTCTAGTCTTGGGTCATGGCAGACCCAGGGATATCCTGGTGTCTAGCCAAGGGCAATTGAGTTCCTGTCTGTCATTGTACTACCTGAGTAGTTTGTAGTACTTACTCTTAACCAAGTTCAACCAGAGCCTAGACTAGAGGCCTCCTTTCCCTCTCATACTCCAGTAATTTTTCCTGTTTTGCTAACACATATGAATCTCTTAGGTAATGATATTGGGCTTTAGCCTAAAGGTAGTTGTGTGTGTGTGTGTGTGTGTGTGTGTGTGTGTGTGTGTGATTTACTCATTCTAATAACAATATGGACAAATTCTAGAAAGATGCAAATCAGCATTTAGAAAATTTTGCAGTGGAGTAAGATCTTATGGTAGCTTAGACAAAGCCAGGGAAGATGAAATGTGGGATGACGGAAGACTAGAGAGACTCTGGAGGTTGCTGGATGGATGGATGTGGGGAGCAGGTATCACAGAAGATTTCTTGGGTTTGGGTTTGTATAAGTAGATGATTGTTTATATCTGCCATTGAAGTAGGAAGTTATAAAAGGCCAGACCCTGGGGGAAAGATCCTGAGTTTGTTCTTTAAAAAATTGAGTTTGGGCATTAAAGTAGAATATTAGTGTGATTATTTGAATTAGAATCTTTTCCTTGGGCTCAGATATTTGAGTACTTTGTCGCCAGTTGATAATGCTATTGATGGGTTAGAAAGTATGTCCTTGATGGATAAAATATGTCACTGGGGGTGGCCTTTGAGAGGTTAAAGGCTCACCCTATTTCCAGTTTGTTCTCTCTGCTTTATGCTTGCAATTGCAAGTGGGAACTCTCAGCTTCCTGTTTCTACCACCATGACTTTCTACTTGCTGCCATGTCTTACACCATGACAGACTCATTCCTCTGGAACCATAAGACAAATAAACTCTTCCTTCTATAAGTTGCTTTGGTTATGGTGTTTTACTATAGAATCAGAAAAGGTAAATTACATCGCTAGAGGGTTGTAGAAATGCATGCAGAACTCACTAGGAGAGTTCAATATGAAGACTCAAGCTAGAGGCCTCAATATCTAGATGATTTTTGAAGCTTCCATTTGAGTTTTATGAAAGTTTCAAGTGGGGAGAGGGGAAGAGGGAAGATGGAAGGGGAAAGGATCTGGGAAAAATCCTTAGGGAAATCCAATGTCTCAGAAAGAAGACAGACATGTCTAAGTAAAGGAAGCCAGAAGAATGAAAAAAATCAAAGATGCAGAATTAACACAAGAGGTTGCAATGTCCTTTAAGCTGTGGGAAGAGTGTCAAGAAGGTGTCATCACATTGGGTACCACTAAGGAGGTAAAACAAGATGATGAGCAGATGTTGTATGATTTGTGAAAGTAATACGAAAAGACATTTGTGGGAGTAATAAGAAAAGACAAAAAGAATGAAAATAACTGTGAGGGGATTAGTAATGATAACAATATGGCTAGATGATAAAAACTATGAGGACATCCATACTACTGTGAGGCGCCAGATGAGGAATGCTAAATTGATGTGGCTGCTATTATTCCCATCCTTCCAGAGAAGGAAATGGGCCTAAGAGAGAGGGATTGGGTAACTTAATGACATCATCTAGATAAATGGAGATGGTGCTAACGTGCATACTCAGACAGCACGAACTAGATGCTCTTGTCCTGGCTAAATAAGTGTGTGCTTTGTAAGCACAGCTATGTTCAGGATAGGAGGAAGTCACAAATAATAGGTGACATCACATGTGTCAAGTGTCACTGAGATGACATGAATGGTGGAAGGAGATGGGAGATGAGCAGATACTCAGAAAGAGGGAGGTCTACCCAGTCCTTCCTGTAGGTACCTCCTGCCCTTATGAGTGAGTCTTTTGGAAACCTCCTGGAGTCCATTAGGAATAAGTGGAAATAGTCACCAACTCTCTGAGAAGCCAACAGTGTTTGGACCGTTCATGGGAAGGAAGGCAGAACTTGACAGGAGGGTGAGAATTGGCATCTGAGTGAAGCCAGATTGAGCAGTGACTACTTGTAAATAGTTCTCCAAAGTTCTACCCCTTAATACCATCAGGACACCAAGTTATTTCTGGAACATGAAAGAGGTGGCAGATACTCTATAGAGTTTAACTCCATCCTTGATGTGTCAGTTGTAGGATGAAGGGGGGCAGGAGTCATTTGACACATTGTCACAGAAGTATTTTTTTTCTTTTATTGGACAATACCTAACCTTCAACAAGTAACTATTCTAATGTTCATTATATAACTTCACAGGCGAGAACAGACTATTTTGAGGCTGAGTTGACTGGTGTAGCAGATTGCTTGCTGTGCTGGCTAATTTTACACCAATTTGATCCAAGCTAGAGTTAACAGAGAAGAGGAAGCCTCAGTTGAAAAAAAAAATGCCTCCCTAAGATCCAGCTGTAAGGCATTTTCTTAATTAGTTATTGATGTGGAAGTACCCAGTGCATTGTGGGTCAGGCCACCTGTGGGATGGTGGTCCCGGGGTCTATAAGAAAGCAGGCTGTACAAGCTAGTAAGCAGCCGTTCTACAGGGCCTCTGCATCAACTGCCTTCAGATTCCAAGTTGCCCTTACTGTTTTTAATGATGAGCTATTATATGGACCTATGAGTAATACAAGCCCTTTCTTTCCCCCAAGTTACTTTGATCACAGTGTTTCATCACAGCAACAATAACCTTACTTTGGATATGGCTTGAGTTCATCCCCAGGGGCTCATGACTTAAAAGTTTGGATCTAACTGTAGCAATGTTAAGGAGGGCTGGGACCTTTAAGAGGTTGAATACTGGCAGGTGGTGAGGCTAGCACCATTCTGCTTCCTGTGATCAATGTCCCCTCGTGATGTCACACCGCCAAGTGTACCCTGGCAGAGACTTTATCCAAAACTGTGAGATAAATAAGCCTCTATTCTTTGTGGAAGAACCAGACTCCATCATTTCATCATAGTGATAAGAAAATAGAAGAATGGGAAGAAGTTTCTGTTTCTGTATCATGTGCGATTTGACATGATCTGAAGACTTATTCTTGGGTCCTCTGGCACCCTGTTTTAGGGATTAGATTATGTTCAGATAAAAGTAATAGGATTCATAGTTTTGTCATGTTAAAAATGGTGTGGATATTAAGATATCTCACTTGGTAAAAGGAAGACTTGAAAGAAATAGGATAGTGATCACCAAACGCTTTGCTCCGTGGGAAAGAAAGAAAGGTAAATATGCAGAAACTCTGAAAAGATGCACATTACCTCTTAAGTAATCAAATCCTGAAGAGGATTTCTGAAGTTCTAATGAGCTGCTTCAAGGCACCAGTAAGCTCCCCTGCTTCCGCACGTGTCTCCAACCTTTCTCCACTCCTCTCACAGAGTGTTCATAGTTTAGAGGGGCTGAGTCTGTAGCTCAGTTGGTAGAGTGTTTACCTAGCATGCACAAAGCCTTGGGTCTGATCCCCAGTACCACATAAAACCAGGCATGGCATCTCACAGCTGTAATTAGCACATGTGAGGTGTAGGCAGGCTTGCACTACACAAGCTATTACTGTCTCAAACAAATGTCACTAGTCTCCAAAGAAAAGAAATATATTCCTCATAGTTCTGAAGGCTTGGGAGGCTAAGACTGAAGCTCAGTGTCTGCTAAGGACCCTCATGCTGCATCACCCCAGGGCAGCAGGCAGGACAAGCAGGCCTGTGAGACAGATTAAGGAGTAAACTCTATTAGGAGCTCTTTCCATGAAAACCAACCCACCCAGAACGGTAGCTTCAGTGCACTCATCAGGATTGTAAACACTTCTTAAAAGTCCGCCCCCTAATAGCATCACAACAGCACTAAAAAGATAACGAATTTCAAAGAAGGTATTCAAACCAGAGCAGAGATATTCAAGCTAAATGAGTAGATGATGAGTGATAGATGCATCGTGGGTAAGCATAGATTCATAAAATGTAGGTTTACTTAAGCATAAGAAAACACCTGATAAAGTGGACGCTCAAAATACATTTATTTAAATAGACGAATGGTGGATGGAGCTGGAAATAACATCCAGGCAACTTCTTGTAATCCTCCAAGTCTTGGAAAAATGGAGTCATGTCTCAGTTATGTTGGTTGCATGTGAATGTGTTTGGATTCCAACCGGGTATTGGCGAAGGGAGCAGGTCAGAGCAGAATGAGATAGGTAGGTGCTGAAGTTGGAACACTAAATGTGTTCCAAAGGCTGATGTGTTAAAGTCTTGGTCTCTGGGGTACTATCGGGAGATGGTGGCATGTTTAGAAAGTGAGGCATAATGGGAGGTCCTTAAGCTAGTCAGAGAGTCCTTTTCAGGAACAGTGGAACCCAGGCTGCTTCCTCATTCTCTCCTGCTTCTGGGCCACAAGGTGAACAGTTTGTCTGCCATCTTCTCTCTACCTCCCATCAGAGGATCAAAGCGATGAGTCTTTCTGATCTTGCACTAGAACTCCAATACTGAGCCAAAAGAAACCTCGATGCATAAGGCACTTTCTTCAGGTATTTTACTGTAGTTTTGGAACACTGGCTAGCACAGAAGGCATGGTCATCAAAGGAGTGTGAACTGTAAAGATGAATATAGAAGACCATTCTTCAGAAAAACTACTGGCAATTGTTTCAGCTTAAATTGCCCAGGACTCTTGGTAGCACACATACTATAAGATTATCATTAAAATCCACCTTTATTACAAACTTAAATTATTATTAGCTCTTTTTGTATCTATATGAGTGTTTTACCTGAACATTTGCCTATGTACAATGTGAATGCCTGCTGCCTGTAGAGGCCAGAAGAGGATATTCTAGCTCCTGGAACTGGAGTTGCAGATGTTTGTAGCCTCTATGTGGGTGCTGGGAATCAAACCCAGGTCCTCTGGAAGAGCAACCAATACCTTTAACTACTGATCAACCTCTCCAGCACCAAGAAAAATTATTATTAAAGGACAGAAGACAGGGACACAAGTAAATAGTCACTCAGGGACAGGATATATATATCCTGCCAACCAAATCATTATTCATGTTAAAGAAGACTAAATGCAATAACTTTGATGTTGGCTTTGGAAGGATGCTTCCCTCTACTGTTTTATTATTATTATTATTATTATTATTATTATTATTATTATTATTTTCCTTTTATTGGATATTTTCTTTATTTACATTTTGGATGTTATCCCCTTTCCAGTTCTCCTCTCCAGGAACCCCCTATCCTATTCTCCCCTCCCCCTGTCTCTGTGATGGTGCTCCTCCACCCATCCACCTACTCCTCCCCTTCCAGCCCTGGCATTCCCCTACACTGGGGCATCGAACAGGGGGTCTAAGACTGTACCTAATATCAGCTGTGACTTCAGTTAAATGTGTCCCCACCTTTCCCTTCAGCTCCCTCCCCCACTATTCCAAGATTCCATAGGAATTCGTAAACTGTGATGTTGATTAAAAGAAGTCCTATAGAAGCTTGTTGATAGAAGGGTGATGGCTACTGGGTAAATAATTGCTACAAACTGCCAAAATGTGCCAGCACAGCACAGCCGCAGTAATAGCATGTTAGGAGCTGCAGCGCTGGGAGGTCAGCTCTCACCATGCTAGATGAAGTTCCCTTTTCCCCTGCTGAGTCTCATTAACATTACATTGTCATAGTAACAGAATGCCAGCACTACCAAATGTACTCTCATGGCTGAAAGCAGCATAAACCACATGTGATAAAAACAAGCCATGGGGCTAGTTTAACTCCACAGCTGACATTCACATTTAACAAAGCTGTCTGCTTACAGCCTATATTTTTCGGGAAGCTGGCTACAAAATGTGCACAGGTACTGGTATTTGGCTTTCCTTTTTTGCAAGATTTTGAGTTAAGTGATAGAGAGTTGGGGGAAATGCCTTCATGGGTGAAGGGCTTGCTCTGAAAGCTTCAGGATCTGAGTCTGGAACACCTACATAAAAGCTATGTGTAAGCCAGGTGGTGGTGGTACATGTTTTCAATCTCAGCACACAGGAAGCAAGAAGATCTCTGAGTTCCAGGCCCACCTGGTCTACAGAGTGAGTTCCAGGAGAGCCAGGGCTACACAGAGAAACCCTGTCTCAAAAAACAGACATACAGACATACAAACAAGCTAGGTGTGTCAGTGCACCCCTATAGCTGTAACTTTAGACAGTGGAGGCAGAAGGATGGCAGAAGCACCCAGGCCAGGGTATCCAGCCCATCAGTGCGTTCCAGTGTCAGAGAGACCCTGTCTTAAAAACAGAAGTGAGGGGCCAATGAACTGGTTTCCAGTAAAAACTTGAAGTCCATCCCTGGAACCTAGGCTGGAAGGAGAGAACTGACTTCCCAATGTCGTCCTTTGATCTCCATATACAATGGTACACATACATCTATATTTGTACACATATTAGAAAACAAATAAAAAATTAAAAGTACATGGTAGGTGTTCTATGTCCACTTCTCACCCCACAAGTACAACCGTGTATGTATAATTATAATATTATTATATTATATTATATGGAAGATATAATGAAGCTTCATTTAAGGTAAAAAAAATATTCAACAAAGGTAATTTAAAAATCTGTGATCTTCTCTCTTGTTATTAGTCTGAGACCATGATCAGGATGCACACAGCTTCTATGCTTCTTTAATTTAACCCTCTATAGCTCATCCCTAGTCTTTTCCTAGCGATATCAGCTGCTTGCATCATCCTCTTCATTATTTTAATAAGTATTGTACATTGTATCTTAGCCCAAAATGTACATTAATCACATTAAATGATAGTATGTAATTATCAAATTCAATGGTTTACAGTTTTCCTAGGAATTCTCTAGGTCGTTACTGGGAGTATGGCTCTGTGGTAGAGCATGTGTCTGGCAGTAAGGCCTTAGACTCATGTGTCAGCAGGAAAAAGGAGATGAGAAACAGTTGGTGGGAGGAGGTGAAAATCGTGGAGAATTATGGAATTTAATCTGTTTTCAAGGTAGACTAAAATTGTGGGTCATGTATGAAGTAGTATGATTTTAAGTTCTCCATGTTTTTTCTGACTAACCAGTATCTTTGTCTTTACTAGACTACCCATATTAAAGTTTAAAATTGTCAAAATTTAAAAATAATACCTCAGTTATTGGCTATGGCAAATAACATTTGTAATTCACCTGGACACACAAACCTATATTGCCAATAATTTCCTGGTAAACCAAGGTGAATTGCAAAAAGCCACATTTCTTTCCAATATCAATTGAAAATTTCAGGCATCTCACTAGTACTACAGATTCTGAATCACATTAAAGATGTGGCCATATTTAAAGTTATTCTAAAACGGGTATATCTCCATTACAGGACTGTCTTGCTAAGGTTAGGGTGGAAGCTTATATAAGAACTTCTGGTTGCTATGTGTTAGAGGAATAAGAATAATGATTATTGAAAATGTGCCTGGACAGTTACTTTGGACATTCAAGTTTTCATGGGAGTAGAGACAGTTTCATCGACTCCCTTTGCATAGCCTGCTTAGATTTTGACTCCATTAGTGGATTAAACTACTCACTATTTTAGGGCCCTTGAGGTCTAACCTCATGGACACACCCTCTGGTATGCACACCCTCTCATGTGCCTCTCTAGTTAATTAATCTCCTAGACATCTCTCAGTCCAATCAAGTTGAAAATTTAACCATCTTTTACTCTGATTCTTCTCTCTACTCTATTGTATGATGTTGACCACTGCTGGCTTTATTATTCTCATACAAAAGAGTTGGTTAATAAGCAAACTGGTTTTTATCCCTGACTTAAGTAGAGACTGTACAATAGGACCATGTTCTATCCTCAAAGGCAGAAAGCTCAGCTTCCTTCACATTCTCAACAGAAACTTGCTGATGAACAGACATCAGCATCTACCAAGAAAGGCAGTAAGGGAAGATTTGATTAGGACACACGACTGCAGAAGGGAGATTGGTTTTTGTGTTGGCTTTGTATAAATGGGAACACCATGGCCCTGATAACAACCTTCAGAAGAGTTAGGTGGCTAGATGTGAATCTGATCTGTGAGTAGAAGCTGAGAGCGAGGGGACAAGTGGCTGAATATCAACATCATAGGCAGAGCCATTGTGAGACTGGACTTTCCCAGGGAGAAGAAAATGTTGGCCCATGAGTGAAGCACACAGGTATTGTTAGTGTGGGGAAAATAAAAGCACAAAACTAAGATGGAGTACTCAAGAGAATAAGAAAATGAAAAATAATATCTGAGATGGAAGAAGTCTGAACATATATAATCAGATTAAAGCAATTGCTTTAACATTTTTTTGGAAAAGTGTTATATGATGGTATTTAATGGATGTCTTGTTATCTATCACAGGTAAAAAAAATATTAGAAAGTAGTCTTAAAATAGGATTGTACATGATTCAAAAAAAAAAGAAAAAATTATTTAGAGCTTCCATAGCTTTCAGTGAATGATTGAGATTCACATTATTTCTTCTTCATGTGTTTACATATTTCTTGTTATATATGTATGATACACACATCTTTATTAGTTTGTATTTATTAATTAACAGTTTTTAAGCATGAGAACTTAAAAAAGAAAAAAGCCTTTGTCAGTGATTCTAAATTGAATCTATGATGCAATTTACAGCCATTAGAAACTGGCCACTCCTGACTTGGGATATTTTGGGTTTAATGATGACAGCTGTTTATAGAACTCCGTGTCCCTGCTCCTCTCAAGTGAGACCTGCTGACTTGGTGCTCAGGAAACTTTAGTCTGTTTGGGTACTAAGAAAGCAAAGCTGGAAAGAAATTTCACATCTGCTTTCTACCGACCTAGGGGAGGCAGAGTGGGCCAGAGGTAGGTATGGTTGTCGAGTGTTTTCTGGGTTGTCTCCAACTCCTACACTGCCCCAGCATAAAATTTCTTGCAGGATGGTATTATTTATTCTTTGACATTTCATGCATCTGTACAATGCATTTTTACCCAATTCTCCACCCCTTCACAGCCCTGCCACATACCTTCACATCTTCTTCTTTGTGTGTGTAACCTGCTTGGTGTTGTTAGTGATGCATACAAGCAGGAATCCTTGCTCTGAAGCTAGCCCATGCTTTCTCCATCATGCCCCACAGCACAACATTATCAAGGAAAGCCAAGAGAGAGGACATAACAAGTACTTAAGCAAAGGACCAAAGCTCTCTAACAGTACAGCAAGCCGATGCTAGTTTAACCTTGTAATCCTTGGATGGGTATCTACAGTGTGCCCAGAACCCTTTCCATTATTTTTAAAAAAGCATTATTATAGTGTATAAATATTTTTCTCTATAGCCATAAGCCTGAGTTACTGATAATATTACCAAGGTTGTTAAAAACATCCCATTTGTCAGAATACTTATTAAGGTTTTCATATTTGCATTTTCCCCCAGCTAAATATGCAGTTTCTGTTGAAGACTGCACAGGCATGAAATAATTTCAATTGGAAACAAAAATTTTTACTTTGTCATTTAAGAGTGGACATCTAAGACAGTTTAATAGCGATACCAAAGGGAAGGAGATCCCGACATAGTTTCACCTCTCTGCTTCATGTTGTAGTGATGGAGAGAGCTTTAAGTTGGGACTGGAGACACCAGACAAAATGAGATGCTTGCTCATGTTTTTGCTAAGTGAAAAGATCCCTTCACGAACTAGAACACCCAATGGCTAGGATGTTTTTCTTCCCATTTTTCCTATTCCAGCTTTCCTTGTGGAAGTAGACATGATGCTTGTAGCAGAAGGCTTTACAGGCATGAGCTGAGGTCATAGTGTCTGCCTGTACCTCTCACCAGCGTGCATTCATCCCATTCTCCTGTGAAGTTCTGACTTCACACTCTTCACTGTCTAACTGCCTCCCACTCCTGGCCTCATCCTCGATTTGTTCTCCTGTCCTCTCAGTCCCAAACAAAACATTTTCACATAATACACACACACACACACACACACACACACACACACACACACACACACACAAGAAACCCACAAAATTGTTTGTTTTCTTCAATGCAACTGAAGATTATCCTACTAAATAAACCAAGTCAGCCTTGGAAAGAAAACTCCCTATTTTTCCTCATCTCTGGATTCTAGATTTTATAGACACAGGTCATGTAACTCTGTTTGACATGAAAGTAGAAGAGAGACAGCAAAGGAGATAATAGGAACGAGAAAAGGCAGGGGGAAAGGTGGTCGAATTATGTTTATGTATTTGTATAAAGGTGTTATTATGAAACATAGCCACTTCCAAAGGACAAAGCACTGTACTGCTCTCAACATTCTTATCTCCGAACTCCTAGAGAACAGAACACTGAGTCCTGAGCATTCAATGCCTTTCCAGCACCATAATCCTTCCAAAACACAGAGTCAAGTCTACCCCAATAATAACTGAGGATCCAGGTTCAAATTTCTGTCTTGAACTACTGTGATGAAATTCCATGGTCAAAAGCAAGTTGGGGATGGAAGGGCTTACTTTTCGTATGCCTCTATGTAATCTTCCATCACTGAGGAATGCTGGGACAGGAATCCGGAAGTAGGATCTGATGCAAAGGCCATGGAGGAGTGCTGCTCACTGGCTTGCTCACTGTGCTTGCTAGTTTGTTGTCAACTAGACAATAGGCTAGAATCACTGGAGAGAAAATGCCTCCATAAGATCCAGCTATAGACAGGCATGTAGAGCATCTTCTTAATTAGTGATTGATGGGAGAGGGCCCGGCCCATTGTGAGTGGTGCCATTCCTAAGCTGGTGGTCTTGGGTGCTATAAAAAAGCAGGCTGAGAAAGCCATGGGAAGCAAAACAATAGCAACATTCCTCCATGGCCTCTGCATTAGTTCTGTTGTGGATAGCCCTGGGGCTAATTATATTTGATGTGAATTCCATTCTTCTGTGAGTGGCTTCAAACAAGGAATGAGTCAGCACTCAGGTGATTTCCTGTAAACCTGCTTCCCACCTTAATTTGTAAAATTAAGAGCTGATGATTTGGCAGATAAAAGGGAAGGTGGAGTGGTAGGTGGAGAGAGAGAGAGAAGAAGGAGAAAATGGGAGAGAGTATGCAAAGGAGGATGAAGAAGAAAAGCGGAGCAGAAGCACATGGCCTGGAGAAACCCCAAGTTCTAAGGGGTCTCATAGATGTGGAAGATGGTAGTGTAGTGGTAGCTCTGCCCAATCTAGGTGCGCAGGATGTATTCATATTAACGGAGTTGTGTTTTCATTGCCGGGGCATATTT
This sequence comes from Mus pahari, assembly GCF_900095145.1. NCBI lineage: Eukaryota > Metazoa > Chordata > Mammalia > Rodentia > Muridae > Mus > Mus pahari. Next base: position 31,094,783 of record NC_034596.1, read on the forward strand.
GGGTTGGAGATTTACCACAACATAGTTCTACCTCCAGGTTCCTTTTTTGTTTGATTTCTTGCCCTGGCTTCACTCAGTGATGGCCTGTGACCTGGAAGTGTAAGTGAAATAAAGTTGCTTTTGGTTCTGGTGTCTCATCACAGCCACAGTAACCCTAAGACAAAGAAAGTGAAGGAGCTCCCAGAGAAGTTAAATTTCTGACACATTGCTTGATAGGTATCTGGTATTCTCGTACCAGTCACACTCTCTGTTGGACAATATTAATATGTACTAAAGGAATTGTTGAATGGCTAGTAGATGTGGCAGCAAGGAGACCGTAAAACATTAGGTCATGGCCACAAGTCCTTGAGAATTTTTCAGCAAGCAAAAGCCAAAGTTAAGCAAAGCCCAGGAGATCTATGTGGTGTAAGACAAGGATATTAATTGATCATGGTAAGAACAGTGGGTGGTCATGGTTGAATCACCTGATTCAGGTTCCTGCTGATCCCTCATCTCCTGAAGCTACTTTCTTGACCCTGTGGGCCCTGTGAGGACCAGCTGCATAATTTTCAAATCTAGTAAAAAAAAATGAAAATGCTAGTTTTCTTACTCCAACTTAAAAAAAAAATTGAGAAAGAAACAGTCTTAACTTGAAGGAAGCCATGTGCCGATTATGTTCTCCATGGATTTGAGCGGCTTTAATGGTTGGTATAAAATACTGTTCAACTGAGTCTTACTCTGCCTCATTTGTTAATAAAATTCTGCCTTTGAAGTGGGGTACTTGCAACCTTTTTGTAATGAAATGAAATACATTTAATGCATTTGACTCGTGTGTATGCATCTGCGTGTGTCTGTATGTGTGTCTATATGTATGTCTGTGTATGTGTGTCTGTGTGTATGTGTATGAGTTTAATCGTTTGTTATATAATTGAATGTGAAAGTAACATCATGTGAATCACAACTGCTCATTACAGCTGGACTAGTGGGTCCCCTAATCCTGTACTCACAGATGTTGAACATTACGTGGAATAAAACACAGAGGACCCCATTTTGGAATGGTGGCTTCCACAATAATTTAGATGGCTTTAGAATTTAGTGGGCTATGGAGATGACTACAGATAAGACTGAACTACCCAGTTCTCAGGCCAATCCCTTGAATAAACAAACCATGTATAGTAGTGTGTACACCTAACAGAGGAGAAGTAATTACCAGTCTATTGATCACTGAATCTCAGCTTATAGACATTAATTTCTGTGATTACAAAAAGAGTCTTTGAGGAGCTGGTCTCTAGGTGGCAAGGTAGGTATTCTAGATGATATCACATTTACTAAACATGTTACTTTGGGTCTGAAACTGTGCTAAATACTTCACCACTTTTTTATTACTTACTTGAGTCATCACCAAAGGTTTAAGAGGAATTGTGCTGTTCATTGTAAAGTAGAAAGAGCCAAGATTCGGTTTACATTTACTAAGAAGTAAGTCAGATGACCTTACCTAAAGGGATGCAATGAGCTTGTGTGTGAGCACATGTGCACACAGACATACACACAGACATACACAGACACACAGAACACACATACCCATATACACACACATAGACACACATGCATAGATGCACAGACACAGATACACACATACACACAGAGACACATAGACATAGATACACATATACACACAGACACACAGACACAGACATACATAGAGACACACATACAGACACACACAGATGCATACACACACTTTTACAGCCCCCAGAAGAACCCTATGACATACCAAAATAATGATTACTCCAGTGTCCAACTTGGTGAAATATTGAGTTTTTATTGGGATCCCTGATGTCCCCTCCCTCCAGGATTGCCCAAGAAAGGAGTCTTCAGAGAATCCTTCAGAACAAAGGGAAATGACTGATTCTGATGTCCTTTCAGGTGATATGGGACGTTCCACACCAAGTGATTTAGTCTGAGATAGCCTATGTGACAAGAAGCATGGAAAAGCCAGATGCTGAGTAGGACCCTAAATTAGAGCTGGGAGCTCCGCACAGCATGCCTTGTTAACACTGTCCCAGATAAAGTGATGGAGTTGCACTTGGGCATGGCCTGATTTCTTCAGACTGTGGCACCTGTGGTCAAGCTCTTAAAGAGGCAGGGTAATGAACAGCACTCCACCTCCTTATCTACATGGAATCTCACCAAATCTAGAGATTGAACCTAGGCAAAATTGTGCCTACTCTTCTTCGAACCCAAGACACTAATTCAGCTCTGTGGGGATCACTACTCACCCACAGGTGTTGGTGCTGCTTCCTACCCCATCACCCCTGGTTTTTCCAAGAGAAAAATCCTATGCTAATCTCAGCAGGGATTCCTAGTATTTGCATCTATAGAAAAGAGTCTATTGGAATAGACAATCTTAAATATTGATTCTGAGCCTTGCCTACAGCAGGAAACGTTAACAGAAAAGTCTCACCAGCCATCGGAATGGAAGCTTCCTCAAGCTTGTGTTTAGTTTATGAAATCCATGAGAATTCTGTGTTCTTTCCCATGTCCTGTTTATGTTATGGTTAAAAGAAAATATTGTGTTAAACTGCTTTCCTTACATTTGATTAGAGCATGAATCTTAGTGAAATGTTTAATTTTACATCCCCACCCACTCTATATCTTTAAGGCACTCTTGGAACATGGGCTGGATTTATCCTGTAAATTCCTGTCATCACTGAATCCTCTATAAATCTTGCATCCAAGATACATAAAAGCAGTAAGTTTTTTTTTTTTAGTGAAAAATAGAATTTTAGTATGAGAAAGAGGGTTGAAAGGGGAATTTATCTCCTTTTAGAGACTCCAGTCATTCCTCACTGCACCATTTTCTTGAGAAACCCATCAATCTGCAGAGTAACATAGAGACGCCTGATGAGACGAGTGCTGAGATTGTGTGTGCTCTTCAGCAGGCATCTGACATACACATTAGGGTTGGCATGTCATGCTTGAAAGGACCATAGCCACTGGGACATATCCAAAGGAGGAATTTAAACCACCACTCACACTACTGGAACACTAGAGTGCTAGACAACTAACATTTTTTAAAAGATACTGTTTAATCTTGTATGTGGTAGACTGTAGAAGCCTTTTGAGACACTGTTACTCTAAATTTTACAGGTATGAAAATTGTGGCTCAAAGAGATGAAATAGCTTGCCCAATAAGGCATGCTAGTAGCTAGTAATGGCTTGGCAACATTGTTGACGGCTTCTCTAATGGCCATTCCCTCTTTCCTTGCTAATAATAGAGCTATGATTGATTTAAGTAGACTGGGTTCAGACAAGGACAGGGTACTGAGGTGCATATTTTACATATCAAAGCAGACCTGGCCTCCAGGTTCTCCTGGCATCCCTCAGTCCTTACCTGGCATACCCTGCCCCCAACCCTGAACTTCCAGTCCAGGAGCCTGGCTGGGTGCCCCCCCCCGAGGCTCCTCCCTGTATAATCCATACATTTTGCTTCTTCTTCCTCCCACTTCCCCTCCCCTGACCCTCTTCCTCCCTCTCTTCTCTCTGCACATACCCTATCTCCCCCCACCCTACCACCACCCATGGTGACTCCTCTGACCTCAATCCTTGGGGCCAGTGAGAAGCTTCCCAATAAACCTGCCTTTAATATAATATAATCTGGCTTGAAATGGCTAATTTCACCAGCAGAGAAATAATTTATCACCCTCAAATTTAGGGAATGGGCAGAGTGGAGAACAGTTGTGGGTTTTGAATGGTCCTGCTGACCCCTGACCCACTTCTATGTCTATAGTTTCCTGGGCCTGTTGCCTGAGTATAGCCTGTCTTAGTAAGGCACTTGCTGATATTCAATGACAAATTAATCTTACAATTTCTTATTATAAACATTTTGGTTTAAAGACAAATTGAAAACACAGTGAATCATTATCAGATACCCATCTACGTTTTAAAAAAACAGAGCCACCTTGATAGATTGCTTTATGTACTATTGGTGACTTATGACTGGCTGCATTGACAGTGCTAGAGGTGTCTGACAGCAATTCCTTCTCAGCTTTACAGTAGCACAGTGCGCTTTCTGGTTTTATAATAAATTTCATTGCTTGGAAGATAATAAATTTATCAAGAATAAAAATATCACCTAACTCTATCACTCTGTAATAAATAACTGAGATTTTTGTCTTATCTCCTTGAGTAGTGTGTGTGTGTGTGGGTGTGTGGGTGTGTGGGTGTGTTTATGTATTTAATGCTCTGTTGGAATGGATTTTATATGCTTTTTATTTAATAAATCAATGATTGTTTTTCTTTCTTTTAAAAAGATTTTTCCTTGTTTTGAGTGTGTATGTATGTGTGTGGGGGGGTATGTGTATATTTGTATGTGTGCGAGTATGTGTGTATATGTGTGTATGTATAGGTGTGTGTATATGTAGGTGTGTGTGTAGGGGTGTGTGTGTAGATGTATGTGTGTGTGTATATGTGTATGTATATGTATTGGTATAGGTATAGGTATATGCACATGAATGCAAGTGCCCACAAAGGTCAGACTCCTGATATGGGTGCTGGGACTCAAACTCAGGTCATCAGGAAAAGCAGTATATTCTCTTAGCCACTGAGTAATCTCTCTTGCCCAATAGTCAATGATCAAAATATTATCTGTTTAAGTATTTTTTCAAAAATGTTTGTTAATAGCTATGTGATACTTAACTGCATAAACCTTTTAATTTATCTAGTTCCATAAAGTTAAATATGAATAGCATTTCCATTCACTTATAAGTAACCTTATAACTGTTCTTGGATATGCTTTGGGGTTTTTGCTTTTATTCTGAAATTGTGTTTTCTCAGCCTGGTAGATAGAGTGAACAATTCAACGCTTACTAACACAGATTTTCAAGTAATTTCAGAAAAGACTGTAACAATCCACATGGGACTGTATCAGCATGAGGGTCTGTCTGTATGGAGCACAGATGTGGTATGAGAAAAGCTCAAAGATTAAAAGAACAAGGTATTCCTAAATCCCCTGGTTGATTTCTGTGCCACTTCCACTATGAACACTTGATGGATCTTTATCTTCTCTAGTGAAGAAGCCTCAAGATACACAGTCTGAGAAACCACCCCAAGCTAGGAAAAGCATTGGGTTAAAATCCAAGAGGATGGGATTCTTTCTGGTTCTTTTTTATGTCACCCAGAGGTACCAGAACTACATGCAAGAGCTGCCAGTGGATGTGTTGATATCTTAGGCAGAATCTAAGGAGCCATCCAAGACCTACATATTCTCTAAATTGTATCTTATTCTGCATCTTTTCTAGGACTGTGAATATGGTGAATTCATGTGATACAGCTAGACTTAGAGTGCTTATCTGGACAAGATTTACTTGATTATACAAACCTTTAAAATTTGACTGTAGAAATTACAGACAGAAGTTAGATTTAGAGTGAAAAGTGGGTTTGATACATCGGATTCTTCGCAGCTCTCTTTGAAAATAGATGAGGTCATATGGTCAGGCAGTTTGTAGGAATCTAGAGCAACCCTTGAACACAGAAATCTTAATCCTACAAGGACAAAGAAGTAAATTTTCCATTGACCTAATGGGAGACAAACATGGGGAAAGTGATTTAGAAGGACCAACTTTCATCACAATTACATTCCTTTACTGTACCCACAGGGAGGATAGATCTAACTGCACTGGTAAGAGAGCTTCCCCTACTAGATCCATAGGAAAATAGACTGTTGGTTCTTCCTTTGGACCTCATGATATGCCCTTAAAGATTAATAAGCTCAATATAAACACTTCTATATCCTTGTAATTTCAAATGAGCTAGCTGTACACTAACTAAGCCAACCTTTTCTATCTTCAGGAGGCAGATACATGTGAAAAGTTCTTTTATTGTTAAATTATCAAGCTTGTACTCAGATGAAAAGTAGAAATTTGTTCATGAAACACATAGATTTCCAAGGGAAGTCAGGGGTTGTAAAACTGACACTGCCCCCCACACACATTTTAGAGCATGCATAACTCTCTGACATGTTGATTTGACCAGCATGCATCCTGAATGTGCCCAAGGTGACAGAACATAAATATTGAAGAAATGACACAAACTTGGACCCATTCTACATATCTATGAAGAAGAAATACAAGAATAGAGAAATATGTGGTTCTATATTCTTATAGGGTAACAAAATTAAACTAGAATATATGTATTAATATACATAAATCTCAAAAAACTGAAGTGAAAAAGAGTACAGAATAACATCATATAACACCACTTATAAAGCTTTAAAATGCAAAAGGATACCATATGCTACTAATATACATAAATGTATAGCAAATTTTAAAATGTTCATCAAATTAATAATAACAAAACCAAAATACTGCTTCTCTCAGGAGGGTCTGAAAAGGCATAGAGAGAGAGCCTTAAAAGTACCTATTTCTTCTTCAAATTTTAAAGGTATATTTTCATTATTTTTAACTATATACTCGTTGTGAGTGTGGATACCCGCAGAGGTCACAGAAATCAGATGTTTGACCTATAATTACAGGCAGTTGTGAGCTGCCCAACATGGGACCCAAACTTGAGTTTTATGCAAGACCAGTTTGCACTTTTAACCTACCACTGAGCCATCTCTTCAGTGTGATATATCTTACTTATTAAGCTAGGTATTAGCTATTACAATAATTTACTTTTTAAACAATGTGGCGGGCACTAGAGTATCAGTATTTTATTCTTGCTACTTTTGTATGTCTTAATTATATTTCTTAACAAGGTAGAGATTGATAAAATACTTTTCTTAGGATGAACTAAGTCTTCGCATGCCAGGAACACAATTTGGGCAATAAAAAGCACATTGAACTCAGAATATAAAGAGTGAAGATCTAGTTCCAGCTCTGCCCCTAATTAGCTCATAAATCATAAATCATGTTTGCTCTCAATGTCGCATTCTCCTCCTCTGAAATCATTGTTATTTTCTTTCAAAATGAAGCCTTTCCAAATGCAGTCTGTATTCCTCAAGAACAAGGGCACATGTTTACCTTGTAGTTTGAAAGGCCTTGGCACTGTCCAAAGAAGTTTTAAGTAAACTTTAAGACCTTTCTGAGAGGGCGATGCATTAATATACCGGGACTTAATAATAACTCACAACCAAGGCTTTTCTTTGATAGATTTCCCAATAAAGTATATTTCTGATTGCAAGCAAAGTACATGTTGTTATCATGTCAATCAAACTCTCCAGCAAGAATAGAATTCCAGTAGGATGCTTTCTGATGGTAGCTGGCATCACCTTTTTAAGGGTGGAAGGCTCAAATGCACTCTATGTTCCCTCCTCACAGAGCAATCGATGTAGACACTGGATAATGTACACATCTCCTATCCCATGTGACTTTCCACCTATCTCTGAACCTCTCTCTTCCCAAAGCGCGACTTGAGAAATCCCTTTGCCTGCTACTTTGTGTGGATGGTTTCCTCAGCATTTTCTGTTTATTGTACTTTAGAGTTATTATTAACGGGGAGATTTTTTTTTTAAAGCAGGAGTTGGAATGAACAAAACTCTTGTCCAATGATGAGAAAATCATGACCAACTTCTTACCTCACACCCTGATAAGTAGAAGATGGGGCTTGAACAGGTACATAATTGTGTCTGGCAAAGAAACCATTCTGGGAAGAATTCACAAGTCTCACAGTGACTCTCAGTGTTAGACAATGTGGCTGAAAAGGCAGGTTAGCCATGGGGAAGTACTCAATACAGTACAACCAGTGCCAGAAAATGAACTGAATAATATGTGTCACTGAACACCAAATACCAAGGACTGTGACGAAGGAAAAGGTTGTTGAAACGATTGATTTTGAACTTCCGTAGTGAGTTTAAATGCCTATGAGGAAAAATAGGGATGAAGTGGTCGCCATGTCTCTTGAGACATAAATGCTTGGGCGCTGCCCTGTGCGGTGGTGAACGTGTTCTTCCGTTCATTTCCTCAGCTGGTCGTCAGAAGGTGACGCTTGAAAGGGAGACTTCTAGTCCTAGCTTGTATTGTCTCCTTGTCCTTTTGGGCAAATGGTTTCTGCTCTTTTGGAGAATGGCCAGGAGATTTCTCAAGTGACTGAGTGAGCAAACTGGAGCACACTCTGTCCAGTGACTTAGGCTGAGAGGTTGGATTTTGTTTGTGAAACACACAGAAGTAACCGTTCTCTGGGAGCAAAGCCAACCCCAGCTTGGAATCTGGGGTGTGAAAGGCTGTTGTAGAATTTTGCTCTGACTCCCACTTAAAAATAAAAAATGTGTGGAAAAGATTTGGAGCTTAAGTCTTTACGTGGACCAAAAACTGGTTGTTATAATCAATGGATAGTTACTAAGCGAACGATCCTAAGTGACTAAGCTTACCTAGTGAGGGACACACGAGTCAGAGTCAAATCAGAAGTAAGGTGGGGAGATAATTAAGGAGGTCAGCAGAAGGGGTGGAAAGTTTGGGAACACGTGATATTGGGGTATACATAGTGAATAAAATTATCTCGGGCAAATAATGGTATAAATTTGAAAACGCAGGAAGAAATGTCCTTAAAGAATGGTGTGGTATGGGCTGGCCACACACACCTTTAATCCCAGAACTTTGAAGGCAGAGGCAGGCAGATCTCTGAGTGTTCCAGGCCAGCCTGGTCTACATAGTGAGTTCCAGGACAGCCAGGGTTATACAGAGGAACACCGTCTCATAAAACAAAAACAAAACGAACAACAACAACAACAAAAAAAAAAAAAAAAAGAGGGGGGGCAACTTGTGTGGTAAACACAGGGCTGTCAGACTGTGCTTCAATAAAGAAAGAGCCTCTTCCACCAAGGCCATACCTGTCCTCAGACCCACATCCAGTGAGTACCTAAGTTACCAAATGAGCTGCCATATGATATAGGGTCTTGAAAGTATTAAAAGCCGCTTTGCACTGCATTCCAGAGGTGCCCAAGGCTTCTACCCTGTTCCAATACATAGTGAGTCTAAGCTGTTCAGAGCTGTGGAGGAGAGTGACCAGGCTAGGGAACAGGCTAAGAGCTTGCCCACTTGGAATTTGTAACAGGAAATGAGAACAAGATTTCTCAATAGGAGACTTAGAATAACAAGGCCAAAGGACTCTTTACCACCCAGTCTACCTTTACATTTAACTGATGTATTTGCTCAGTGGCTACATGTGGTCATTTATTATAATTATTAATTTAACATCAAATAGACTTGAGGAAAGGGACAATGAGTCACGCCAGCCATGTGCATACTGTGTAGAAGAGCAGCGTGGCCAGGACATCTGTCCGTGAACTTATAGATGCATCTAGCAGCTTGCAGCCACACCGTGCACAACATTCTTTCCAATTTTAGTATATGTGCTGCCGAAGCAAGCACCATGCACAACATTCTTAAACAGATTTATTTCCACATGTTACAGGCTTTGAGAGAGTATGCTATCATCTTTTAACCCTTCTCTATTACTAAGGAATCTGTCTTCTGCCCAGGAAACTTGACGTCTGCTGTCTTCCACTCAAGGCTCAGGGTGCTAAAATACTTGTTTATTAGAAGATTATCTTCTATCTCTTCCTGCCCTTCTGGCTAAGATCAAGTGTAGGAGACCATCTTCTGGCAGTGCTCCTCATTCTTGTGTTGTTGCATAAAGTTAATAACAAATTATAAAACTGATTACTTGAAAGCTGGCAACAACCGACTCCAATCTACAACTGTTCTTCTGTCATTTTCATTTCTGTGTATTTGTACTTTTGTTGTTTTATCATCACCACCACCACCCCCACCACCATCATCATCACCACCATATGTTAATTGTTTAAAACAATGGGGTTTGTCATCCCATTTTCATATATGTGTAGTTTACATTGATCCCATCAGACATACATGCCCCTCTCTTGTGTCCTCTTCTTTCCTCATGGTCCCCCTTTCTTTTCCCTAAATACTTTCCTTCCATTTTCACATTTATTTTTTCATACAAAAATTTGTTTATTTGTGGTGCTATGGATTGAAGCCAGGGATTTGTGTGTTACAGACAAATGTTCTACACTCCTAATCCTTCTCCCTATTGGTTTATTTGTTTGGTTTGGTTTTGGGTTTTTGGTTTTTTGCTTTGTTTGTTTTGTTTTGAAATCTAGAATCTGGGGGCTAAGAGGTGGCTCATTGGTTAAAGACATTTGGTGATTTTGCACAGGACCCAAGTTCAGATCCCAGCTGGTCTCCATGTGTGTGTGCACGCACACACACACACACACACACACACACACACCACAGAAATGAAAATAAAATAAATCTTTAAAAATAAGTAAATAAATAAACAACACCTGTGTCCTGGATTTTTTTTCTATGAACCTAGTATTAGATAAGTGTCCGGCAAACTTTTCCTCCCATTCTGTAAACTATCTCTTTACTTGCAATTGTTCCCTTTGTAGTACAGACAATTTTTAATGTGATGTAATTTCATTTATTAATCCTGTTATTGGTCCCTGTGATGTTAATGACCTACTCAGAAAGCTGATACCTCTGTGTATGTCTTCAGATATTGCTCTTATGTTTTTCTATAGGTTCAAAGTTGCAGGTCTTTAAGATTTTTTTGAACCATTTTGAGTCAATTCTTGTACAAGGTGGGAGAGAGGATTTATTCTACACATGGATACCAGTCTTCCCAACACCTTTTACATAGTAAAGATGCTGTCTTTTCTCCAACATACATTTTGGGGGGCACTTTGTGAACAAATAGACAGTTATCACTGTGCGGGTTATCTCTGTATGCTTTGCTCTAGCCCACAGTACACATCTGTTTTCTGTAAGTACTGTGCTGGTTTTATTGCTGTGGCTCAGGAGCCTAATCTGAAATGAGGAGATATGTGGTTTGAATAGGAATGGCCCCCATAGGCTCATGTTTTTGAATGCTTGGCACAGAGATTGGCAATATGAGGAGGTGTGGCCTTGTTAGAGTGGGTGTGGCCTTGATGGGGGAAGTGAAGGCAGAATTTGAGGTCATATATGCTCAAGCTAAGCCCAGTGTGGTACACAGTCTTCTTCTGTTACCATTGGATCAAGATGTAGAAGCCATTTTTTTTTAATAATTTTTATTAGATATTTTCTTTATTTACATTTCAAATGTTATCCCCTTTTCTAGTCCCCCCAGAAAGTCCCCTCCCCCACTCACCAACCCACCCACTCCCACTTCCTGGCCCTGGCATTCACCCACACTAGAGCATAGAGCCTTTGCAGGACCAAGGGCCTCTCCTCCCATTGATGACCAACTAGGCCATCTCTGCTTCATATGTAGCTAGAGCCATGAGTCCCACCATGTGTACTCTTAGGTTGATGGTTTAGTCCCTGGGAGCTCTGGGAGTACTGTTCAGTTTATATTGTTTTTCCTCCTATGGAACTGTAAACCCATTCAACTCCTTGGATCCTTTCTCTAGCTCCTTGAGGATCCTGTGCTCAGTCCAATGGATGGCTGTGAACATCTCCTTCTGTATTTGTCAGGCACTGGCAGAGCCTCTCAGGGAACAGCCATATAAAGCTCCTGCCAGCAAGCATTTGTTGACATCCATAATAATGTCTGGGTTTGGTGATTGTATATGGGATTGTATATATCCCCAGGTGGAGCAATCTCTGGCTGGTCATTCTTTCACTCTCTGTTCCACATGTTGTCTCTGTAATTCCTTCCATGGGTATATTGTTCCCGCTTCTAAGAAGTGTTGAAATTTTTGGTCTTCCTTCTTCTCAAGAAGTGTTGAAATTTTTGGTCTTCCTTCTTCTCAAGTTTCATGTGATTTGTGAATTGTTGCTCCTTTTCTAACACCATGTCTGCCTGCATATCATTGATGTTTCCTGCCATGATGATAATGAACTAAACCTCTGAAAGTGTTAGCCAGCCCCACTTAAATATTTTCCTTTATAAGAGTTGCCATGGTAGTTATCATGTAGAAGAATGCGAATTGATCCATTCTTATCTCCTTGTACAAAGCTCAAGTCTAAGTGGATCAAAGACCTCCACATAAAACCAGAGACACTGAAACTTATAGAGGAGGAA
>NC_034596.1:31107562-31115458 GCF_900095145.1 Mus pahari
ATCACTAATTGAGAAAATGCCCCACAGCTGGATCTCATGGGGGCATTTCCCCATCTAAAGCTCCTTTCTCTGTGATAACTCCAGCTGTGTCAAGTTGACACAAAACTAACCAGTACAGTTCCTCACAGTCTGTTCCTCTTCTTTACCTAATTTTGTAAAATAATACATATTTTTAAATTTCTACAAGATCCGTTTTCATTTTGTGTGTGTGTACACACATACACATGAGTGCAGATGCCTTAGGGAAGCAGATATCAGGTTTCCTGTAGTTAGAGTTGCAGGTGTTGTGAACAACATAAAGTAGGTGCTTGAAACGGAATGTGGATCTTCTGCGTAAGCGGCACATGGTCTTAACCAAAAGCCTTCTCTCCAGCCCCAAGATTTGTTTTGATTTTTGACTTATGTATCAGGGGTCAGGGTAGGGGTATTCAGTTTCTTCCTCGGGTCGTAAGAGGGTGCAAGATTCCCTGGCACTGGAGCTGCAGGACTCAAGTGGATCCTCCACAATAGTCACAAATGCTCTCAACCACTCGGACATCACTGTAGGTAGCCCTTCTTTACCTAACTTGATGTGTGTACTTTCCCCTTATTTGGTAGTTAGAGTTTATGTTTTAAGCTCTTTTCTTCTCCACATTCTTTTTATTTTGTCATCCTTTCTTTATCCCACTTCTTCATTTTACCTTTGTAGTAATCTGGTGCCTTGCTGTTGCAGCTTTTGACCTTCTTTGGTCTGCACTCAGGATGTTTTAACTATAATGTGTCGTCATGGAAAGGTTCTGCACTCGGGGATGTTTTAAGTACAATCTACCACAGAGAGGCTCTGGACTTGGAACCTTTTAACTATAATATATTATGGAAAGGCTCTGCACTTGGGTATGTTTTCACTATAATATGGTATGGAGAGGTTCTTTTCTGGCCCTGTCTGCTTGGGGTTCTAAAAACAGACAGACAGGTAGACAGGCAGAAAGACAGATATCCATTTCTTTCCCTAGAGTTAAGAAACTTCCCACTGTGGTTCCATTGAATGGGTTCTCTGAGCCCTTTGTCAATATCTTGGCCCTCTCTTTGAAAACCACATATTCAAGCTTTATCCCGTGGCTGTGTTCCAGAACTCTTGAGTGTTGAATATCATGATTTTTTTTTTCTCCTTCTTGACTGCTCTCTAGTCACACTAGTTTCTTACCTCTGTCTTCTGTTCCTACAATTCCTTCTTCCACTGTGTCTAATCTATTTTGAAGTTTTTCTGTTGAGAGTTTTAACTTGACTTACTGAGCTCTCTTTCCCAAGAGTTTCCTTCCTTTTCATCTGTTTTAATTTAGTTTGGCAGACTCTGTATTTCTCTGTTGAACATTTTGTCAACGCTGTTGACTTTTCTTGATCAGATCTCACATTAACATTTTTTATTTTATTATCTGTTTGTTCCAATCCTCTTTAAGACCAGCAGTGATTTTTAAAAAATAGACTTCTGAATTATGTGGCACTCTGACCATTCCAATGTCTCTGAGTTCACTTATTAAACTTGTAGAGAATTCCTGCCACCTCCCTTTGTCATGCTACTTCATTGTCTGTATTGTCATCTGGGCATGTGTTGGGATCTGCTCTTGCTTTACATAGGAGCCATTTTAGTGAGCTGTTTTCTTCTAAGAGCTCAGCACCCAACACTGCTAAGAGAGGACAAAACAGAACTTAAGGAAAACCAACAAGACCAAAACCATATATTAGAACACATGAAAAAAATCGATTGGAAAAGCAACTACACCACCAGTAGGTGGAAAGGAGTATCAATGTACGGTAAACCATGCAGTTAAAAATTAAAGGTGACCATAAAGGAAAACAACAAAGACAGAAAAAGGAAAAAAGAAAAGCCAGGTGTGAGGCAGGTAAAAGAAGAACAAGACAAAGAGAAAAGAAATGTGAGAGGAAGAAAAACTGCAAGAGATGAGAGGTGATCACAAACCTTTAAAAATTCATAGGCGAAGCCAGTTATAAAGAGAAAACTAAAAATGAATGCATGACATTAAGTAAAAACTACACTCAAAAATTAGAAAAGAAAAAAAAGCAGGGGATGGTGGCACATGCCTTTAATCCCAACACTCAGAATGTAGACACAGTCAGATCTCTGGGAATTCAAGGTCAGCCTGATGTACATAGCAAGTTTCAGGTGAGCTAGGCTACATGTCAAGATCCTACAAAAACCAAAACCAAAACCAAAACCAAAACCAAAACCAAACCAAACAAACCAACAAACCCCACAAGGTTGGAAAGATACTTTCCAGGTTCTCTGATGCTGGAATCCATGATGTCACAGGGCACAGATCGTCACAGACAGATCTATTGTCGTTCATCTTTGTTGCCTCTGTGGCTCTGTGGTCTATAGGCAGAGTCTGGCAGATGAAAAGAGGTCATGGCTCCATTAGCTCTGTAAACTTCTTTCTGCACAGCAAGAGCTGGAATCTAGTTGCAATGGGCTTTGTAGCTCGTCGGTTGGGCAGGTTTCTACTTCTCCCACCAGCTCTCTAGTTTGTGCTCTAAGAAGTGGCAAAGCGCCAGGCTAAGAAGTGTCCCTCGATATTGTGGGAGAGTAAGGGAAAGGGAACACTGAGTTCTTCCCTGGAGGGAGTTACCCTTGGGAACTAATAGTCTCAGCACTTTTAGATCAAGGCCATCAATAGACCACACTGTGGGTGGAGGAGGATACAAAAATTGAATACTCTACTGGCCATGGACCAGAGCTGTCAACTGTAATTCACAGATGAGGGGGGCACCAACCATTGACCCCCCCCATTGCCAAAGTGCCTTTTGCCTTAAAGTCTCATTGCATCTGTCCCTCAACTGCCTCTTATATTGTCTCTGTGGCAAACTGTCCCCAGGTTCCTTAACTGTGATCAAGTCTGTATTCAGGTCCCCAAAGGCTCCTCCATGAGATAGTGCTTCGTCAAAGTACCCGAGACACAAGGGGAGAGAGAATGAGTAATCCAGTGGATTTCCTTTCTAGTGTGGACATGCTGCAGAGGAATGAAAGACCAAACTCTGGCACAGGTTCCTGGGCTTGCAAGAATTGTGGATTTCTCCTGCAGTGAGGGCCACCAGTCAGTCCATCCCATTGTCACTAACACTTCCTGAAGCCTTAGCACGTGGTGGAACCTGCTGGTTGGGGATTCAGGTTATTTCCTTCTGTCACCTCTGTCTCTCTGCTTTTTCCATCTTGGTGGCTTTCTTCTTTCCCTCCTGAGAATGCATTCTCTTTGCCATTACTCCGACTCTTCTCTCTTCCAAAGGACATGTCTAATCTGCCATCTACCCGGAAGCCTGAATGGTTCCTTCCCACACAGCTTCTTTTCTTAGCTTTGCATTGATGACCTTAAGCACTGAGGTGCTATGAAAGGGTGGACGATGTCACACTGGGCCTTTTGTTATTTTTTTAATGGTTTTGGAAGAACCCCCTCATTTTCATTCTGGTCTTTGTAAGCTTTACTTGATTTTGTCAACATGTCCTATTAATCAGGGAGAAAGAGGAAGAGAAGAAGGAAGGAAGGAGCGGGGAGGTAAGGACTTCCCTTCCTTTAACAAGTAGTTCTGAGTTTCAGAATAAGAAAAAAGGAAGAACCCAGAGTAAGACTTGCCCAGGCCTGTTTCTAGATCTCCCACTGTGAACACTGAGGAACATAGCATTTTCTCCATCTGAAGGTAGAGGTAGGCATGATTTGCTTTAGGCCACAAAATATAATTAAAGTCCATGTGTGTTACTTGTGGGTAAAAGCACACGTGTATTTCTTTCTCTTCTGCCATGGCAAAGTATCTGGATTAAAATGTAACTCCATTTACAGTAACTGTGTGTCCAGAATGGAGCCTGCCACCAATAATCATTCAACATGTGTTGAGACTAAGCCTGGTTAAGCCACTAAGGACTCCTGCTTCTATTCCACATTTCAGCTAACCTAACTACCCTAGCTAATTATTATTATAATACAGATTGGCCCTAGTGAAGCAGTATATATTAATACAGAATGGCATATAATGAAAAAGTCCTTTATGATTCAGTCGAAAATTTCTATGTTCTCTAAGCTTATTTTATGGCTCATTCTTCTATAACAAGAGATAGCCAAAGGTTATTTAAGTATTTGAAAAATCTTCCAGTCTAAGAGTTCAAATACAAAACAAGAGCAAGAGAGCACAAGGAAAAAATGATAATTCATAAAGCAGACAGACAGAAAGACTAGAAATATTCAACAATACATCAAACTATCTAAGGAAAAATCAGAAGGTATGAAAGTGCTTTTAAAAATGAAAGTATGTAATGGCCAAAATTTCTAAATAATCTAATAAAAGTTTTGAGAGAGAACTCACTGGAATCGTTTAACAATTTAAAAAGAATGTCAAGAGAAGTAGGCAGAAAGTATGGAGATGGAAAGTCGCTGTGGGTTGAATTATGTTCCTACATACAGATGTTAAATGACTGCTAATTCCTCAGGTGACAGTATGTACACTTGGTAGCTGAGGAGAGAAACCAGGAGGAGCCAAGGACATGATCTGCCAGTGGTGTTTGGCAGCCTCCTTCTCAGTTCCCTTCCTGTTGGCAGCCATGAGCAGCTGCAATAAGACCATAGAAACAACTAGGGCTCCCTCAATGTCCCACACGCTAGGCAGGCCTTAGCCCTCGACAGGGACCAGTGTGGTAGCTCTCAGCCTGCAGTCTGAGAACCTTGGCTCAGAAGGCTCAACAGCTCTCTGGAACTCTCCTGTCACTCAGGGCCTGCAGGTTCTCCTTCCTCTCTGGAGGAAGCTACTACCACATGGGAGCCAGGGAAACCAGTTGGCTAGTCAAGAACTTGGCACCAGGTAGCCCAGAATCACTGGGGCACACTTTCATTCACTGAGGGGATGAGTCAACCAGTGGGGAGAATCCTGAATGCTGACAGGATGCTGGGAGGACGATAAACACTGACAATGGACCGCACTGCCTCTTGGTTGACAAGAGGGCCTGGTAGCTCCTAATTAAGAAGTCAAATCACCCTATCTGATGCCTTTGCTCATTAACAGAAACGAACATCAGAAGTCCTTACAGTATAAACTGTAACATGCTTGTCATTAACACTAGCATCAACTTCGGCAGATTTTAACAGTGCTACAATGACACTTTATAAGTCCTCAGAGAGAGGTGCACCCCCCCCATCTGTCTTAGATACAGGGTCCATAGGATGTAGTAAAGATTATAAGATATATAAGTAAATATTGTTTACATTCATAAAAAATAAAAATATCTGTATGCATGAGTGGTTTGCTTTCACTATGTAAATGCACCATATCTGTGCAGTACCCCTAGAGGTCAGAAGAGGGTGCTCAGTCCCTTAGAGCTTCAGTTATATGTGATTGTTGTAAGTGTTACAGCTCTGAAGGGAAAGGTATCCTGGCAGTGAGGTTCGAAGGAATACCACAGAAATCACACGGCAACAAACCTCACAGGACAGACTTGTTGGGAAAGACTCAGAGAGTGGCATTTTCTGCTCAGGGTAAGACGCAGCAAAGAACTGAGCAGGAAGCAGGCTTTATATAGGGTTCCTTATGGAGAAGGAGGAAGTATTCCAAGGTGGCCTGGGATTGGTGGGATTTTGTGGTCTGATCTTTGTCTGTCTTTCCTTTCTTCCTTCCCTCCTTCCTTCTTTCCTTCCTTCATCCCTCCCTCCTTCCTTCCCTCCCTCCTTCCTTCTTTCCTTCCTTCATCCCTCCCTCCTTCCTTCCCTCCCTCCTTTCCTCCCTCCCTCCCTTCCTTCCTCCCTCCCTCCCTCCCTCCTTCCCTTCCTTCCTTCCTTTCTGAGGGTAGAGCTTGGCTGCCCTTGGATTGGGCCTTTACTGCCCTTAGAGTAGTCTGGTGCGTGGTACATGGTACCTGGCTGCTCACACCTTGAGGGGCTTACAGTTGTGAGCTGCTGTGTGGGTGCTAGGAACCAAACCCTGACCCTCTGCAAGAGTTGAGAGCTATGAATGCTCTCAACTGCTGGCTGTCTCTTCACCTCAAAGATGTCATAAAAGTTAAGTAAAACTGTATAGGTGGAGCTCTGATCTGAAGGAACAGATGGCCTTAAAAGAGTTCCCGATGCTGCCAATCTGCCTCCCTGAGAAAATCCCAAGCAGCAAGAAAGAGACATTCTCAGAGATCCCAAGAATCGTGTTTTGTTTTTTTTCTTTTTTAATAACACAAAAGGAAAGCAATGACCTTCACAACAGTGACACTGAAAGGTGCAAGACATGGCATTTGTAACCTTTGGAGAACTCCTAACCATGTCTCAAAACATTCCAGAGCTTCAGCAAACACGTTCTAATATACCTAAGATATAATATTTATTATTATTATTAAATTATTTTATTTATTACATTCCAAATGTTGCCTCCCCTTCCCCATTCCTCCTCCCAGAGTTCCTCACTCCATTCTCTCTCCCCTTTGCCTCTGAGAGGGTGCTCCCCTCCCTACTCCTCACCTCACCCCAGCCCCCAGCATCCCCTTTTCCTGGGACGTCAAGTCTCTACAGGATTAGGTACATCCTCTCCCACTGAGACCAGACAAGGCAGCCCACTACTACATATGTGCCGGGGGCCATGGACCAGCCCTGTATGTTCTTTGGTTGGCGGCTTAGTCTCTGGAAGTTCCCATGGGTTCTGGTTGGTTAATATTGTTCTTCCTATGGGGATGCCATCCCCTTCAGCTCCTTCAGTCCTTCCCCTAACTCCTCCATAGGGGTCCCCGACCTCAGTCTAATGGTTGGCTGTAAGTATTTGTTTTCTGGGTCAGAACCTGCTGTGAAAACACCAGTTTCATAGTCAGAGGGAACTAACCAGATTGCAAACAGAGTGAAGCCCCCTGACTAACATCATTGTATTAGTGACAAATTGGAAGGAAACAGACATCATAGCTCTGCTAGACAACGGTGTGGTCTTGCTACGCGTGGTAACACACACCCTTAGGCCCAGCATTCTGAAGCAGGGGCAAGTAGGTCTCTGTGAGGTTGAAACCAGCCTGGTCTATATAGAAAGTTCCAGAACAGTCAGGGTTACACAGAGAGACCCTCTGTCTGTGCATGTCTAACTTGCTAAGGATGGTTGTCTGCTCATAGGGAGGTCAACTGATGAAATCTTCAAATGCCTGACCTGTGGGATTGTGCCTAATCCAGCTCTACTGACAGAGGGTAGGAGTTTTAGGGATTGAAATGTTATTTAATTCAGTATAGTTGCACATCGTTGGGAGAGAGATTCTTCTGATTAAGTCTAACTCAGTTACTAGGATAACAACTTACAGGTAAAAATAAGGAGAATTAATAATTGTTTATGTCTACTTTCAAGACAACATTCTAAGACATGGAAGAAATCAATCACTGTGATGTCATAGTCATGGGGAAACCAGTCACCAGACAGACACTTTGATGTTGGCCTTGGCAGCAAAAGCATCAAAGCTGTGATTATAAATACATTTAAAGAATTAAATGAGACCATGTTTGAAGAATTAAAGAAAGACGTGATAGTAATGACTCACACGTAGGAACCTCAGTAAAAAAACAAAAAACAAAAAACAAAAAACATAAAACAAAACAGTAAGCACAAAAGGAGAGACCTCAGTGGAAATTCTAGAGCCAGAAATTAGAATCAGATAAATGAAATTGTCAGTGGCTATCTCAGCATCACATCTGAGTGTAGCAATGGAAGGAATAGGCTACAAACTTGAGGATAGATTAATAGAAATTGTCCAGTCTGAAGAAACATCATATTGAAGAGGATTTCCAGATAAGATGGTAGATTAAGAACCTCTTCCATAATGCAAATCAAAACAACCCTGAGATTCCATCTCACACCAGTCAGAATGGCCAAGATTAAAGATTCAGGTGACAGCAGATGCTGGCGAGGTTG
>NC_034596.1:31117918-31120922 GCF_900095145.1 Mus pahari
GGGGGGGGGGAGAATAATTACCAAAATGTTATATACATGTATGAAATTGTTAAAGAATAAATTTATTTTAATTTTTTAAAAGAAAGTGGATAAAATTTAGAGCCAAATGGACAAAGGCTTTGAATTCCAACTCTGTTGCTTTTCTTTTATAAATGACAGTTTCTACATCCTACTTTCCTATCTGTAAAATGGATTTATAGGAATAAGGATAGTGAGGTTGAATTAAATCCATACCTTGAAAAAGAATTTGCCACCGTTAATAATAAAAATGATGATGATGATGATGATGGGGGTTGTATGTGCACCACATACCCTCAGAGGTCAGAAGAAGGTATCAGAACCCCTGGAACTGGAATTACAGTTGTAAACCACCATGTGGATGCTGAATCTTTGCAAACACAGCAAGTGCTCTTAACCACTCAATTATCACTTTAGCCCAAGTGGGAGGAAATGAGACATCCAAGAAGCTCAACCCCGCCCCCTCCCATGTAGAATAAACGCAGAGCTCTGACCCCACACGCCATAGTTGGACTGCTGACAGCCAAAGACACAAAGAGAAGCCCTCCTGGCAGCAGTGCGGAGCAAACAAGGCTGTGTAACGGTTCCGCAACAGCAACAGCTCCAAGCTTAACAAGCAGCTAACAATGTGGTTTGTGTATCAAGCAAGGGTGTCCCTCAGAAAGGAAAGGAAAGCAAAGATATGCTCAGAAAAATCTCACTTCTTTTAACAGTACTCGACTACACACAGTAGGAATGGCAGTGCTGGGCACCTACTCTTCCTCAGCAGTGTTCAATGCACCACGGATGCTCTTCAGTAATCTTCACTCAGACAGTCGAACATTTATTTACATTGCTAGAAAGTCACGGTGACTGTTTATATTATCTCCTATTCGATGGTAGATGTTGAATTCTAGGTTGATGGTATGCTAAGTCAATACAGTAGTGACACACCCGGTGCTGGTTGGATTTTTTTTTTTTTTTTTTTGGTCAACTTAACAGAAGCCAGGGTCATCTGGGAAGAGAGAATTTCAGTTGAGAAAGTGTGTCCACCAGCTTGACTAGTGGGCAATCTATGGGTTTTGTTGGTGTTGTTTGTTTTTGTTTTGTTTTGATGAGTGGTTGACGAGTGGGCCCAGCCCACTGTGAGAGACCCTGAGCTGTATAAGGAAGCAGTAAGAGAAGCATGGAGAACAAGCCAGAAAGCAGCACTCCTCCACTGGGCTCTGCTGTAGTTCCAGCCTCCAGGTTCTGGCCTGAGTTGCTGCTTCTGTTTCCCCTCAGTGGTGGACTGCAACTGGGATTTGTCTGCCAATAAAACCCTTCTTCCCCAGGTTGCTTTTGGTCACAGTGTTTATCACAACAGGAAGCAAAGTAAGACACAACCTCCGCCTTCATATCTTTCCTTTAGCTCCTGCCCATATCTGTAGTTGCCTTTTGTCACTGAGAATACAGAGTGTCATAATGGCTTTTCTTTCACTGTGGGCTCATTTTATTATCTGTGTGCTTTTTGAGTCTGTGGCTATTGATAGAGTCCCTTACCCCTATCATTGGTCATATTTATAGCTTCTTCATATTACTAATTTATTTTTAAATTGAATGTCAGATTATGAATTTTATGTTATTGAATGTCAAATTTCATTTCTATCTAGTATCTCTGGGACATGTTGAAATGCTTAGGATCAGTTGGAGACATTCTAGGCTTAAGTCTGGGCTAGTTCAGCAGTGTACTCTGTGTAGACTACTAGATACCCTGTACATTATGAGTTATTTCTATTATGGTTGTTATAGGTTTCTCTCAACTCTGAGACATCAGGACAGTTCTATCTCATCTTTACTTGTGGCTTTTCCCACAAACTTTGGGCAGTCTCCTCATGTAAATCCATCAGTCAGCACAGAGTCCCAGACTCAAGACAGTTTCTCTACAGGCACAGCTCTTTATCTTCAGACGTCCTCCCTCGGGTTCTCCCAGATACTGTTAGCTTCTCAAATCTATCTGTCTTTCCACTCAGCAAGGTGACAGGGGAGGACAGGTCCTGCAGGACACATACAGAGCTTTGGGTGTCTCACTTGGACTTCTGTTTCAGACTCAAAGGCACCTGATGGGCTACTAAGCCTGTGGCTACTGGTACAAGCCTCTCACCTCAAAGGAGAATAGAGATAACTTATTCTGGAGTCAAATATGAATGACCATGTTCAAGAACACAGAGGTTTTTTTGTTGTTTTTGTTGGTTTTTTTTTTTTCAGATTACCCCAAATTCCAAGCTCCCAGGTGGTAATGGTTTGGTGAAGTTTTTATGATGATACAACAGAAGTCATAAATTGAAGTTCTTTTCAAACACCGTGGTGGGAAGGCTAGGTAGATGGGCTACAGCACAGCAGAGGACGTTCAGCTATGGGTCTCAGATGCTATCTGACAACATTAGCCATCCAGCTGATTGGAGATTAGGGCCTGACTCGGAAGGGTTAAAAGGAATTTACCTGGGAGTCATAAATATGTTAGGTCATATACAGAAGTGGGTGATAAGTGGCTATGAATAAATGACTAAAGATGTCCCAAGATAACTTGGCTATTGATTTGCAACATTCCAACCTCTCCACATCATTAAAATTCTAATCAACCTTTCAGAGGTTCAACAGAAGTTGGGTTTCTCTCCAGGAACTTTTCTTCACATGGGTCATTCTAGTTAAAATATTCTTTGGGGGTAGGGGGTGGGGGTGGACCACAGCAATACTGCTAGGAAGTGGAAAGAAACAATGCAAGTGGGAAATATAATGGCCAGTTATTTAGAAATCTCATAGTGGCCTGGATTTTTAAACTTTGTGTCCTAGCATGAAGATCCACTGGAGGCTTACTGAGTGTATTGAAAAAACAAAACAAAACAAAACAAAACAAAATGTAGCCGGGCAGTGGTGGCGCAGGCCTTTAATCCCAGCACTTGGGAGGCAGAGGCAGGCAGATTTCTGAGTTCGAGGCCAGCCTGGTCTACAAAGTGAGTTCCAGGAC
>NC_034596.1:31121025-31133427 GCF_900095145.1 Mus pahari
AAAAGAAAAGAAAAGAAAATTTTGAGTAGAAGGATTGGTCCGGCCTTGGAGGGAGTTGGAGCTATAGGATGAGTCAAAGTGGCTGCCACAGTCCAGTGATGAAGAGATAAGGGCAGAAGACTGAGTGCTGAGTAGACTGGGGATTAGATATGGGGATGGTTTGAGAAGAGCATGTGACACCAGTTAGATGCCAAAGACCATTTGATCAGATTCGTTGCAATAGGACCTCCAAATGGGTCTGTTTTGCCAACAGTTGGCAATGTGGGCCAGCTTTAATCGAAGATGGAAGCGAGGCTGTACTTGTTAGATTTTTAAAGGGCTGATCGGGCCATTTAATTTAATCTACCCTTCTCAGAACTGCGTGCACAGAAAGCAATTTTTCAGCTTCTAGTGTTTTCCTTTCTGCTCATGGGGTTTGGGTTAAAAAGTCAACCTTCTGTTCTTCCCTTGTGTTTTTGTTTAACATACTCAGGGAACATTTGGTGCCTGCAGAACCTAAAGCATTTGCAAGAGCTGGGAAAGGATCACAAATTAGCTTCAAATAAGGACAAATGCCCACTCAGGGTGGAGAGGCCCTCTTGAATCCTGTGGCTCCCTGGTTGTCTTTTTGTCGTGGTTTCAGCTTGGCAGGATGCCTGGGGGTCAAGAGGGACTTTCAGGAAGCTCTATTCACTTTTGTTTTCAGCTCAACAGCGCACACGCTAATTTTGAAGAAAGAAAGAAAACGATCCAGAAGGGTTAGGGGGAGACAGCACTGAGAGGAAATGGCAATAGAGTTAATAGGGACAAAAGAAGAAAACAGAGGACGGTATAAATTGGCATGATTAAATACAAAAAGCACCGAACTCCAGTAAACACCACACAGCCTTAGCAGGTCTCTTACTTCTACAGAGAACAGGCTTCTCTGCTCCCCTGCTCTGACTTGACTCTTATGCTGTCTCGGTAGCTTAAGAAAAGGGTACTTCTTTATTTAGATTCACAATGGCTTTCAACCCACATGACAGTTCTGACTAATGGGCAGATGGTCTGCCTGGATACAGACGCATACAGAGATAGTTTAAGGCCCAGTTTGGATGGAACAGACAAAATGGTGAAAGCAGAGTGAAGTCTGCTGTGGCTGTGGGGTGGTCTCACCTCACCTTGTCTGCAATCCCACATTTCTGTTGCATCCGATGGTCTTCAAGCAAAGCACCCTCCCGCTTCCAGTTCTTCCTAACCCCCTTCATAACTTATATCTTTTTGGAAGATTTGGGGGTGGGGGATTCTGTTAGCCAGGGCCATGCCTTTTTTTAAAGCTTCTCTATGGACTTGCTTTCCTAGATTCCTGCTCTCCCCATCCTTGTAGCTGACTCTTCTTGCAGGCCCTAAGCAAACCGATTCCTCGCTCGTGGCTGCCCATGAATTAGACAGGTAGTCTGCAAGCACCAATCCTGTGACATAGAACCTCTCACTTTCCCTAAAATATATAAGGAGGGACCCTTGCTCTGCCATGTGGGCATTACCATCTCTCCAATAAAATGCCAACCCCCAAAAGATAACTGACCTTAGTGTTGCCCTTGATCCCGAAACCCAAACACTTGTAGACTTAGGTGATTGACTCATGAAGAGAGTGTGTATATTCTTCAATAAACTTTACTTCTCAGTCATGACCATCTGAATTCCTTAAGGAATGGTGATGTTTCCCCTCCTCCAGCCGGGTAATAATGATTCTGATTGGGTCTCAGAGCCAGGATGATCTCAGAGTTGGGGTCAAAGGTGAGGTAGCGCTAGGTTTCTGGAAAAGGGGAGGCAACGGAACAACCAGGATGTTTAGTCTTCAGAAAATGTTCCAGAATGCCCCAAAAGGAAGACCCAGAAAACCCCATGTTCTCTTAGATTCTGTGACCTCAGCTCTCTCCATGACGACATTGATAGCAAAGTCCAGTCTATATATATATATATATAGAGAGAGAGAGAGAGAGATTCAAAATATGACTGTCTGGGAGGAGAACACACAAAATAAAATTAACAGTATTTAAGAATAATAGGCCTGAACCAAGAAAACAAGAAGATTGGCTATAAAGAAAATAAAGAACTCGCGGGCATTTGTGGAGTCAGATTAGAATAAAGATATCAAAGTAGACATTTCAGAAACGTACAAGTCCCTAGGTGATTTAATTGACCTTTTATTTTTAAATGTTCTATTTATTTTTATCTTGTGTGTATACTTATTTATTGCTTTGCCTGAATGCATGTATATATAGAATGTATGTATATATAGAATGTGTGTGCCTGATGTCCACGGAGGCAGAAGAGTGTCAGGTTTCCTGGAATGGAGTTATAGATGACTGGGAACTGCCATGTGGATGCTAAGAGGCATATATGTGGACGCATGTCAGTCATTTCACTTTACAGAGTGATTATTTGGTGCCTAGGTGTTCTCTGTTTGCAAAGTTGTGTTATGATTCTATACATTGTTTTTGGATGCTAACTTTAATCTTTCCTGATTATTTAACTTTTAGGTCCATTAAACTTTCCATTAAAATTCAAAGACACTATCCAAGCTATCACTCTGTAGGATGAAAAGCATACAGATTTATACATGCCTGTGACTCTGTTCTTCCTTTTGCTCTGTGAATTCCTATCCCACGGTGTCATGGGATAGCAGGAAAGAAGGTGTCCCATAGTCGCGGGGTATCCCTGCTCTGCTCTGATCTTTTTCACAGCCAGTGCTATGCTATGGTAGGGTTTGTATTTTCCCAAAAGGAATATTAATGTCTTAGTCTTCCTCTCAGGTTTAAAATTGAAATTTCTCATTAGGCCACAAGGTGGCAGATTAACAGCAGGGAAAAATTCAAGCACAAAAGCAATAAAGAAACTTTTTCGACAGAAGAGAAATTGTGAACAAAGAAGGTCCTGTCTCCCCTCTGCTTGTGTGGTCCTTCCCATGATCAAAAGTTCCATTTGCTAAACAAACACATCCTTTTAAATAATATCCCTTTGAAGCCAGGGGGAAGAGACTCCTCTACAGACTTGTTAGTAGTATTTCTAAGCACACCACTTGCTTGAATCTCATTTGAGGATAACCTGTCTAAACCCACTAGAATGTCAACCTCTCATCCTCTGCCAATCAGTCGCATAATTACCACGGAAGACTTCCTCTTCACGACCATATACACTATCACAGTTAAGCCATGGCCCATCCTGGGAAACTAACATTCTTTGGGATTTCTAAGACAACTCCAGCTACTCCACACTGTCTCCTCAGTGTCCAGCCTCATCCCTGCCCACCCACCCCACCCCACCCCCAGCTGCTGCCACTGCCACCTCTTTGGATGTCAGAACTAACCATGACTTCCTACTGAAAAGCCCACACCATTAGCCATGGGATGAAATATAAATTCCAAAATGTGGCGCACAGGGAACTTTCTAACTTGTTTCATAACCTGTACACATACAGACATACACTTACTAATTCAATAGCACTGGCATTTCTGCTGTATCAAATATACCTCTTCCCCCATCTCACTGGGTTTTCTTCTATCATTCCCTCTATCAGGATTGCTCTTCCTCATCTGTGTCTGGCAAGTATCCAGTCCATGCAACGCCTTATTCAACATTCTCATGTGGACAGTACTCTGCCTACCTGACCCTCGTGTTCTTGCATGGAATTCATCCTCTTATTGTACAAATAAAAGATTTTCATGTCTCTGTCTTTC
Organism: Mus pahari; assembly: GCF_900095145.1. Taxonomy (NCBI): domain Eukaryota; kingdom Metazoa; phylum Chordata; class Mammalia; order Rodentia; family Muridae; genus Mus; species Mus pahari. The sequence continues at coordinate 31,124,724 of NC_034596.1, forward strand.
ACACTAAATGTAAGCTCTTTCATAAAATATTCAAGGTCTGGGGTAATGGGCAGAATGCTATTTTCCAAGTAAATGATTAGAAAGCATTATGGAGGGACTGTAAGATCTTATCTGGCACACAGATAGGCACCCATAGGCTCCAAAGACTTAAGTGGGAAAGATGGCATCAGGTAGGGACACCGTTGGTGGTATTGATCTCTTCTTCATGAAAGACCTGGAGCCAGGAGGAGTGGAATGGCCCCTGGCAACCCTGTACTCCTTGCAACTAGGAAGGGTATAGATCCGTTCTGTTCCCAAACATCAATCATCTTCCCACAAATTACACAAATTTTCCCTGTGCCTCTGCTTGCCAAGACACAGTAGATTCCTGTATCCCCAATTTCAGTGAGGTAGGACTCTTTTACCTTGGGGGTACAGAGCAGCTATCATTGTTATCACTTGAGCTAATTGTTGAAATATTCTGTGATGTCTGAAGACAAAAAATCTGAAAAATTATACAGAACGATGCTAATATATATAATTTAAAACTGAAACATTTCTCCTGGGTTCCCTTTGTGCTTTCTTTGTGGATTATCAGTGGAGATATATTAATTTCATGCTCACCACTACAATTTAAGATCAGAAATTGAATATCTAACAATCTTTAGATGTAGTAAGTAGACTTAGGGTCTGTTTGTGAATTATCTACTTCCTTATCTTTTTCTTTTTCTTTTTTTTTTTTTTTTTTTGCTTCACTTTAACAAAATAAATCTTAAGAATAATGTATTGGTTGGGAGTGTCTATTTTCTGTGATAATAAAACTTGGCCAAAAGTGTTATGGGGAGCCCACCAAAGATGACCACTCAGAAACAATTTATGGCCAATTGAAAGTCTTCATTTCAGTTAGCAGGGCTGCACTCAGGTATTCGGAATCTAAGTGTAGTGCCTAATGTCCAGAGCACAGGGTTTTTGAAGACAAAAACCTATGTTCTGACATCATGAAGCTAAAATAAGCAGTAGATGGAAGGAGTAGTTTTGAGCAAGCAAACAGTTCAACAGAAGCAGGGATAAGTTTATTGGGTATTTTGATGTTGAGTTCCTAGAATAGAGTTGGGTAATTTTTTTCATGGGACTCTCCATCCATGAGATCAACGTCAAATTAAGCATGAAATGGCCTTAGCAAGAATACAAGATGAAGGAACCTGGGCATGCTCTTGCTGCCTTACATTCTCCACTGGTTCTGTGGGCCTGAGTCAAATTGTTTACTTATCATGGACTAGGAAGGCATAGTTGGTCCTAGGGACCAATAATTTAGTTGGTCATGCAACTGAGGATGCAGAGTCCAACTAATAGCCTGATTAGGATAAGAATCATGATCCAGCTAATCCTAACAGAGGTCTGCCATGGGGACCAGGTAAACAGAGTTTCTGATCCGTGTGTCCTTTCTTTCCTTTCTTTGCAGTTTGGATGACCATGGCAAGGTTTTCTCTAATTAACACTGATTTTGGTTGGCATGGGAACAGTATTGTACATCCTGGATTAGTAAACCCTGCTCAGTCTTCTCTTTAAGGTGTCTGAGGTCCAAATGACAGTCCATCTGGCATCATCTTTGGTGTACTTTTTTTTTCCCCAAGGAATGACACCAGCTACTTTGACAGCAGTTGGGGTAATAAGGATGATGGGTAGGAATCCTGCCAAACAGGTTCCAGGCTTGGGTATAAATCCTTAGAGTGGGTTTAGACGTTGGAAATAGCAGAGTTCTTTCCACTGTCTGCTCAATAGCCTGGAGAACTTCCTGAAAAGCCTGCAAGGACTTGAGGGAGTGATTGACATTTTTGCCTGGGGAATAGCTCAGAGTTTGGGAAGGATGGGAGGTATTCTCCCAGATATAATTTCAAAAGGAGCAACCCCCTCCTTACAAGAACACTGGACCCTGAGCAGGAGAAAGCAGGGAAGGAGCTTGGCCCAGTTTCCATCAGTTTCCAGAACCAATTTGGTCAGAATCTCCTTAAGAGTTCTATTCATTCTTTCTACTTCACCAGAGCTCTATGACCTATATGCACAATGTAATTTCTAATTGATATTTTATACCTGTCAGATTTTGAGAGTTTGGCTACAAAGTTCAAGCCATTTTCAGACCCCAAAGCTAGTAACACTCAAAATTTAGGTATTATTCCTTAAGAACTTTCTTGGTATCTACTAGGGAAGCCTCCATCTATAAACACCAGCAAATATTTGTAGCCCAAAACAGTGGGCCTGATTTCAGTAAAGTCCCACTCCAGTCTTCTCCAGGACCATTTTCTCAGGCCTGAATCTCTTGTGGGACCTTCCTCCCTGCTCTGGGATTTTCCTGAACACAAGTGACACATCTAACAGTGGTGTCTTTAATCAGGCTTTTCTAATTTGGAACATAATACCTGGGTCTAAGGAGTTTGACAGTTTCTGTGGTCACTAAGTGAGTGGCTTGGTAAAGATCCAAAGCCAGTCACCTTCCCAGACTCACGAGACGGATGGGTCTGTTGTCCAGCAGTAGCCAACATCCCTATTTATACTGTCTTGCCAGTTCTTGTTTCTCTGAGTCAGTCTTACCCAGGCTATATTCCAGGTAGTCTGGTAAGCTGGGCTCTGACAGGGCTACCAACACTTGGTAAGGCACCACTGGTTCTCAGGATACATCCCATGCAGTCAAGTCAGCTACTTTGTTGGCACTAGCTCCTGGGGAATCCCCTTTTTGGAGTCCTCTGAAGTGGATACTATCTTGGTTAACCAGATATCGTCTAATAGGTCTAAGGCTTCTTCTCAGAGTTTCATCTCTTTCCTTGCTAAGATCAGCAATCCTCTCTCCCTGTGTAAAACCCATGGATATCATGAGTTTTACAGTATCAATTCATATATATGGTCATAGTCTTGTCCTTCCCCCAGCAGAGCACTCAGCTTGTTGATCTGAGGTTTCTGTGCTTAAAGGTCATGCCCAGATAGTTTTATCTTGGGTCACCACTGCAGCCTCTGCATACCGGATCCTGTCTTGGATAAAACTGCTCCTATCTGTGAACAATACCTCATCTGGTGTCACCAATGAATGTCAGTCAGATCAAGCCTGGTGACTGGATCTGGTCACTCACCTTAAGACTGTCATGCAGGGGACCCTTTAGAGTTATTCTCTAGCAGGAGACTAGCAGGATTGAGGGCTGTCATCTGGGGAACCAAATGTGGGGTTGAACCAGAAGCAACGCTTGGCATTGGGTCACTGGGAGTGAGACATCCATCTCTCAGGTACTCCCCTCAAGAGGGACGCAGTATAGTGTGGGGGCTGTCAGGAATAGTCTGTACCCTACAATTAATTTGTCAGCGTAATTTGCTAGTAGGACAGTGGCAGTTATACACCACTGAGCTGTACCAACTCAAGTCTCGTGGGCAGCTGTGCCACCAGTCTTTCCCGGGGTTCCTAGGGTTTGCATGAGAATCCTTTAGGTAACACCTCTTGCACCATCCACATACAAATGAGATGGCTTAGTAATGCTTGAGAGTGGGGGATAGGGGTGAGGGGAGATGGGGGTGGGGTAGGGAAAACACTTGGGTAGACAGGAGGGCCTTTTTGCTCAGTTTCAGTCCATTCCAAAGACTCTGTACTCCTAGCATAGAGGGCTGTCTCAGCAAACACCACCATCCATAGCAGCAATATCCAACGTCCACCAGGAATTCCCACACTTACGTTTTTGATGTCAGCGCAGGGATTTGTAGGATAGTTGAAACATGGTCATAGGAAAGTGTTTTCATTTCTCTAGGTTTAGCCTAGGCATGTGACCTGGGGGATGTACAACTGAGCCTTCTTAGCTGAGACTCTGTACCCTAGGGGTTAGGGGTCCTTTAAAAGGCCTTCTGTTGTCTGTTCACATTTCTCTTTAGTGGTCAGAGCTATGAGGAAGCCACATACCCAGGGAGCAGGGTGTTTGTGAATATTTTGGTCTAAATTCTAGCAAGTCTGCACTCAGGGCCCCATCAGATGATGCTGAAAAACCCATGAACCCCTTTTCCTGATCTATTTCCTCCATTTCCTCTCCTATCTTATTCCTCAAGAACAGTGGTCACTGCACAGGAAAGTGTCTTTTCTTGTCTGTCTTCAGCTGAATCTTGGTATTTTTAAACTTTTGGAGCAAGATCCAAAAGTCAAGGCTTACTTATCTCTTCAAGTTCTCTAATTTCTAGAGTCTTCTCCTGTGCCTGGAGGAGGCTGTTTGACAAAGGCAATATTAGTGCCTGACTGGTTCTCAGGAGCATCTAGGACTATGGGAGTCAATACCCAGTGTCTCACAGAGCCTTTCCAGAAACTGAACAAGTAATTAATCGGGTCCTTAAATAACCTGACTTATCCTAAGTTATCAGGCTGCCTCTTTTAATCCTTCCAAAAATATTTGTTGAAAATTAATGGGCCACTGTCTTCTTACTTTAAAACAGTTTACATTAGGCTGATATGGGCCTGCAGCTTCTACAGACATGGAGGGTTTGGGGTCTTCCAATTATGCAAGTCTACTCTTCCCCATGACTTTGAAAATTACTTCCTCAGTCCCCAGGCTCAAATTTGTTCAGAGAAGGCCAAAGAGGGAGCAGAGAGTCAACTGTTTCCTCTTCCTGCCGTCAGCTAAGATGATAGGAGAAAGTTTTGAATTTCTCTGGGTGAGCTGGTTGGGCCAAAAGGATTTCCCAATGAAAGGGTACAAGTCTTAAGCCAAGTTAAGGTCTTGTACCAGAGAAATCCATTGATTATTACAAGGAACGCCGTGGGCATCACTGTAAGGGTTTTTTTTTTTTGTTTTTTTTTTTTCCTGGTGCGAGGGCATTTTGACAGGTGGGAGCAAAAGATTACCACAAAGTCACACCATACAACAAACCTCATAGAAGAGATTTACTGGGGGAAAACCCATAATGGCAGCTGCCTCTGACTGGAAACAGACAGCAGAGGACAGGGTAAAGGGGCAGGCTTTTATAGGCTCTTCAGAGCATGGTCAGTGAGCTACCAGAAAAGAACAATGTGCCAGGAAGTATAACTGGGATGTTAACTCCAAACTTCCTTTAGCCAGTAACACTGGGTCACAGGGGCAGGGACTTCCAAATCTTAGAGCTCTGGTGCAGGCCATGGGCAGGGTAAATGTCTACTGGCCTGTTACTCTACAATCACCAGAATAAGACCAACAGCCACAGTTGTTGCTGGATGTGGGGTACCAAGGGTAGGAAACTTAGCATGGCTGTAAGCCTGCAGGAAGTCATACACCATCTTGGGCATAGTGGTGGCTGAGTAGGGGATAGCTCACTCCCCTTCCCATTTTAAGTCTCCAACCAATAGAACTGGTAGAGACAGGCAGAAAAATACACCAGAAGACACACAGTAAATAAAATAAAACATACAGGGAGATACATAGTAAAGAAAACCAGGGTTGGGTACCATACATTCACATGTCTGAACAGACTAGGGGAATCTGCTCATGTTTCACATGGATTGCAGACGCACATATCTATGGTCGAGTTTTACCTCCCCTCTGTGTCCTAACCAGATGGTGCCTCCTATAGACCAAACTTACCTCTGGGGGTATTCAGATCAGATGGCTTTCTATTTGCATTTTGGGGTGGTAGAATTGTGATGCCTCTGAAGCACTCAGTGAAGATCAGTCAGAAAGGATTTTTTTTGAAGCCCTGAAACCTTTCAGCATGAGCAGCACTCCATAGGCATCCTCTCCAGCTAGAGAATTCTCCTTCAAATCCTAGGAGTCCTTGAGGCCCCTAAGTGTCAGGGTTCAGTTTCTGTGTATCTGGCTGGGACTTCTAAAATATTACTGGGAGGTCACAAGAAAGGACCACTCAGATACAATTTGAAGCCAATTGAATGAATGGGGGTGTCTCTTCACTGTCTTGCACTGTCATACTATCAACTGGAAGAGGCAAGGGTTTATTTCAGCTTCCATGTCATAGTTCGTCATCAAAGGAAGTTGGGGCAGGAACTCCCCAACCTGTGGACAGGAGCTGATGCAGAGGCCTTGGAAGAGTGATGCTTACTAGCTTGCTCCCCATGACATGCTCAGCCCGAGCCTTTCTTGTAGTAGCCAGGACAACCTGCCCAGGGATGACCAACAGTGGGCTGGGCCCTCCCACATCAATTATCAATGAAGTAAATGCACCAGAGGTTTGCCCACAAGCCAATTTGGTGGGAGCATTTTCTAAATTGAGATTCTCTTTCCTGTGATGGTGCTTAAGAGAACTATGAGACAAAAATGCCTATAATATGTAAGTTCAATTTACACAAAGACTGATAGCTTTCTGCAGTGCTGGAACTTTTCTTATAATTGCCTGATATTGTTCATGTAAGATAATAAACCAACCATGTATTCTCACTTCTGTATATAAGCTTGCTTGCCCCTGACTACACATAAGTAGGATTTATATCTGACTATATATAGGCAGGAAGTATATCAGTATATGTTCATGTTTTTTGTTTTGTTTTATTTTGTTTTTTGTTTTTGTTTTTCGAGACAGGGTTTCTCTGTGTAACCCTGGCTGTCCTGGAACTCACTTTGTAGACCAGGCTGGCCTCGAACTCAGAAATTCGCCTGCCTCTGCCTCCCGAGTGCTGGGATTAAAGGCGTGGGCCACCATGCCCGGCTCCAGTATATGTTCTTGCCCTCTGATTTCATGAAGGCAGGAAGTATACAGCCTTGTGGGTTTTGTTTTTATAAGCCCCTAACTAATGTGATATTCAGACCTGCATCTTGAGAGTCCTTTTGGGTGCAGTCCTGGAGTCACGGGTAACTGGCACCAGTATCAGGATAAAGCCTCCTCTTTGCTGAAACTTATTCATGGTTAGACTGGTGAATCTCTCAACAACCTATAACATTCTAACTATGGCTTGTGTCAAGTTGATAGATTAGCCAGTATAGGTGGAATACAAAAGGGAAAGATTTTTAGATCTGGAATTGCTATTTTCAACTTCTGTGCCTTTGCCTAAACTATACAAAATCCGAGCCTTAGACTTATCTGAAGAAAAAAAAAATGGAGGCAATGAGAAACCTGGTTTTAAAGGTGTTTTAAGTGGGTGGGTCGGGGAGCAGGGCAGGGGACAGGTATAGGCGACTTTCAGGATAGCATTTGAAATGTAAATGAAGAAAATATCTAATAAAAAACTAAAAAAACAATGAAAGTGTTTTAACAAGTATTTAGTGACATACAAAAATACTGTGATCCATTGTAAACATGAAGTTTTGTTTGTATGCTTGCATGTTTGGAGACAGTATCTCACTTGTAGACTGGCTAAACTCTTATCATCTGCCTGCTTCCGCCTCCCAAGTGCTATGTTCCACTTGCTTATTATTATTATTATTATTATTATTATTATTATTATTATAGAATAATCTCATGACCTGTAAGACCACGGAAACAGGCAGTTAGAAGCTGCTTTTGCTGATGACCACTGTCTTCTCACTTAGGCCATTCAGCTAAAAGCCGGATGAGAGCCTGGCTCTCCGACTTCATTCTGTGCCTGTCACTTTCGCTTTGGCTCAGACTCATACTTTATTTTGTATACCTAACCTATCTCATCTTCCTTCAAGGCTGAAGACACAGAATTTGGATTCCAGGAAGAGTAAACTTCAGGGCAGATAACCACTCCCTCTTGAATAGGCAGTTATGTTTGAGGGCAAGGATACAACCAGAAAAGAAATGAAAGTCATTATCTTGTAGGAATGGATTGGCCTGCTTAGTGATAACAGTTGCTAGATGGTTACTAATAATTTATCATAACAGAGGGAGCTGATGATGAACAGGATCACTTCTTGACCAGGACTACTTAGTCATTCATGCATTTATGCTTCCTCCATAAAATTCCTCCACTCACTGCTCAGGGAATCCTGAGGAAGAAAATGTAGAAAAACTAAGATCCAGAGCAGATGAAGGACACCAGGAGAACAAAGCCAAAAACCAAGTCATCAGGGCACATATGAGCTCACAGAGACTGAAACTGCAAGCACAGGACCTACCTACATGAGTCTGTACCAGGTCCCCTGCTTATATATTATAGCTTTTAGCTTGGTATTTTTATGGGATTCCTGACTATGAGAAAGAGTGGATCTCTAGCTCCTGTGCCTGTCCTTGGGACTTTTTTTTCCTTGTTGGGTTTCTATGTCCAATTGCTATATGGTAGGGATTTTTTCCTTCATCTTATTATATTTTATTTTGTCATACTTGGCTGTCCTTTTCTAATGAAAGACAGAAAGGGAGTCAATCTAGAGGGCAGGGAAGATGGGAAGGAACTGGGAAGAGTAGAGGAAGGGGAAACTAATCAAAATATATTGTATGAATAAAAGAATTTATGTTCAATAAAAGGGAAAAATTTAAAAAGAAAATGAATGGAGAAAAGTATTGGGCAAGGCTTTAAGAAGAAGGAGAAATAAGACTCTGAGTTGAACACTTCATGGCTTAGAGCCTTAGAGTGGTTTCTCCATATGTAAACATATAAAAGTAACTACTCAGGATATTGCTGTGAGGACTAAATCAATCAGTAAATGTCAGTTATTTACAATAGTGGTATCTGACTGTGATATATATATATATATATATATATATATATATATATATATATATATTCACACATAGTCTTTCCTGTTTTGTGACATAGAGCTTCAAGAATTCAAAGCAGTAATACTGTCTTATAAGCTGAGAAGATGCCGAGGGCTCAGGTGCT
>NC_034596.1:31133997-31159494 GCF_900095145.1 Mus pahari
AGGGAGGCAGGGAGGCAGGGAGGCAGGGAGGCAGGGAGGCAGGGAGGCAGGGAGGCAGGGAGGCAGAGAGGCAAGGATCTCTGCATTGGAGAGCAGCCTGGCCTACAGAACAAGTTCTAGAACAGCCAGAGCTAGATAAAGAAACTCTTGTCTTGAAAAGCTAAAAATCAAAGTCAAATAAATAACATCCCTCCCCCAAACCCCACCACAAACAACAACAGTTAAAAGTCCATCGATTCCTAGTTAGCTTTGTCTGCTTCATGACTGTGGATAAAGATGAAAGCTCTCAGCTATTGGCTTTAGCGCCATGTCTGCTTGCTTGCTGCCATACTCCCTGTTGTGATGGTCAAAAAGTCAAAACCACTAAACTTGTAAGCCCCAAATTAAAGGTCTTCTTTTGTTTAAAAAAAAGTATGTATATATGTATTCATGTATACGTGTATAGAAATATGTATATATGTGCATATACATATGTGTGAGTGTGTGTGCATGTGTGTGTATGTGTGTATGTATGTATGTGTGTTTTGCCTGTATGTAAGGCTATGAAATGTGTTCATGCAGTGCCTATAGCAGCCAGAAGAGGGCAATAGATCTTCTGGAACTAGGGTTACAGATGGCTGTGAGCTGCTATGAAGACACTTGGAACTAAAGCTGCATCCTCTTAAGAGTAGCAAAAGCCCTTCTTAACTTGTCCATTAGACTACTTTATGGCTTCCCAATGATGTCACACTTAATACACCTCCGTTTTTTTTCCCTCACCCTTAATTATCTCTCTTTTTTTAAAAAAATTAATAAATAGATTCTTCTCTCCTACAAGTTGTCCCAACTACACTTTTTCCTCCCAGATCTGCCCCACATCCTCTCTTCCCCAGACCCACTCCCTCTCTGTTTCCTCTTCAGAAAAGAGCAGGCTTCCAAGAGACAATAGTAAACGGGGGGGGGATGGGGGGAGAGAAACAGTATGACAAAGCAAATGCGATCATATTGAGGCTGGACAAGGTAACCTATTAGGAGGAAAACCATCCCAAGAGCAGGTATTAGAGTCAGAGGTACATTTGCTCTCCCCAAACCACCAACATAACAGTCACAACATATGCAAAGGAGTTGGTGCAGACCCATGCAGGTCCCTTGCTTGCTACTTCAGTCTCTGTGAGCCCATGTGAGCCCTGCTTAGTAGACTCATTAGGTCATGCTCTCCTGGTGTCCTCTATCCCCTCTGACTCCTACAATCTTCCCAACCCTTCTTTTGTGGTGTTTTCTGATGTGTTTCCCCTTCCCAGGGAAATCCATGCTTCCCCCTTAAAGCCCTCCTCGTTAATCTAACCCCTCTGGATCTGTGGATGGTAGCTTCGTTATCGTTTATTTAACAGCTAATATCCACTTAGAAGTTAATCCATACGGTATGTGGTTTTCTGGGTCTGAGTTACCTGACTCAGGATGACTTTTCTAGCTTAATCCATTTGCCTGAAATATACATGATGTTATTTTTAAAAAGCAGCTAAGTAATAATCCACTATGTAAATGTACCATATTTTCTTTACCTACTCTTCAGTTGAGGAACATTTAGGTTGTTTCCAGTTTCTGGCTTTTATGAATAAAGCCACAATGAACATAGTTGAGCAAGTGTCCTTGTGGTAGGATGGAATATCTTTGGGTATATATCCATATCTACTGAAGAGTAATATAGCTAAGTCTTGAAGTATATTGATACCTAATTTTCTGAGGAACTGCCATATTGATTGCCATAGTAACTGTACAAATTTGCACGTCCACCAGCAAAGTTCTCTTCGTTCCACATCTTTGCCAGCATGAGCTGTCACTTATGTTGTTGATCTTAGCCATTTAGACAGGTGAAAAATGGAATCACAACCTAGTTTGTATTTCCTTGATGGCTAAGGATGTTGAACATTTCTTTAAATGTCTTTCAGCTGTGTATTTCTGCGTCACACCACAGGCGCCATATCTGCGTGGGCAGAAAACACCTTGGACTGGGTTCGTACTGAAGGGCTAAACTTCCTAAGATAGGGATGAGCTACAAGGAAGAAACGTTATTTATTAATTGGACACGGGAGAACCCAACCCTCTCCCGCATGTCTCATTGTCTCTCTGTGTCTCTCTGAATCTCTCAATGTCTCAATGGCGTGCGGTCTGGTCCTGAGCGCAGCTGTGTCCAGAAGGGGGGTCCAATGAGTAGGCGGTAACGATTGGTCCGGGTGACGAGTGGGTGTTGACAGTGGGCAGTCTGAGGACGCTGTATCTCGGGATGCTGTATTCCAGGAGATCCGGGGAGCAACTCTTAGCATGTCTGCAAGGGGCGCAATACATTGCTTAGAGGGAGAGTTGCCAGTGGAGGCGGGCGAGACCCTAACATTCAGCCATTTGAGATGCCTTTATTGAGAACTCCGTTTAGATCTCTTCCCCATGGATTACTTGTTCTTGTTGTTGTTGCTGTTGTTGTTGTTGTTTAACTATCTAGTTTCTTGAGCTCTTTATATATTTTGGATATTAGTCTTCTTTTGACCAGGGAGTTGGTAAGTTGGAGAATATACCAGAAGATGGCAGATCTCCCATGCTCATAAATAAGTAGGATTAATATAGTAAAGATGTCCAAAATACCAAAACAATCTACAGATTCAACATAATCACCATCAAAATTCCAACACAATTTTTTACAGACTTTGGGAGGACAATTCTCAACTTCACATAGAGAGACAAAATCCAAGATAGCTAAAACAATCCTGAACAATAAAACTGGAGGCATCACCATTTCTGATTTCAAGCTGTACTACAGAGCTATAGTAATAAAAACTGCACTGTTTTGGCATAAAAACAGACAGATTGATCAACGGAAACAAATTGAAGACCCAGACAAAATAACAGGAATTAACAATCATTGTTCATGGATATCTGTTAATATCAATGGTTTCAATCCCCTAATTAAAAGCACAGATTAACAGTGCATTTGAAAACAGAATTCATCATTCTACTGCATACAAGAAACATACCGAAACATTATGAGTAGATATTACCTCAGGTTAAAGGGCTGGAAAAAGATATCCCAAGAAAATGGTCTAAGAAGCAAGCTGGTATAGTCATTTTAATATCTAACAAAATAGACTTCAAACCAAAATTAGTCAAAAGAGGTGGAAATGGATACTACATATTCATCAAAGGAAAATCCACCAAGATGAAAGTTCAATTCTTAACATCTATGCCCCAAACACAAGGTAATCCACTTTTGTAAAAGAAACGTTACTACGGCTTAAGTCACATATTTACCCTCAAATGCTGATAGTGAGAGGCTTCAATACCCACCTCTCCCCATGAACAGGTCATCCAGACAAAAAGTAAACAGAGAGATGCTGGGGCTAACTTATAAACCAAATGACCCTAACAGATTTTCAGAACATTTCACCCAAACAAAAAATAAGATACCTTCTTTCAGCATCTCATGGAACTTTATAACTGACCACATACCAGGATGCAAAACAATTCTCAACTGAAACAAGAAAATTGAAATAACTCCCTGCCTACTATCATACTGCTACAGATTGATGCTGGATTTCAACAACAGAAACAACAGAAATCTTATCAACTCGTGGAAACTAAACAACTCTCTACGTTATGAAAAATGAGACTATACAAAAATGAAATTGAAGACTTTCTAGAATCTAATGAAAATTAGTACACATCATATCAGACTTATGGGACACAAGGGAAGCAGTTCATAATACTAAGTGCCTTCATAACCCAAACTGGAGATCTCATGCTAGTAACCTCACAGCACACCTGAAAGCTAGAACAAGAAGAAAGCATACTCAAGGGGAGTCAGGGCAGAAAATATCAAACTGGAGACTGAAATCAATAAAATAGAAACAGAACAATACAAAGAGTCAGTGAAACAAAGAGTTGGGTTTTTTGAGAAAATCAATAAGATAGACAAGCTTTTCACCAAACTAAAAGACACAGAATATCCAAATTAATAAAACCAGAAACAAAAAGGGGGATGTAACTACAGACCCTGAGGAAATCTAGAGAAGCATAAGACATAATTGGAACTTTAAACGCTTTAACCTTCCTTGTAATCCGCCTCCCTCCAGCGATAGTGGGAAAGAAAAACTATGGGGGAGGCGAAACTTTTTAGAAAGGTTCTTTGGAGCAACTCCTGTCTCTGTTGTCTGGAAATCAACAGTTCAGTTCATAGGTTAGTAGGCAGTGGCAGCTCAATCCACTTGAAAACACTTCTCAGCTGTACCGGCAGTCCAATTTGGTAGAGGTGAGTTATGACACAAACTAGCAGAGACAACCAGGCCTTGACTCAAATAAGCAGGAAGGACCAACAGGAACACCAGAAGTTCTTGGCTGTGCCTCTCCCAGGGAAGTGAAGATGAGAGTCCCACAGTGCTGTACAGCTAGCTCTGTCTCTGTCACTCTGTGGAGTCCTATTTATAACCCTCCAAGCATCACGTGTCCTCCACGTGCCTCGCCTCAGCACATGCATCCAATCAGCCCAAGTCAGGGGATGTAGCAAGAAACTGCAGCACACCACCAGAACTTTTTTTGTTTTGTTTTGTTTTTTGCTTTTTTGGTGTGCTTCTCTCTATGGAGTCTCAACAAATGTAGCTCAACTACACAATGTAAGGCGGAACAATACACGTATGTTGTTAGCAAAGGTCATCACGTGTCCTTTTACATGCTTGCTTTAGCAGAACATCCTCTCTCCTGTGTCTGCTTCATCGAAACGTTCCTTCATGAGTCTGCCTTAGCCTTCCACACCTGCGTCCACTTTAACAAAACATTCATTCACGTGTTTGCCCCAGCAAAACACCATCCAACCAACTTTCCAAAAGAATTCTCGTTTCCATTTCACATCATTTAAAAACTTATCTAATTGACATATTGAGATGGGAATGAAGAGGGCCTGAGCCTAGTCAGAATCTGGAATTTTTACCTAAAAACTCCATTTGCAACTTTGATGAGAAGAACCAGGAGAAAAGAGATCTTTTCGGTGTGTCAGCCATTTGCAAAAATTGTCTCCGGATAGAGGAAATAGATGAAATGGCCTCTGTCTGCTACTGGAATCAGGGATTTTTGTCTTTTCCCCTTCTGAGGGCACCACTTTGGTGAAGCAGGGATGCATGTGTTTGGATTTTATAGGCTCTATTCCTTAGTAACATCCCACTGTAGCTCAGCAGCCTGAGATCACACATTCGGGAAACTCAGATCAAGCATGGTGGTACTACACACCAAAGCCTGACATGCGAAACACTGAGAGGGAAGCGACAAGGAAACTGTGACGTTGTATTCAGTGGATTGAAAATCTGGTGAGAACCAAAGATCCAAATGGAACCTCCACACTGACTTTAGTAGCTGGTAGGATGTTAGCCAGAGCCAGCAGGGACAGAGCCAGCAGTCTCGACTGGAGACCAGAAGGAATTTGCAGGGGTGTAACTGAACCAGAGACTCACTTTAAAGCACTACAAATGGCCCTAGAGTCAAAAAGCCAACTCATGGGACACAGTGGGACAGCCTATTCACAGAAGACCTCCCAGTCCCAAGGAAAGAGCTCGAAAGAGTCCCAATGAAAGCCAACAGTCAGGCCAGTGAGTTTTCATATCCGCTACCTACACCCAGACATCCCTTGCTCCGTATATGTGCCATCTGTGTTTAATACACAAGGTCATTTTATCAGACCTTCTTGACCATGCTGTGTTCTTGCCCTTACTTCTCATCTCCTACCCTTTTCCTTTATTACTTTGGTGTTTTTTCCTCTTCCAAATAGCACAGAGTAGCCTGGTTTGCAGGGTCCCTGTGCCTCAGCCTCCTGACACATGGGACTTCTCTGGCATCTGATAGCATATCTTTACCTCTTTCTCTTCAGTCTACTTTTAGCCAAAATCCCCTTATCCCACCCTTATCCCCCTGACACACACACACACACACACACACACACACACACACACTGGTTTTGTTCCCTGGATTTCCCCTCTAATTTACATTACCCCCTGCTATATTCTATCTATCAGTCCATTACCACCCACCCATCATACTGTGCTTTCTTTCTTCCTTCTTCCTTTTATACCTTCTTTTTTTGTTGTTTTTTTTTGTTTGTTTGTTTTTTATTTTGAGGCTGGGTTTCTCTGTATAGCCCTGGCTGTCCTGGAACTCACTTTGTAGACCAGGCTGGCCTCAAACTCAGAAATCCGCTTGCCTCTGCCTCCCAAGTGCTGGGATTAAAGGCGTGTGCCACCACCGCCTGGCCTGTTATATCTTCTATATATTGAAGGTTCCACCTATACCTAATACATTGTTCACAGTGTACTGTCAATGCCCCAGTACCATGTAAAATGATTATCACTTAAGGGGAGATTGTTATGTAATTAATTATTACTTATTTTGTGGGGATCTACATGTGGGGAACTCTTTTTCAGGGGAGAGCTATGGATACGGACTGGTCGCTGAATACTAGTCTTACAGAGGGAAAAAACCCACCACCAATCAAAAGAAATCTTAGCCCTACTATACTCTAGTCCTGAGCATTGCAAACACCCAACTGAAAGAAGAAACGTGACCTGATAATATTTATATTTCAGAATGGTACAACCCTGATACATGAACATAATGGAGTAATAAACTCAGCAGACTCTAGGAACATGGCCTGCAAACCCTACAGAATTCATGCTCTTCCGAAAAGCCACTGACAGACTCCAAAATCGATTATATATTCTGACACAAAGCAACTCTTAACAAATACAGGGAAACTGAACTAATGTTCTATGCTCTATCTGACTAAAGCTGATGAAGGCTTTCAGTAAAGAAGCACGACATGAAATTAACCTACATAACCAAGGATCTTCTGTACATCCCAAGGAGAGACAGCTAAGAAAGAAAGTCAAGGGAACAATCCCATTCAAGACAGCCTCAGATAACTTTTAATAAATCTGAACAAGGAAGTAGAAAATGTCTCCAGTATAAACCTTAATGCACCAAAAAAGGAAATTGAGGAAAACACTAGAAAATAGAACAACCTCCACACTTGTGGATTGAAATTAGTGTTTGAAAATGACTATCTACCACGAGCAATACACAGATTCAATGCAGTCCCCATTGAAACTCCAACACAGTGCTTCACAGAAAGAGGGGAGGCCAAATCCTTTGAATTCTTAAGAAAGACCCAGACAGTCAAAGCAATCTGAACATTAAAGGCCCTGCTGTAGGTGACAGCATTCTTGATTTGGGATTATAGTGAAAAATCCATAGTAATAAACCAGCACGGCACCAGCACAGAAACAGATGTATTATTAATACAGTCAAATAGAAGAACCTGATCATTGACAAAGTTGACAAAAATTCACATGGAAAAAGAAAGCCTCTTGAACAAATGGTGCTGGGAAAATAGAGCCCTACATATATGAGGCTGAAACAAGACTAAAGTATCTTACCTTGTACAAAGCACACATGTGGGTGTACACACACACACACACATGTGCATTCACAGATGCACACATATACAGACAGACACACATGCATATACACACATGTGCATTCATAGATGCACACATATACACAGATACACACACATGCATACACACACACATACACACACATACACACACACACACACACACACACACGTACACACGCATAAAAGCTCCAAGATTAAAAAAAAGAAAAAGGCTCCAAGATTGAAATGAAAATTTCTGGTAAAGTGATATAACTGGAAAATATACTGAGTAAGTTACTCAGGTCCAGAAAGCTAAACATCACATATTATATTTCATGTGTGAAACCTGTGAACTCTAGTTTCAAGTTTTCAAATTTGATTACCTTGTAGTATTAATAGACTCAGGAAAGCTATAAAGGAGTCTGAGGCCTAAATAGAGAGGGATGGTATATATGGTATGAAAATAGATATGAGGAATACTGGGTATGTGTGTCTTAGTTATTTTTCTACTGCCATGATAAAACACCATGACAAAGGCAACTTATGTGGGTCTCCATTCTCCCCAGGGTTGTTGCCCACTAGGTCGAAGGGAGCAGAGTCAAGGAACAGAAATGATGACACATTCCAGGATCAGCTTCAGGCAGACAAATCAACTTTACTCAAAGTGAATTAAGGTAGTTTGTGGAAGTAGGTAGACATATTCAGGATGGGCAAAAGTCATTGGATAAATCCTAAAATACTAGGATGTTTTATTAGCATGGGGAGGCATTCCTGGGATCTGAGGTGCTTGCTGAATGGGTTCATATCAAGAGAAAGGAATCTGAACTTAGAAGCTAACCAAGGCTACTTGACATTCTGGAGCAAGAGGCTATAGAAGTTTCAGGTTCCCCAGACAAGGTCAGAGAAGGAGAAGCCCTGCCAGTAAAGGGAGTCTGCCATTTTGCACCAAGTTCAGGGCTTTCCAGTAACATCAGACTTTGACTTTAACATGAGGATTTTCCTTTATAAGGGTTTCCCTTATAAAACAGAGTTTTAAAAGAAGCAGGGTTTCTTATGAAAGAAAGCATTTAATTGGGATATGGTTTCAGAGGGTTAGAGTCCATGCTGAAAGAGCAAAGACATGACAGCAAGGACAGCTGAAAGACTACATCTTAATCTACAAGTAGGAAGAAGAAGGCACATGGGGAAATCTCAAAGCCCATCACTGACACACCTCCTCCAGTGAGGCCACACCTTCTAGTGCTTCTCAAACAGTTCTACCAGCTAGGTCCAAGTATTCAAACATATGAGCCTCTGTAAAATATTCTCCTTCAATCCATCACATTGTGAAAAGATTTAAGTGGGTATGGAGGCTGGGGGATGAGGGAGAGGATGGGAGTTGTGTGATGGGAAATATACTATTTTGTAAACGAATTTTTAAAAAGTGTTTTGAAGTGGAGTACCCCGGTGGCTTCTAGGGTATGTCTGCTACCAGAAAGCCACAGGTTATTAAAGAAAAATCTGAGTGTGGGATAACTCCTATGAATTATTGAGCAGGAAGGTCCCAGAGGTACCCAAAACCATATAGACTAGTGTCATTTTGCTTTATAGTGGTACATCTGTTTTCATACCTAACCATTTCTGTCTCATCCATAACAGCTTGCCCCTCTGGTGGATGCTATTTTTTTCCAGGATAGGAAATCTATAAAGTCAGATTGATCAATGCCCTAGATCCTTCAAATCGGAGGGATATTCAAACACAATGTGGGGAACTGAAATAAACTCTTCGTTGTGCTGTTGTTTAAAAACCACTGCTTCTTCCCTAAGGCCCACAAGGCAGCTAAAGGAGAATCGGGGCCTCCCATCTCTGCCTTCATTCTGTGCCTGTTGTCTTTCTTTGGCTCAGATTCCTGCTTAACTAATTCTGCATACCTAACCTACCTCATCTCCGTTCAAGGCTGATGACACAGATAAAGTCCTTGTTTAAAACCTTCAGTCCCCTTGGATTCCAGGAAAAACAAAACCTCACAGGACAAACAATCCCCATTAGATGAGGATGGTACTTAACCCTAGACCCTAAATAATCATGTCGTAAGAACCAGATTGTTTCCCTCAGGTAATGACAACAATTGATAAATTAACAACTTATCAGACCAGATCAGAGAGAAGGATGAACCAGGGACGGTCTGGACCACATCTTGAATAGAACTGCTCACTTATGCATACCTCTTGCCCTCTATTTAAACCCAGACCTAGAGCCAGGACCCTGAAGGATGGGCAGTGTCACTGGACCACTTTAATGTTCCTCTTCCCAGAGTAGCACTGCATAAATGTCAACTTCCAGCTTCCCATCATCAATTGTCTCTGAACTGGCACACTGGGATGGATGGCTACGCCTAACCTATTGAGCTGATGGGGCCTGGGCATTTGCCCTGAAAAACCCTGGTACTATCACCACCATGAGGGGACAGAAACATAAGAATGACTGGAATCACATTAGTGGCAAAAGACTGAAATTACTCTCCCCCTCTGAGACATTAGAATTGCCCACAGCTGTTCATTAGTCTGTTGAGTGTATCCCATAAGGAAGCCAAAGACAAACTTAACCACAGGGACCAGAAGGCTGCTGTGTTACCTAAGACCAATTGTGGTAGCAAAACACATCTCACTGTTCTTGCTAACAGCAGTGAGCCACACTGCCGTCTTCTCAGGCTGCCTCTGCCAGCTCTGTGTCTCGCAAGTCCTAAAACTGCACTTCTGTTCCGTAGAAAGTCCCTTAGGCATTTGTTTGTTCACTGCTGCCAGGTACTGCATGTTCTGCCTGGCATTCTGAGTAGCTCTGTGAAGTCGCATGGGAAGCTTTTCTCCTGAGAGCAGCCTGCAGTTGGGACAGAGCTAAAGGTGACCTGGATCAGGGCACATTGGGACTGAGCATTCACAGCTGGCTCTCTCCCACCAGAAGGCAACTGTTCAGTAAGAAGCTCAGGAGACCTTGAGACTGACCTGTCCACTGTCCCTCAGCTGTGACACAGAGGGCAAGGCCAGTTTCCCTTACTTCTGACTTTTGCAGAATTCTGCTGACTCATCTTGTCATGGTGGCCTTCTTAGTTCTCAAAACAGCCTGGGCAAGGCTCCAGCTTTGGGACTGGTCAGAGTTTAAGTCCAAAGCAAACCCCCCAAATGACAGTGCTCAGGACAATGTCCTAAATGGAAGGACTGTGGCCAGGTAAAAAGAATTGTTACTGGGGAAACAGAAATGTGAAGGGAAGTTTCTGTTTCCCAGAACAATGCATCTCCTAAGACAGGTTTCTGTTTACAAGGAGTCTTCCTTAGTCTACACCAAAGGTCAGCTACCTCAGGCAAGGGGGTCCAGTTCCTGGTCAATCTGAACAACCTGTTCTCAGCTCAAAGACCCCACCCTGCTAGTCATATAAAATCTACTTACGTAACTTTCCCACCGTTTTGCTGTACCTCCAAACCTGCGGCCAAGAGATAGCCTTTGCTGTTTGATTCCAAATAAGCCTTTCTTTCTACCCATGGAAAGGTCCAGTCTGGTGGGTTTATTGTGCCCTGGCTTGCAGCCAGGAGCTCATGTTGTTCATGTCTCCGTGCCTCTACCTTACAGCAGCCACAGGAGCTCGGAAACATTTAGTAAGACTCAAACATGAAGGGTTCGGGCTCCACTAGACTTGTTACAATGTGCTGTTGCCCTATCCTTGTTAAACATATTTTATCTGACGTATTATTTACAATACAATACACACAATAACATTTTTTAATTTTATGATTACTTCAGGGACAGAGGGATCCTAGTGAGTGAAGTCGACGTTTAGTTTCCAGCTCTAAGGCAAAGGTGGGAGCCAGCTATTCAAAGGAAAGAGTGGCTAGTTCACATCCCACCGCCCTCAAACAGCCCATTTTCTGCAGGATTTCTAACATCAGATGCTGTTCCTCAAGAGACGTCTGGCATGGAGAGGGAGGGGAACTCACCGTGTATGTAGCACAACACATGTGCTGGTTCTGTGTAGTTGGTTGCTTGGTTATATATTTCTTTAAGAGACCTTATATCAGGGCTAGGGCAAAGCACTTTTTATAAAGCATGTGCGAGGCCTTGTACTTAATCCCTAGTACTACAAAGGAAGGAAGGAAGGAAGGAAGGAAGGAAGGAAGGAAGGAAGGAAGGAAGAAGGGAGGGAGGGANGGAGGGAGGGAGGGAGGGAGGGAGGGAGGGAGGGAGGGGGAAAGGGAGTTGAGGAGGGAGGGAAAGAAAAAAGCTGTGTGCTTCAGATAGGTGCAGCTGTGGGTTTTGTTCAGCACACAGCAGCATGAGCTAACAGTAGACACCAACCTTCCTGCATGGGTCTCTGGTCCCCAGGGTTCCTCTTCCATGACTTTCACCATTGGCCAGTCTTTAGTTCTCTCCTACACTGCCACTTTCCTGGACTGCAGCCAGCAAGGAAGGAGCCTGTGTACAGGTACCTCCAAGACGCTAACAGGACAAACGTGAAACGTGCATTTGTCAAATAAGCAAAGGAGTGGATGGATGGATGGATGGATGGATGGATTCATGCATGAATTCTTAACTACTGTCTGTTGTGATTTTCCATTTCCTCAGTTTTCCCCTAAATTTAACTGGACAGGCTGTTAGGGTTGGAACTGTATCTGCCTTATGTACCAGTATGGTGTGTCATACCAAGGGTAGTGCTGGTCCAGTGAGTAAGTGTAGCACGGAAGAAGAGAAGCAGGCTCTTCATAGAATCTGTCATCTAGTGTGAGAGGTCAAGTTAACCCAGAGGAAGTAACTTGAGAATGATAAGCAGCTGAATCAGTAGCTGTTATAATCAAGATGTCCAGAGAGGGTGACGTGGTATGCATTGGAGGTGGACTCTCTGGAGACTAGAAGACCACAAAGCATTTTCTAGGAAAGAACAACTTGTGGGGGAGGCTGTGGCAACTGTGAGGGCAGAATTTAGTGGAGATGGTATGGAAAGTCTGGAGGTTTCTGAGAAGAAAAAATGGTGCCAGCTAATTGGTTGTTGGGTTTAGATTATGTGGTAATCAAAGCATGGGGAATTGGACATCAAAGACAAACCTACCTTAGGGAGGCAAGACAAGCACACGAACACCTGTTCCAGTGAGCTTATTTCTGGATAGCCAACCTCTGACATAAAAGATTTGCTTCAATTTAGAAGCATTACTATGAATAAGCAAGTATCCATAGGAGACCGGGTCTAGGAGCCTCTTGGGCACCGAAGTACATACATGCTCCCTTATATAAAATGATGTATTGTTTATGTAAAATGTACACAAATCTTTCTTTCTTTGTGCTATAAACCATCTCTGGATTGCCTGTAAAGTTCAATTCAATGTGAATGGTATATAGATAATTGTCATATTGAACCAGTCAAGAAATTGTAACAAGGGAAAGCCCTATATGTTCAGTACATATGAAACTTTTCCCCAAAACACTGCTATTCTAGAATTGGTTGAATCCATGTGTTACCTGAAGTCAAGTTCAGCCCTGTGTCTCAAGAAGCCAATTAAGACAGGGCAATTAATAGTAAGAAGCTAAAAAGTGAGATTTATTCAATGTGGCTACTGGGAAGAGAGAGAACACAATCCAATGACTTCCTCCAGTTGATCTTCAGGATCCTGAACTGAGATTAATGTTTAAATAGAGGACCAAAATTATGCACAGACAAGCAGTTTTGGTCAAGGTGTTATCCTGCCCACCATTGCCTATCATTGTCTGGTCTGACAAGTGGTTAGAACTGTATGGAATTTTCTTCCCAAAGGCAAGCCCCGCCCCTATCCACCCCTACCTACTCCCCCTTCCCCCAGTGCTGGGGCTTTTTCCTTCTGCCCTTTTCCAACATGAGATTCTTGGAGAAATTCCCATTTCTTTGGAGTCCACAGTTTCAATAGTCAGAGTGAGGAGAACCTACACAGTACCTCTTCACATCCTCTACTTATCTGCCATGTCAGCTGCGCATGGATACAGAAGCCATGTATATATAATGGGAAATTTTATTTCTAATTCCATTTTCCATGCATACTGGACTCCACTTCTTCCTGCTCAGGTTTGCATGGAAAATGAAGAGGTACATGGTCACAACCTTTGTAGAGCTGACTCTAGTCAAAATAATCTCAGATACCAACTCCCTTTAAGTGTTTATTTCTTATTAGGTTTCTTCAGATAATAACTAACTGGCTAGGAACTTGAATTATAACCAATGTATTTCTCTGTACATTACATATCATCTATAGTGAAATATTTAAAAAATGAATCACAGACAGGAAACTCGGAGAATTTAGACATTTTGCTGGTTTAGGAAGATTGGATGTTATTGTACATCCGTGGATGCGGTCCTCAAGGGCACTGAGGAGGGATGGGTATCTAAGAATAAAGATACTGCAACCAGCTTATATAACGACAAAATCTTCCCCGGAGTCCCCTCCCCTCATCTTTCTTTGCTCCTGCCTTTTTATTCTTTGAGCTGAACTCTCAGCTAGAAATAAATAAATAAATAAATAAATAAATAAATAAATAACAAAAAACAAACAACTTTCAGCCAATCTCCTAGCTCTCTTATCACTATCTCAGAAGTAAAGCCACTCCAGCTGTTGTCTTCTGTGTATTCCCTTTAAAACACAACTTGACATAGAACCTCTTAGTTACATGGTTTACATCTACATCTAGTTTGTCCCCCTGCCTCGCTCACCGTCTCCATAAATTATTCCCAGTGTTTTCTGTAGTCATGAGTCCTATCTTGCTCTCTGTACCTCCTGTCACATCTACCTTTGCTATTGAGACACAAATCAGGCTGGAACATTTATGGTTATGACAGTGTCTGTCCATCTTATTTATTCTTTTGTGTTTCCGGGTCAGGTGTTCTTTCTTTTTCCAACACATGGACTCCGCCCATGTGAGCACTCCTTCCTTATCCAGTAATACTCAGTCCTGGCATTCTGCTCTTTAGGAAGTCTCTGCAGCTGCCCCGAGAGGGTAAATGTCTTCCTGTGCTGATTTTATCACAACACTGACAAGACACATTTCCTTCACATGTCTTTAAAGCTTGAAAGCATAATAATAAAAACAAAAAAAGGAGTCTTTGTGAGGGCATCCTGAGAACAAAGTTTATAGTAGGCAACCATGTTGTCATTATTCGTGGAATCAACAAAAAGACTTTATACTTGAGATCAAAGGAGATGTGTATCCTCATCTGCCAGTATTCTGTGTTCATTCTAGAATTAAGATCTGAATATCCCCCACTGAACTCTGCTTTGCTGTCTATATCAATAAACTAGAGGAGGATGGCAGTGAAGGAGTCAGTAAAAAACAAGTGAAGACCAGGTAGCAAAATGGCTTATTGCATTTCAATGGAGTTGAAAAATGTGCTAGACATCAATAGGTGCTAGAAAGTGATAGAAAGACTCATGGAAAAGGGAGTTTTAATGAAGAGTTATATGGCCTTAAGGCCATATAACTTTCTTCTGGGTTGTGTTATCATTAATACATAATGGTTGCACAAGTGTGCAGTTTCTTAAACTTTAATCTAATATGATGATAGTGAATATACTAACCACACTGGAGTTTCCTATTATGTAGATAGACCAGAGATGATCCACTGAATTGTAGGTGATGGGCTGTATTCGGTGTATGGCTGTTACAAATAAAGCTACTTCAAACATTCATGCATGTCTTTGCATGGAGTAAACTCTCCTTGAATAAATAAATAGCTGTGAATAGAATAGCTGGATCATACTGTACATATGCATACATATGCACAAACATAAACACACATATCAATAGGCATTTCCACATATCTTAAAAATTAAGCACATGTATTCATTGTCAAGCTGTTTTCCAAAGTAGTCCCAGTCCTGAACATCTCTGCAGCAATGTCTCAGCTCTCCACTAAGTCATGTCCCCAAAATACTGCTAGAGAGCTGTGCCGTCGTCACGTTTTATCAATATTTCCCCCATTTTTTGGCTTATATCTTTGTTTATTTGTAGATAATGTGATTGCATGTAGAAAATTGCAAGAAATCTACAGAAACTGAGTAAAACTAATAAGTGATCTTTCAGAGATCTCAGGATGCGAAAGTAATACACAAATGTCAACTCTGCATCTACTTTAAGCAATGAATGATTGAAAATTGCATTTTAAAATACAATTATATATATGTATGTATATATATGTGCATATAGGCACATATATGTATATATATATGCATGTAGGCATATATGCCTATATACATATATACACATATGCCCATATGCATATATACATATGCACACACATACACACATACACACACACACAGTCTCTTCACTGGCATTCTGTCTAGGCTGTTACTTTTTGAGGATGGAAGGTTGAAGTTGTCACAGAAGCCTTCTATGTCCCTCTTCTCGTCTGTGAGTCCCTAGTCAGCAATGGCATGGCATAAGTGAGTCTGTAGTCAGCCATGGCATGGCATAAGTGAGTCTGTAGTCAGCCATGGCATGGCATAAGTGAGTCCATAGTCAGCCATGGCATGGCATAAGTGAGTCCGTAGTCAGCCATGCATGGCATAAGTGAGTCCGTAGTCAGCCATGGCATGGCATAAGTGAGTCCGTAGTCAGCCATGCATGGCATAAGTGAGTCCGTAGTCAGCCATGCATGGCATAAGTGAGTCCGTAGTCAGCCATGGCATGGCATAAGTCACTTCCTTGGCCTTTACAGTCAGCAGAAGCATGGATCACAGACTTCCCCATGGTTTCTGGTGACAACTTGGACCATGGACATCCACATGACCCCCAGTATCAACACATGCCACTGACTAACATGATCTCCTGTGGCACTACAGAGTACTCATGTCAACATGGTTCTCAGCAGCCACACAGCCGACAGACATCAACATGGTGGTAACATGGGCACAGAGGCCCCATCTGCATTAGGATCATGGAGTCAGACAGAGACCATCTGAAGCAGCATGGACCCAGATGTCACCATGGTCTCAGGTGCTGCATAGGTCCCTCATATCATTATGCCCACCAGTAGTTGCCATGGCCCTCAGACATCAACATGGCTTCAGGCTTCAGCACAGACTACAGACGTCCAACTTGGCCATTGGTGACAGCCTGGGCCATGGACATAAACGCAGGCCCTGACTGTAGTAGAAAGATGGACCCTAACATGAGCCTCTGAGGTAACACAGACATGGACATCATCCTGGCTTCAGGTGACTGCACAGGTCAGTCACAACAGCATGACTCCAGATGGAAGCATGGGCCATGGGCATCAGGATGACCTCAGGTGGTGGCCCTCACCGAGGATATCAATATGGCCTCATTAGTAACTCAGACCTAGGATATCAACAAGGCTCCCTGCTACTATGGAACTACAGACATCCACATGAAGACATCTAGCTTCAACACAGCCTGGGGCACAGGACCACAGATACCAAAGTGGCCTCCAGGAGTAGCATGGACCATAGTGGTCTTTTGAGGAGGTCTAATCCAGAAAAAAAAAAAAAAAAGAACTGTTCTTCATCTTGGACACCCTGTAGTTGCTTAGAACCAGGGAAATCCTGCAGCTGGGCAGTGTGTTTAGGGGATAAGTCTGAGTGCTGGCTCTAGGCTGCTGCATACTACCCTGTCACTCCTACTCAGCAATGTGTTCCCTAGTGCACCGCAGGCGCTCTCACACCTGTCACAGCTGTCCTGTCTCTAGTTCCTCCTCTCTTCACCACTTACAGCTCCCATCTCTCCATTAAATATCTGTAGCGGCAATGAAGACTGCAGTGTGTCACATAGTATCTTTTTTACCCCTCTCTCTTCCCCTCCCCCCCACCCCCCCACCCCCGTCAGACAGCTTGGAATGCATTGCAACTAGTCTGTCTAGTTAAGGTTTTTGGTTTCTGAAGCACCGTAAAGACTGGACCACTGCTGAGGCTCATCTCAGATATCCTTCTGCTGCCCACAGTCAGGGTGATGTCATACCTAGGGAGGACTTCTGGGGGGGGGGGAATCTGTGTGAGCACCTAGCTGCTACACACTTCCCTGCCCTCAAATGAGGCTCACCAGGCTCAACTTTCCTGCGTGTAGCCTGCGCACTCTCTGTCTCCCAGCAGAACCAGAGGCATGGCTGCAGCTACAATGACTCTATGAGCCACCGAGCATAGGGCCAGCACCACTCAGCAATGACCTGTTTCTACAACAGCTCCACAAGGTCGCACATCTCCCAGGTGTGCCAGCAGCCCCACTGCTCATCAGGAACAACTTTTGTGCTTGCAACCTGCTGTCTAAGGCTTGGCATCCAAGGGTATAGATTCATCATTCTCTGCTGTCTTCCCTTCCTATTTCATGTGCCCACATTTTTAAAACATCTTCCCATAAGGTATGCCTCCACCCGCAGTGGTTGTTTTGGAGTTATCGTGGACCCTGCAGGCTCCTCCTTTACTACTGCATCACCCCTCGGCATCTAGGGGTCTCGCAGATTCTTCAGAGCACAGCAGTGGGTATGGGTGGCTGCTGCCATCTTTCTCCCTCCTTCAATTAAATTGTCTTAATAATAAGCCAAGAGTTCAATGAAGTAGAATAGGCCTCCACATGCACAGCTAGTTGATTTTTAGCAAATGAGACAAGCTGGTTCAATGGTGAAGAAATAATCTTATATTTAATAATTCTGAAACAATTGGCTATCCAGATGCTCAGTTCTAGGTTCATTTTAGTTGTTTCATTTGAAACCATCAAAACCTGAAAAGCAAATGAACTTCAACCAATAGACCAGTGAATGGATGAGCAAACTGAAATGCTACCCTGATAAGAGGAAACTAATATACATGCACAACCAGACATACAATAAACCCATTACATCTCAATCCCGCCAAGATTAAGTGAGCCAAGCCAAGCTCACAATTTTGTGACATCTGAGGAGACAATAAACAGTTTCATGGTTATCAAGGTAAGCTGGGTGGGAGCTGTTAGTGCTGCCAGTTCCCAGAGCTTAGGTAGGGTAGAAAAAAAATAAGGGATTGGTAAGAGATAAAGCGTAGAAGGGAAAGGATGAATCACAAAGAGACGCAAGGAGACTTGAGGATGAGGAGCAATGGTCCAATGTCTTCCTTGTGGTGACAGATTCACAATAAGATACATTTCTCGAAAACTCAGAACTATGGACAGAAGTCTGAATTGTTCTGTGTCTCAATAAACTTTAAAATTTTCAAATGGCTCTTTCTAGTGTTCACTCTGTTCCCCACCCCCACCCACCCCCCCCCCACACACACACACACAGAGTCTCCCTCTTTTTACAGCTTTATATGATATAAGAAGTCAGTTCTGGAGATGAACATGTGTCAGCGCCAACAAAGGTTCTCTCTGTGAACTAGATTCCGTGGAGCTGTTCAGTCATGTCTACAGTGGAAACTTCAGGATAAGCGTGAGATACTTGGGGATCTATCAGTTCCGGGAAGCTTCATGAATAATACTGATGCTTCCAGGTCCTTCCCGGAAAGCAGAGAATGGCCATCTTCCCCTCCTCCCTACTCCCTGTGGCAAGCCTGTCTTTGATGACCCATAGTCTCTCCACTATAAGGTACGGGAATGGAGGGGACTCAGGAAATCCAGGGCATCTCTGCTTGCTCTTGATGCGCAGTGTTTAGGGTCAGAAAAATTCTTATATTCTAAGGTTAGGAAGTAAAATTGCTCCAATTTCTCCCTCTCCCCATCCCCCTCCCTCTGTCCCTCCCCCTCCCTCCCTTCCTCCCCCCTCTCTCTTACACACACACACACACACATGCACACACACACACACACACACAGTTTTTGCATTGAACATTTTGAACGCTAACAAAAATAAATAGAACAGTTTGATCAAAATGGATGTAACTATCACTCAACTCATGAAACTGTAAATTCAAAAACTATCAGACTCTCCTTCCCTTTGTTTCAACAGTACTTCTGCCAATCCTTTGCCTTTAGTTGTTTTAAAACAAACATCAGACCTCATATCATTTTTCTTTGAATAATTCAGGATGTATCTTGAAGTTCCAAGATTATAATATAAAAATAATTCTATAATTCTCAAAATGTGTTAAGTTCAAATTTTAATTGTTTCAATGAGTACAATTTTTTTCAATGAGTACAATTTTAATTAAAATTTACTTATCTACTTTACATCCCAACCTCAGTTTCCCCTTCCTCCTCTGAACTCTCATGGATATCAACAAGCCTTAGCATACCAAGCTGTAGTAAGACTACATGCATCTTCTCCTATTGTGGCTAGACAAGGCATCCCAATAAGGAGAAAGGGTCCCAAAGGCAGATGACACAGTCAGAGGCAGCCCCTGCTCATGTTGTTGGAGTCCTGAAAGCAGAACAAGCTACACAATTTTTGTATGTGCGCAGAGGACCTGGGTCAATCTGGTCTACACCAATTCCTTGGTTGGCAGTTCTGTCTCTGTGAGCCTCTATGAGCCAAGGTTAGTTGGTTCTATAGCTTTTCTTGTGGTGTCATTGACTTTTCTGGTTCCTACAATGCCCCACCCCTTCCACAGGATCCCACAAGCTCTGCCTAATGTTTGGCTGTGGGTCTCTGCAATCTGTTTCCATGGGTTGTGGGATAGAGCCTCTCTGGTGATGGTTGTTAGGCTCCTTTCCACAAGTGTAGCAGAATGACAGTGTCAAGGGTGGGCACTCTCTCATGGCATGGGTCTCAAACTGATCCAGATTTATTGTTCGGTTATTCCCTCGATTTCTGTTCCATCTTTGCCCCTGCATGTTCTGTAGGTAGGACAAATTGTAGGTTGAAGATTTTGTAGCTGAGCTGGTGTACTAATCCCTCCCCTGGAAGTCTTGTCTGTTTGCAGGAGATGGCCTGTTCAGACTCCATATCCCCTAATGCTTGGAGTCTTAACTAGAGTTACCCTCAGAGATTCCTGGAGTTTCCATTGCCTTAGGTTTCTAGCTCATCTCAGAGATGCACCACCCACCCTATCCCACCATTCCAGTTGTCTCTCCAAGCACTTTCTCCCTCCATACTCCACTGACCTGATCTCCCCACCACACTGCTCCCCCCCCATTTTCACCCCTACTTCACCACTGTCCAGGCCCTCCCCTACCCACCCACTATGTCTATTATATTTCTTCTCAGGGAGATTCATGCATCCCATCCTTTGAGTTCCCCCTCCTTTCTTACTTAGCTTCTTTGATCTCTGGATTTGTAGCATGGCTATCATTTATTTTGCAACTAATATCCGCTTAGAAGTAACTATAAGTGAGTCCATATGATGTTTGCCTTTTTAGTCTGGATTACTTCACTCAGAGTGATCTTTTCTAGTTCCATCCATTTGCCTTCACAGAATGGCGTCCTTGTTTTGGAACAGTTGGGTAATACTCCATTGTGTAAATGTACCACATTCTTTTTTTAAAAAATTCATTCTTTGGTTGAGGAAAATCAAGGTTGTTTTGGCTCTTATGAATAAAGCTGCTATGGACATAGTGGAGCATGTGTCCTTGTGAGATGGTGGAGTGTCATTTTGGTATATGCCCAGGATTGGTATAGCTGGGTCTTAAGATAGAACTATTCCCATTTTTTTTTTGAAAAACTGGCAAATTGATTTCCCAAGTGGTTGCACAAGTTTGCACTCTCACCAACATGGAGGAGTGTTCCCCCTTTCTCTACATCTTCACTAGCATGAGCTGGCACTTGAATGTTTGATCTTAGCCATTCTGATGGCTGTGAGGTGGAATCTCAAGACCATTTTGATTTGCATTTCCCTGATGACTAAGGATGCTGAACATTTCTTTAAGTACTTCTCAGCCTTTAGAGATTCCTCTGTCTAGAATTCTTGGTTTAGATCTGCACCACATATTTTAATATTGTTTGGTTTGGTAATGCCTAGTTTCTTGAGTTCTTTATATATTGTGATTATCAGCCCCCTGTTGGATGTGGGGTTAGTGAGGATCATTTCCCAATCTGTAGGCTGCCATTTTGTCCCATGGAAGCTATCCTTTGCCTTACAAAAGCTTTTCTGTTTCATAAAGTACCATTTATTAATTATTGATCTTAGTACCAACACTATTGGTGTTTTGTTAAAAAAGTTGTCTCCTGTGCCAATGCATTCAGGATAGTCCCCACTTTTTCTTCTACCAGGTATAGTGTATCTGGTTTTATTTGGTGTCTTTGATCCACTTGAACTTGAGTTTTGTGCAAGGTGATAGATTTGGATCTATTTGTATTCTTCTATATGCAGATATCTAGTTAGACCAGTACCATTTGTTGAAGATGCATTCTGTTTTCCAATGTATAATTTTGGCTTCTTTGTCAAAAAAAAAACAAATAAAACACAAACAAACAAACAAACAAAAAACCAAGTGTCCATCGGTGTGTATGTTTATTCCTGGGCCTTTGATTTGAATCCATTGATCAACTTGTAGTTTTTGTGCTAATACCATATGGGTTTTATTTCTATTACTATTGATCTGTGGTGCAGCTTGAAATAAAGGATGGTAATACCTCTAGAAGTATCTTTTATTGTACAGGATTGTTTTGGCTATCCTGGGTTTTGTGTTTTTCTATATGAAGTTGAGTATTGTTCTTTCAAGGTCTGTAAAAATGGGTTGGAATTTTGATGGGAATTGCATTGAATTTGTAGATTGCTTTTGGTAAGATATCCATTTTTACTATGTTAATCCTACTGATCCAATAGCCTGGAGAGGTTTCCATCTTCTGATATTGTCTTCAGTTTTTGTCTTCAAAGACTTGAGGTTCTTGCCATACAAGTCTTTAACTTGCTTGGTTAGTTATACCAAAATATTTTACATTATTTGTGGCAATTGTGAAAGGTGTTGTATACTTAATTTCTTTCTCAAGCTGCTTATTCTTTGTCTACTTTTTTGTTGTTTTGTTTTGTTTTTGTTTTGTAGTTAATGTTGTATCCAGCTGCTTCACTGAAGATGTTTATCAGTCATAGGAATTCCCTGATAGAATTTTTGGGGTCATTTATGTATATTCTCATACCATCTGCAAATAACAATACTTTGACTTCTTTCTTTCCAGTTCGTATCCCCTTGATTTCCTTTTGTTGTCTTATTGCTCTAGCTAAAACCTAAAGAGCTATCTATATTGAATAGATATGGAGAGAGAGTGGACAGCCTTGTCTTGTCCGTGATTTTACTGAAATTGCTTTAAGTTTCCCTCCATTTAATTTGATGTTGGCTATTGGCTTGCTGGGTTTTGCCTTTATTATGTTTAGGTATGGGTCTGATCTCTCCAGGACTTAAATCATGAAGGGATGTTAGATTTTTGTCAAAGACCTTGTCAGCATCTAATAAGATGATCATGGTTTTCTTTCCATCAGTTTGTTTCTATGGTGGATTACACTAACAGACTGTCATATGTTGGACCATGCCTGCTTCTCTGGGGTGAAGCCTGCTTCTCTGGGGTGAAGCCTGCTTTGACTGGGCTGGATGACCTTTTTCATGTGGTCTTGCATTCAGTTTGCAAGTATTTTACTGAGTATTTTTGCATCAGTGTTCACGAGGAAAACTGGTTGGAAACCATCTTTCAATGTTGAGTCTTTGTGTGATTTAGGTATCAAGGTGACTGTGACTGTGGCCTCATAAAATGAATTTAGCAATATTTTGTGAAATAATTGAGGAGTTTTTGGTTTTTTTTTTTTTGGTATTTCCTCCTCTTTGAAAGTCTGGTCTAATTCTGTGCTAAAACCATCTGGGCCTAGGCTTTGGGGGGGGGGGAGGGGTTGGGAGACTTTTAATGACTGCTTCTATTTCCTTAAGGGTCATAGAACTATTTAAATTGTTTATCTGATCTTGACTTATTTTGGTAAGTGGTATCTATCAAGAAAATTGTCCATTTCTTTTAGATTTTCCAGTTTTGTGGACAACAGATTTTTGAAGTATTATCTAATGAGTCTTTGGATTTCCCTGGTGTCTGTTGTTATGTCCCCTTTTCATTTCTCATTTTGTTAATTTGGATATTCTCTCTCTGCCCCTTAGTGTGCTTGGGTAATGGCTTGTCTATCTTGTGGATTTTCTCAAAGAACCAACTCTTGTTTCATTGATGCTTTGTCTTGTTCTCTTTGTTTTTATTTTACTTCAGCCCTGGGTTTGTTGATGTCCTGCTGTCTATTCCTCTTGGGTATGTTCGCTTATTTTTGTTCTAGAGCAGTAATATGAGCTGTTGAGTCACTAGTATAAGATCTCACTAATTTTGTTATGAAGGCATTAGTGATATAAGCGTTCCTCTTAGCACTGCTGTTATTGTGCCCCATAAGTTTGGGTATGTTGTGCATTCATTTTCATTGAAATATAGAAAGCTTTTAATTTCTTTCTTTCTGTCTTTCTTCCTTGACTCAATGGTCATTGAGTAGAGAGTTGTTCAATTTCCATGATAGAAATTGTAGAATTTGTAGACTTTCTGTTGTTTCTGTTGTTGGTGAAGTCCAACTTTAATCCATGGTGGCCTGATAAGATACAGAAGGTTTTATTTCAGTGTTCTTGTATCTGTTTAGACTTGCTTTGTTACTGAGTATATGATCAGTTTTGGAGAAGGTTCTGTGAGTTGCTGAGAAGAAGGTATATTCTTTTGTGTTTGGATGAAATGTTCTGTAGAATTTGCAAAACACAAGAAAAACAAGAAGAAGGAAGACCAATGTGTGGATACTTCTTTCCTCCTTAGAACAGGGAACATAATACCCATGAAAGGAGTTACAGAGACAAAGTTTGGAGCTAAGACGAAAGGATGGACTTTCCGGAGACTACCCTGCCCAGGGATCTTCCCCATCATCAGCTGCCAAACCCATACACTATTGCATATGCCAGCAAGATTTTTCTGAAGAGACCCTGATATAGTGATCTCTTGTGAGGCTATGCCAGTGCCTGGCAAGTACAGAAGTGTATGCTCATAGTCATCTATAGGATGGGACATAGGGTCCCCAGTGAAGGAGTTAGAGAAAGAACCCATGATACTGAAGGGGTCTGAAACCCTATAGATGGAACAACAATATGAACTAACCAGTAACCTCAGAGCTCATGTCTCTAGCTGCATAAGTAGTAGAAGATAGCGTATTCAGCCATCATTGGGAAGAGAGGCCCCTAGGCTATGCAAACTTTATATGCCCCAGTACAGGGGAATGCCAGGGCCAAGAAGTGGGAGTGGGTAGATAGGGAAGCAGGGCAGGGGGAGGGTATAGGGAACTTTTAGGATAGCATTTGAAATGTAAAAAAAGAAAATAGCTAATAAAAATTGAAAAAAAAAGTTAGAGAATAAAAAAAAGAAATGTTCTGTAGCTATCTGTTAGGTTCATTTGAGACATAACATCTGTTGCTTCCATTATTTCTCTAATTGGTTTCTGACTTGGTAACCTGTCCATTGGTGAGAGTGGAGTGTTAAGATCTCCCACTATGATTATGTGGGGTTCAGTGTGACTTAAGTTTTAGTAATGTTTATTTTATAAATGCGTGCACCCTTGCATTTGGGGAATATGTATGCAGAATTGAGACATCATCTTGGTGGGTTTTTCCTTTGGTAAGTATGGAGTGTCCTTTCCCATCTCTTTTTGTTGATTTTGGTTGAAAGTCATGGTTAAGTAAGTCATGATGCACAGAAAATACTTAAGGGGTAGATGTTTGTTCATCATCTCTTCGAAGTTGAGAATTTGTAAGATTGTGATTCTTTTGCACCTCTGTACCTTATTTATTTCTTCAATAATTTTATGACTGTGGACTCACAGATATTTCTCAGATTTGGGGAGGGATTTGAGTTTTGTTTGTTTGGGTTGCTGTTGTTGTCATTGTTGTTATTGTTGTTGTTGGGTTCAGTCCTGTTGTGCTTTGTTATAATCCAGTCTTACCTTTTTTAGTTTCTTGCTCAAATAGTTTCAGGCTTGGCCACAGCAACTAAATTTACTCATTGCAAAGTCCCTCACTTTCGCAAACAGCATGCACACATATTTCTGTGGCAAGCCGCCGCATTCTGCCGTAGCAAAATGGCGCCCGACCCGAAAGGGGGAAGGGAGAGAAAAAACAGCTTGCTAGGCGCATGCGCCAGGCTCCGCGACGAGCCAGC
>NC_034596.1:31159505-31199185 GCF_900095145.1 Mus pahari
TCTCCATTCCATTAAATTCTGCTGATAAATGTAGATTTGCATTTACCTTACCTGCTGTTAACCATGACCAACCTGATCAGCGATATCAATGGAAAGTTTTGCNTCANGGGATGGCTAATAGTCCCACTATTTGTCAACTTTATATTTCACCTCCTGGTTCTTCCTTACTTCATGTCACCAATCTTCTGTGTGTGAGCATGTGGACTGCTGTCAATGGTTTCTGTTTTAAGTCATGAATAAATGAAATGAATAAAGTGGTATGAGTGTATGTTTCTGCCCTTGGGAATATATCTTCAGGATATATTCCTAGAAATTAGATTTCAGAATAAATGTAAGTAGATATCTAGTTTTTGTTTTGTTTTGTTTTGTTTTGTTTTGTTTTTAGATATTTCTAAATCCTTCCTGACTGATCTTGGTTGTCAACTTGACTACATCTGGGATCAACTAAAACCCAAGCTGCTGGGCACATTTGTAACACTTTTCTTGATTGGATCACTTGAGGTGAGATGACCCACCTTAAGTCTGGATCATTTGAGGCTGGAAGACCCACACTAAACCTGGACAATATCTGGTGATGCCCTACCTACAAAGGACTTGGAAGAATTTTTGCCTCCTTGACTTCTTGAACTTCTGGCAAGTTCATCTACTCTGTTGTGAGCATACCTTTGCTGGTATTAGAGCCCCTACTTCTTCAGGATTCTAGTGTAGACTGAAGACCAGCTTAAGCATTCAGCCTCATGGACTGAACAACTACTGGGTTCTTGTCCTTTCCACATGGAGACGGTAATTGTTGATCTAACAGGACTACAGCCTGTAAGTCGCTCTAATCAGTCTCTTATTAATATATAGATATTCAGTCTATCAGTTCTGTTCCTCTAGTGAACTGTGACTAATACATATAGGTTCTACTAATTTCTTCTCATAGGACATGAAAATAGGCAAATTCTCACAATCACACCAAGATATTTTTGTTGTCATTCCTTTTACATTTTTATCCATTTAATGGATGAAAATTTATATAGCCATTTCCTACAAGGAGTTTGGGTGGATTTTCATATGTCTATCAGTATTTTTGCATCTAATTTTCTCTTTTTATTCAATTTATTGTTTGACAGATTTATATATTTAATGCATTCTGATACTCTCATCACTCTCTGCCTCTCTTATCTCCATCCCACTCATGTCAAGCACCCTAAAAGTCCCCCACCCCCACTACTTACCTATCTTTTTGTTTAGCTCTGATTTGACAACCTTCTGAGCTTAAGGAGGGCCTCCTTTTGAACATGACGTGGAGCTATCCACTGGCACATGGGGGACTCAGCAGAGGTTACAGCACTAAGACAAACATGACTCCTCTTTCCACAGCATCCATCAGTAGCAAACAGTTCCCACAAGGAGCCCTCTCCCACCTATGACTGAGTGTTGGCAGATCCAGCTTTGTGCAGGCACAGGCACGGCCATGGCCTTCCTCCCTATTGCCTAGTTCTCACATTCTTTCTATACCCTGTTCTATGATGCTTCCTGGGTCCTGGAGCAGATAATATAGATGTCCACTGTTTAGGAATAGCTGTAAAAGTTATGTATTCTCAGCCATGAGTCTCTGAAATTTGTTTTTCTGAACTATGTCTTTTACCCATTTTTTTCAATGAAGAATTTGATCCTATGTTATAGAATGTTTTAGCAAATATTAAACACTAGAAATATAAATCATTTCCATATGTTATGTTTGATAAATTCTTTCCTTAGTATATATTTATATGTATATATTTAAATCACATATATTTATATTTAAATCACTTTTATCTATATAAAATCACTTATTTTAAAAATTAAATGCACAAAATTATATGTTTTGTGAGAACAAAAAGGAAGAGAAAATGTTTGGTAGGCTGCAGAGAGAACAGGAGACATTTTATTTTAGCTCTTGGCAGCATCTCTTTTGACCTTTATAATTTGATATCTGTCCTTTTTCTTAGGAATCCCCACCAAGTCACCAGTGAATGGCCTGGTCTAAGCAGCTGAAGGTCATCCTGGCCTCCTGCTTTGTCCTTGTATCTTTGGCACATGTGCCTGTGCTGGGTCACTGGATCCAGGAAATAAATGAAGAGTTACATGCACTACTAATTTTCTCTCCTTGTGGCCTCCCCGTGATCCAGCAAAAATTGGAAGAATGATGCTCCCAGAGGCATGACCAGTCCTCCCTTCTAAATATAAATGCAGAGACACTAAAAATAAGCAGTGTTAAAGGTGAGTTTCATTGGTTCCTGAAATGCCAGTAGACCAAGGGTAGAAACGGATCTTACAAAGAGCTGGGAAGGAACAGGTGGCTGCCTGCCTCTAACTGGGCTTTTGCAAAGTGCAGAGAAACTGTCTTGGAACTGTTGAATACTTGGGAGATATTTCTTTTCAGAAGTTGAGCTCAGGGAGGATAACATGGAACTAGATCTCTCACTGTCTAGTATACATGCACTGAGCTGCTTAAGTTTTAGTGAGCCCATCTTAGGAAACCAGGGTTGAGAGATGAAGGGATGAATATAAGTAATTAATTTCCCAACCACTACGTAATCAGTGATATGTCTGAAGCTGAGTGTAGTAGCATCTGAAATGCCTGTTATCAACACTTGAAAATTAAGGCAAAAATCAAGAGATGTTCAAAGACAGAGTGAGCTCAATATGAGAGTGCACAAAACATGTAACAACTCAGAGTTCACAGTCAATCAGAGGTCTGTGTCCAGCCCATGGGTCCACTATATGTTTGGACAAATGAATGAGAAGTTATTTCCCTATTCTTAAGGTGAAAGGTGGAGGTAATGGTGTAGGAATCCAGGTGAGAACAGAAGGAACAGTGGCAAGCTCTTAAACAGAGTCTCAGAGATAGATGGAACCAGGAGTACAGCCAATAGGTTGAGACTTAGGCCAGGCTCTCTCAACACCTAACTTCACAAGCTGCATCATTTGTCAAGCTCACACTGTATATAAACAAACCTGGAGTGACTGGATTCAAGAAGTCCACCGCTGACAGAGAAGAAACCTTGCCTAACTCAGGCACTAGCAGATCCTGGAAAACCCAAGTGATGTAACCAGTTACCAGGCAGAGGCAATGCAAAGACTAGAAACAAAATAAATATCTGACCTTGACATTAAGTCACTTCCTTCCTCTCCACCTCTCAAACAAATACATCTGACATACCCAACTGCCGACTTCCTCTAAATAGTCAACATGCTCTTTCTCTTGTGATTTTCTTTGTATTGTTTGCTTCACCTTTAGTACCATTAATTCTCTCGTTATTTAAAAACAAAGCTTTTGGCTTGTTTAACAATTAAGACCTTTTTATTTTTAGGGCTGATAAATTCAGTAGTTTCTGTTTATGTCCCAGGGGCTGTGTTAGACACTGTGGATTCAGTATCCAAATGTCTGTGAACAAAACAGATAGGGCCCCTGCTCTTGTAGGAGACAGACAGAAAGTAAATAGCAATAAATACTTACGTTCACTTATGTGCTAAGTGCTAAGAAGGAAATGATGGCAGCAAGAGAGAAAATAGCAGAAGAGCCTAGACTATATCAAGAATGTTAGGGAACTGGTCTCTGCTATCTGCCCTGGGAGTTGCTTCCTGGGTAACTCATGGGTCTGGTCAATGGAACCAATCACTTCCCTGTGTGCTTCAAAGACACATCTTCCGGGTTTAATTTGACACAAGTCTTCCAGAATTCATTGTTTATATATCCAGGCCTCTGCTCATGAGACTATTGGGTCCTTCAGGTCGAGCAAGACAAGGAAAATGCACACGGAATCTGGGGTCAGACCATCTGATGGGTCTCAGTATTCTATTTCAAACCTAGTATGTTTAGGTCTCATGAGTTCTCTGGAAGTAGAGTCTGAGGAATGAAGGCTGTGTGTAGGTTATTCATGTGGGAAGACCTCCCCAGGGCTAGAAGCAGGGAAGAGAAGTGAATGGGGGCAGAAGAAGATTAGCCATGCAAATATACACTAGTGAGCTGGCCGTCACTACAAGGCAACAGATTATTGGGCCTTGGAGGAAACCTGCTAACAGGGTCTCAGATGACTGTGGGAAATGTTATCTGTTGGCCCATTTCTCAATCGTGTGATATGAGAGGTTTTAGTGGATATTGCAAAGTCTCATATAACATATGATAAGCATCCCAGGACAGGAAGCAGGAGTATAGACCAGAGCCAGGAACATTCAATTGTCCCTAAATAAAGCTCAGCAAAGCTGCGTGGAACAATGTGATGATACGGCAACTGAAACAAGAAGAGAGTTTGGGAAGATTCAAAATTGAGATATTCTGATGTCCTCATCTGCAAACCAGTGATTATAGCAATGCTGGCTGTTGTCATGATTTCAATATGAAATTATGCTCCCTTCCAATACTTACATTAATGCTTGCCCCTCACGCTCATGGTTCTGTTGAGAGGTGAGTGGATCCTGAAGTTGCCAACTTCATTGGCAATAGGGGTGATCCATTGATGAGTGTATAGCTGGATGGGCTATTGGGAGGTGGAGCCTGGGTAGAGTAAATAGGTCACTGGGATGTGCCATTGAAGGGCTGTCTTGTCCCCTGTCACTTCTTGGCTCTCTTTCTCTGCTGCCTGGCCACCAGCAGGTGAGCAGGATTTCTCCTGCTGCACATTTTGGACACGATGAACTCTTTCACCATGGTGCAGAAACATACAGTTGGGGGATAAGGACCAAAACTTCTGAATCCACCATGAATCTGTCCTCCTTTAAGGTGCTATGATGGCTACTTTTGGTTGTCAATTTGACTATATCTGGAATTAACTACAACCTAAGCAGTTAGGTACACCTGTGAAAGACTTTTCTTAATGAAATCACTTGAAGTGGGAAGACCCACCTTTTGTCCAGATCTTTTTGAGGTGGAAAGATCCAGCTTTAATCTGGGCCACACCTTTTACTGTCAACCTACATAAAGGACATGGAAGGAGGAAGCTTGCTCTCTTTGCCTGCTTGTTCTCACTAGCAAAGTCACTCCATCACTGGCATAAGCGCCTATTTCATGAGGATTCCTGCATATACTAAAGACCAGCTGAGACATCCAACCTGAGACTGAACAACTACTGGATCCTTGGACATTCTGATGGTAGACAGCCATTTTTAGACTACCTGAGCCACAGCCCGTACACCATCTAATAAATTTCAGGAAGAAAAAAAAAGACATCAAAAAAATCTAATAACTAGGATAAATCTTTGTTCTCCTTGTCCCCTTGTTAACTACTCTACTTATGGACATGGCTTGGCCATTAATCTTTTGACTCATAGCCTCACCAAAGGACCCTTGCCTGATTAACTGCCAACTTAGCTATGTAAAACAGGGAATAAATTCTCATAAACTAGTAATACCAAGAAGATAATATAACCCCCTGCCCTGAAATGAATCCTCAATCTGTTCCTGTAAGAGAACCCTAACTAACACAGATGCTTATCTCAGGCATGTTGTTCCAGCAATGGAAAGAGATTAATCAGCCTCTTAGGCTTTGTGGTGGGGTATCTACCAGAGGTGACTACTCAGATAACAGATTCAAGCCAATAGAAAGTCTATGACCTAGCCAGCAACTGCACTGGGTATTCACAATCCCAGTGTAGCCCTGAGCCTTTCTCAGGGTAAGTTTATAAACACAAAACTATACCCTGGGTTGACACATCTCAGTTAGCAAGAACAGTTAGCCAGAAACAGAACTACAGACGCCAAAGAGCAAGGTCAGTACATTTAGCGACTTTCTCAGAACTCTGGGCTTTGTTGGATTAGGCCTTGGTTTTCCTGTTGGCAGGTGGTGCTGTCTTCGTGCTGGGTTCATGGCCTGTGTGTCAGTTGTGCTAAGATCTGGGAGGCCACTAAGGTCTGGGACCTGTCATATTCCTCACTGGT
The DNA here is from genome assembly GCF_900095145.1 of Mus pahari. Classification (NCBI taxonomy): domain Eukaryota; kingdom Metazoa; phylum Chordata; class Mammalia; order Rodentia; family Muridae; genus Mus; species Mus pahari. Next base: position 31,165,411 of record NC_034596.1, read on the forward strand.
TCTATGGGCATGAATCAAATTGTGGACTCATATAGAGGCAGGGGATTATATTGTCTTCTTAGCATTAGTAGTTCAACACAACATATTTTCTGTTTTACATAGATAAGTAGGCAGGTGAGTAATCAGGGCTCAGTCCTACAATGAGAGCTAGAAGTCAAAGGAGTAATGGCCCAGCCATGTTCGTAAGTAGGGTAGTTAACCAGGAAGACCAGGAAGAAACAAAGATTAGTACCAGTTATTAAATCTTTCATGTCTCTTTTTTTTCTTCCCTGAAGTTTATTTCTGATCATGGCTAAACTTCCTCTAATTACCCTTAACTCATTGGCATAGAAGGAACAAGTTTCTCCTAGTGCTGCAGAGAGACCTCCTTGTGCCGTACAGTTGTTGAAGAACAACCTCAGCTAAGGAATCCAACTAGGCTTCCAGACAGGAAGCAGAATTTTCTTGATGACCCAGCTCTCTGCCTACTTGAGCACTAAATTCCTTAAAGATTTTATGCCCTATAACTAGGGCTATATAGCAAAGCCCACATACCTACCATCACCAACAGAGAAATGCAAATGTGGATGGGTTTTCATGTATGGGCATTAGCATTCCAACACACAGACATACACATACACACACACACACACACAGAGAGAGAGAGAGAGAGAGAGAGAGAGAGAGAGAGAATAAGCTATGGAAAAATCAAAGCAATACAAATTACATCCTGTCATAAATAATAAAACACACACTGTGTTGACAGAGTCAACAGTCACCTGTAACACAGATTAATTAAAGCCTAACACTACCAGCCCAAGAACGATTCATTACTTACCCCTCTCACTTCAATAAGCACTTATACCTGATGGCAGGGCAGTAGGGCTTGAGGGGTCATGAGCATGACAAAGAAGAACATTCACCATGAGACAATAGCTACTGAAGTCATCAAGTGGTACAAAAAGGGGTTCCTGGGGTACCGAAAGCAGAGATCAATGAAGCTATTGAGTTAGCCTGTAGAGTAAGGAAGAGGCAATTTCTCCAGAGATGCCTCCTGAAAGGCCTGGCGTTCCAGGCAGCAGGATTTGATGAAAAGGAGGTGGTTGGTCATAGCAGATTCTCTGGAGTGTAACCCTAAAGAGCCCTGGTATTGGATGAATGGACTGGTGGAAGTCCCAGAAGGATGTTGAGTGCTAAGGTGGTACTCTTTGTTTAGAGCAGTGGCTCCCAACCTTCTTAATGCTGTGACACTTTAGTACAGTTCCTCATGTTGTGGTGACCACCAACCATGAAATTATTTTCATCTGCTACTTCATAATTGTAATTTTGCTACTGCTGTGAATCATAATGTAAATATCTGCTATGCAGGATATCTAATATGTAAAAGGATTGTCTGTGTTACACCCCACGGGCTGTGAACCCCTGGTTTAGAAGGAATGTTCTTATTGTGGGGTGAGAGAGCAGCAGATCAAGTGGAGTTGGAGCAGTGCAAGAGAGAGGGCTAGATTCGAAACAGTCAAGGTCGGTCCAGACAAAGATGCTGATGGTCTTGACAGTGCCGTCAGAATGGAAGTGAGGTGATGGATTTCCAAGAGAAAAACCAACCTGTTGGTGCAATTTGTTTGAACGAAGAAGGCAAGGGAGACAAATAACAGGAATGTCGACTTCTGCCTTAGGTGACCAGATGTTTGGCTGTGCCATTTTTCTGAGGAAAGGAAAGAGCTTCTCTGGGGAAAGTTAGCCGAGTTGGAAGGAGAATAGAAACATATCTGTGGAGACATCTGCTTGGAATAACATATTTTTCTATTGATTTTTGTAACAAGATTCCTCGCATAAGAAGAAATATTATCCTCAGGGCTCTGAGAGCCGCCGACAGAAAGCTCAAGCCTTGCCCTGCAAAGAGACCCCTGGCCCAGGAAGAATGAACCCATTTTCCTCAGGGGGTTCCCAAAATACTGTCCACACCTCTGAAGTTAGAACCTTCTCTACCCTGTCCTCAGTACTCAGTGTGGAGTGTGCCCTGTTTCATGTCAAAACCAGAACTATCATAGGGCAATATCCCAGCCCAGCATTAAGCCCCCATCCTCATCCACGTTAACTCTGCCTGCCATGGGGATATCCATTCATTTTCAGTTCTCATGATGGTGCTAAGCAAGGAGAGGCTTTAGATTCTAGAACTTGGGCATCCTTCATCTATCCAGAAAATTCAGCCTCTTTAGTCTGACACAGAGGCTGGGCTAGAAGGGATGAAAATGTGAAGGGGGTACCACAGTGTGAAGGGGGTACCACAGTGTGAGAGTAAACCCTGCAGGGATGCATGCCCCCGGAACCAGCAGTATACACATCTCTCCTCAGAGGCCTATTTGGAATTGACACTTGAGAACAGTCACATTGGGACAGAGGGATAGATGTTAGCCTTGACTCTACTGAGATGGGCTTCTCTGTCCCTTAGCCATCCCTTTTCCTGCTTATGGATCCACATCTCTCCTCCCTTTCAGTCATATGTAACTCTTCATTTTCATTAGCCCAAGAATTAAGTCCACGAGGATATCTTCCTTCATATCTCAAGATGCTAACAAGATATTCTGAAAGCCACTGAGTCCCCTGTGCTACAGAAGGAGGAAGGGACTTATTTTTGAGTGTGCGTATCTACCTATCCAAATATAGTCTGTCCCTTTAGTCAGTTTTTTTTATTCACTCAGCAAACATGTGCCAAGTGCTGAGGTGTAATAATTTTTCCTTTTCCTAAAGCAAGAGGGATAAAACATGCAGGGGATGCACAGGTAGAGGCCCCAGAGTGACAGTGTGCAGGAAGAACAGAGCTGAGGTGGGGCCTGCAGCCAGCCAGGCCCAGCTAAGCTCCCTTGGGCAAGCCATACTCTCAATTCATAGTCACACATATTTTACAAACTGGAGCCAGGAACTCCACATGTTCCTGATGTTGGCTACAAGTATGAAAGCCATTGGTCATGGCAAACATGAAGCAAAGGTCAGAGGGGACAGAGAGCCTATATGCTTGCCCCCTAGTAAGACTCCTGTCCTTCCCTGGCCCTCTTTGGCCATCTGGAGCTGTGCTCACTTGGAGTTGCTGAGCTGTGGGGAACTGTCAAGAGGACCTCTTGCATCTCCAGTTTACCATTTGAATATGTGAAACAGTCATGACAATAAGTTACTTCCAAGCAACATATAGTTTTCAATGATCATTGAAGTTCCCCTGCCCCTTCCCTCTGGGGAAATTTTGAGGACCAAACTCTCTCACTGATTGAACAGGTTGATAAAGAACAAGGGCAATGACATGCAGCCCCTGGTGACATGCAGCCCCTGGTGACATGCAGCCCCTGGTGACATGCTGCCCCTGGTGACATGCAGCCCCTGGTGACATGCTGCCCCTGCCTGTCCATCTCCCACAAAGGACATCTAACGCTGGAGTGAGCATCAAGGGCTCACCTCTTTTGTGGAACTTTAAATGATTTATTCAATCATGCCTTTGATTCCTGCACCAGATGGTGGGATATCTCCTTAACCTCTTCCTCATCCCACCAAGATGAAACGAGACTGGCTGGCTGCAGCCCACAGAAGTTGGCTTTCCAAATCTTTTCTTCCTTTGACTCACCTGCACATGGGCCTGCCTTTTGAATTCTCCTCTGGTCATCATTTTTTAAAATACTTTTGTTCATGAATTTTTCCAGTTATTAATTCATTGCCTTGGTTCTGATGTCGGAGCTGTGTCTCCTCTCTCTTCTGACAAGACATAGATGGGAACATGGGAATACTGGGTTACTCGTGGGGAATCTTCTGTAAGTTTACATTTCCAAGTGATAAACCCACATAGGAAGAACAGGATTGGGGCACTAAGTGTCATGGCCCAGGATCAGGGTAGAGGAGGGGCAGCCATGATGGAACTTGAGAAATGGAATAATGTCTATCATTCTGACGTCTTCCCCTAGTCCTCAGCAACCTGTGCTTAAATGATGAGGTGAAGATGTTAGAATAAACAAGTGAAAACTGTGTCACTAGAAAATCCCCAGACTGCAGGAGATATCAGCCCCAGAAGCCAGACCAGAACTGACATCCTTGCAGCTTTGGCATAGGGCAGGGGTGGACACAAGCGTGGGACCACGCTTTCATAGGGATGCTTTGGTTGTCAGTAGCAACGCCAACACCTGCTCTGTAAGAAGCAGGTGGGGGAGAAGCTACAGATACTACACTCAGAAGCAGTAGCAGCAGCCAGCAGCCAGCAGCGAGAATATTGGTGAAGTCTGGTGTTCGCTCCTTTGTTGATCTCTCTGGAGGACCCTGGGTTTCAGGGATGAAGTTTCTGTTCAAAGCTGTGTGGCTGGAGCTGCCAGCCAGGCTTCTGGTAAATCCAGAGAACACTGGTTTGTGTTTTTCACAAAGATCTTGTCTCATGCAGGCAGCTGTTTGGGGGAACACAGGCTTTACTTAGGCCTCCAAATCTAATATAATTCCAAAAGGAATTTACAGAAACTTTTTATAAAAGCCTTCACTAGAATAGAGCCACCTTTTTAAAAGGAGAGAGAAGAAGAAGAAGAGGGAGAGGAAGTAAGTGAACCACAATCAAGGACTAAAGCCTTGAGAGCAGATAAAATAAAGGGGGGCAAATTAAAGGAGCTATGCTAGAAAACACAGTCAAGCAACTGTGCTCGGTCAGAAACCCCATCTCTTTAGAACCTTAGAGTACAGGCTGCCTGCTCAAGAGCTGAATGAGAATAAAGTCCAGCTATTTAAATGGTATTTTCCAGTGTATTGCTGCATTACAAGAATGGTACATAGGTTATAGGTTAGAAGGTTACACAAAGTCATCACCCTTAACCTAAATATTCTGTTGGAAGGTTCTTCTTGTTGGTTCTTTGTCCTAAATGCCATGGGCAACTCTTAAAGGCAGCAGGCCAGGTGCCAGGCTGAGGATCAGGCATACAGCTGAGGGAGATGGGGACGGCCTCTGTTAATGACCACTTCCCATTTTATCCTCACACCGACGTGCAGATATGGGCATTCAGGTGAGGACACGGAGTCAGGGAGTGACTGTAATCCATACAAATGTAACCAGTGGGCATGGGGAATGGAGGTCTCTTGTCCTAAATCTTTTCTCTCTGCACAAAAGATAAGGAGTTCATCCAGGATGGAGAAACTCACCTCCCACCCATGGCTTGGTGTGACATTTAAATGGGTTGATCATCTCATGCTATACGAACCCAATACATATTGATCATCTGGTAGCTAAATGAGAATGAAAAGTCCTCCGAATGAAGAGCATACAGCATGACAGTGAATCTATGAAAATATCAAAAGTGGTTTTTTTTTTTTTTTTAAATCCCCTCTTGTTTTTCATAAGCCCAAACTAAGCAGCCAAGAAACAGACTGGAACGGGATAAGGTTTCACTGACAGGTGCTGCCATAGTCAGACTGCCAGAAGACGGGTCCAGGCTAGTCTGGAGAGAGCAAGATGCCTCCCATATCCTCATACAATGCCCTAACCATTTCCTGTGTGGAAAGTTCTCCTGGGCCCTTTACAAGTTCAACTGCTGTAATTAAACATCTCCACGAATTACCAAAGTACTCTAGAGGGTTGGAGCCAGAAGTGTTGTGAGGGAAACAGCGCCACCTAGGAAAGCAAGATGTAACAGGGTGTTCAGGCAAAATAGTAACGAAGGTTTGGGGGTCAGAGGTCAGAATATGCCTATGTGAGACTTGAAGGAGAAATAGGCTGGGGAAAGAGAAGACCATGAAGCACCTCAGTGTACTGAGCTGATGGGTGCTTTCACACACAGTGATGCTCCACATGGGAGGATGAATCCCAGGATCCCTGCAGATAACAAAACCTTGAGATGCTCACATCCCTGCTAACAAAGACCTACCACAGCCTTTAAATCATCTCAGATTCTTTTTCATGTTTTCCTCATACAATGCAAATGCTGTGAAAAAACAGTTGTGATCTATACTGTTTAGAAATAATGGTAAGGAAATCTTAAAAGACCAGCCTCAGTCAGGGCAGTCTTCAATTAAAACAACAACATCGAAAGCAAAAAACAACAACCAAAACCCTTTTTGATCCTTGGTAGGTTGGAACAGTAATGCAGAATCAATAGACACAGGGCCAAACTGAATTATGTATTTCATTCTATAAAAACATCCTAGAGACATATCTTAGTTCTGTTTTACAGGGAAAGAAACTGAGGCTAATGTGGAAAGAAACTTGGCTAATTTACCCAAGGCGACTTGGGCAGTAAGAACAGGCTTGAAACATAAACCCTGGAGAGCAGCAACATCCATGACCATCCTGTTCCATACATGTGCACGAGTACCTGTAGGCATTTTAAGATTTTTACTTTATTTTTAATTTATGCATGGGTGTGTGCATGTGTGCATGTGTATGTGTGTATATGTATGTGTGTGTGTGGCATGTGTGCGCGTGTGTGTATATGTATGTATGTATGTATGTGCGCATGTGTATGTGTGTATGTGTGTATATGTATGTATGTATGTGTGTGTGCATGTGTGTGTGTGTGTGTGTGTGTGTGTGTGTACACATACACATGAGTACAGTGCCAACTGAGGCCAGAAGAGCAGATTCTCTGGAGCGTGAGCCCCAGTTGTGAGCCACCTGACACAGGTGCTGGGAACTGAACTCTACAAGAGCGGTAGGTGCTCTTAATCCCTGTGCCACCCCGAAGCTCCAGCTCCAGCCCCTTTGTCAAGGGATCTTAACAAAGGCATCTAGAAATTTCCTAGGTTCTGTTCTCAGGATTTTGCAGATACTAACTCATTTAGTATTCATATCAGCCCTGGAAGAGTGGCAGAATTATTGGTATTACAAGGCGAAAAATTGGACAGACGGATACTGCCCAAGGTCACACATCGGGTAGCAGAGCCAGCTACCTAAGTAAGAGCCAACTCTTTCCATCATCCCTCTATTAACAGGTCAATCACTAAATACTAATTCCGTGCCAGGAACTGCTGGTACTTTTTAGAGTGCTTTGAGTTAACTCATTCAGCTCATGAAGTCTGGGGAAGGGGAGGAAGTGGACATGCCAGTAATGTAATAAGGTGGCTGACACCCAAGTGTGGGCTCTAAGCCAAGCCCTAGTTTACCAGTTGCGTGACCTTGGGTAAGTCATTGAGCCTAGAATCGTGACCATTTTCTCGTCTGTAGAAAGGAAGCTATGATTGCTCTGCGGGGGGTGGGGGGTTGTGATAAAGGCTCCTCTGCCTGTCCGATGCATGAAATGCCTTGTTGGCAAGTGATACTTTTTTATGGTGTATGTTGAGATGGGCTTCACTTTCAGAGCAAGGAATATAGATATGGCCTAGTGGCATTCTAGTACATCTAGTACATTCTGCACATCTTATAGTGGGCTTTAATTTCTCAGGACCTCTACTGGCTCCAGTTCTGGCTGCATGTAGAGAGCAGTCAATTGACCAGTTGGGCCTCCTAAAGGTGCTGTCTAGTCATTGCCCCTTTAAGGTGTTGAGATGGTTGGCCCTCGCTGAAGAAATGAAGAAAGAGATAACTAGACCGCAAGATGCCAGAACAAAACACTGTCCACATGCTCTCAGAAGGCTCGCTCAGAAGGCTTATTCTTCACCAGACCCTCGCCATCTGTAAACCAGAGCCTCAACTGCTTGGCAATTCATCTATGGTTCAAGGCTACTGGACATGGTAAGAAATAACAAATGACTCCATAGTATCAGCATGACTGCAAAGCCACAAGGCCAAGAGTTATGCCTGAGAGGTTCTCTCTGGGCATTTGGAGGGAGAAGACCAATGGGGAGGAAGCTGATAAACTGTGTGCTGGCACACCAAGGTCATGACCTAAGTCTTATGCTTGCTCTCCACACTCCCTCTGTGGTGCTTTGGTGATGTGGCCTTGTTTGAGTGGGTGTGGCCCTGATGGAGCAAGAGTGTCACTGGGGTGGGTTTGGAGGTTTCAGAAACTAATCAGGCCCATTGTTCTTCTTTCTTTCTATTGCCTGAGGATCCAGATGTAGAACTCTCTGCTCCTTCTCCAGCACCATCTTGGCCTGTATACCACCAGGCTTCCCACCAGGATGATAATAGACTAAACCTCTGAACTGTAAACCAGTCCCAATTAAATGCTTTATAGGAGTCGCCATGGTCTTGGTGTCTCTCACAGTAATACAACCCTACCTCAGCCATCCTCCTCAGGAGCAAGCAGCTGGCAGCTTGAGTTGCTGCCGCTGTTGCCTACTGAGAGACACTGAGCCCTGACCCAGGGACTGGGCCTTCTCCTCGGCTTGTCAAGGAAGACAAAGCTATTGCTAAGAATTTTCCAGATGTGGTTAGAAACAGATCTCACAGGGCTTGAAACCATGTGAACAAGAGCGGTGTGACCAGCAACCGTATGCCTGGATGAATGGCTGCTATAACAAAGCATGGCAGGAAGCTGAAGACAAGGTTGAGGATTGCCATGACAGTCTCTGTGATAGTCTGTATATGCTTGACCCAGGGAGTGGCACTGTTAGAAGGTGTGGCCCTGTTGGAGTAGGTGTGTCACTGTGGGGGTGAGCTATAAAACCCTCATCCTAGCTGCCTGGAAGTCAGTATTCTGCTAGCAGCCTTCGGATGAAGATGTAGAACTCTCAGCTCCTCCTGCACCATGCCGGCCTGGATGCTGCCATGTTCCTGCCTTGATGATAATGGACTGAACCTCTGAACCTGTAAGCCAGCCCCAATTAAATGTCCTTATAAGAAGTTGCCTTGGTCATGGTGTTAGCAGTAAAATCCTAACTAAGACAGCCTCCAACCTCTCTTCGTTAGGTCCCACATTCTCTCAGACCCATGCCTGAGCAGGCCTTTGTATACATTATCTCCTCTGTTCTGAAATGTCATTCTTCCTGTCAGAGTACACAAGCAAACAAACAAACTATGGCTCAGGGATGTCAACAGAGTCACTCAGGTTGATGGAGCAAGGAAATCACTGTGAAAAGGTGGCTGAAAAGGCATGCTGGAAGTCTTGCGGGGGGGGCATGCTTCGTCTGTATCAAGGAAGAAGGGGAGCTGAAGGGCTTAGGCATGTCCAGCTTGCCCTGGGAGGGTTTATTCTGGCTCCTGACTGGAGAATGGAATGAAGGGAGGATTTGAATCCAATGATGTGGACCTGGTGAGGGGAGAAGGAGGTCAGAGACTGAGGGAAGTGGAGTCCAAAAATATTTTTAAAAGAGAAGTCTGATCTCATGTAAAGGGGCTCTGACAAACGGTGCATCTTCTTTTCATCAAGTTTTCCAGGGTTAGGGGACAGGGAAAAGGGCCAGTCTTACAGTGAGAGAACAGTAAACTGTGCCAGTCTTGGAATTCTCAGGAAAGGCTTGGTAGTTTATCTGAAATTTTTCAAAAGTTCAGTCAAGTTGCATCAAGCAACTAAGACAACTGAGCCAACTGAAACCCTTGCAAAGGAGCAAGCCCAGAAGCTCTGAGAACCTCAACAGCTTCCAGATCTGTCCCATGTCCAGAGTTCTTATAGCAGAGCATCAGGAGCCTTGAACACAGAATCCATGGATGGCAGTGCCCATCCCTTCCCCAGTCTGAAAGTCTAGTCTCTGAACCTCTCGGGTTGCAAGCATTTAACCGTGTAGGTCAAAGTCAACTGAGCTGACAGGAATCATGGACTTTTGAGGAAAGAGTGAGAACATTAAATGGAGAGCGTGGCTGAGGGTCCAGGGAGCGAGCAAACTGGCAGTCATCCGGCGGCAGGCATGGCCGCACATACACCAAGCCCTTCTTGGAAAGCAGGGAGGAAAATGTGTAGCAGCTGAGCCAAAGAGAGGGAGAGATGTTCCCCCTGAGGAACCAGATTAACCAGATTGATGACCACAGGCATGTTTAAGCACAAGGCCGGGAAGCTGCAAGGTGAATCCACTTAATCTCAGCTAAACGCTTGATCACATCCAATGCATCCTGCCCCAGGAACGCTGCTTTCTGTTCGTTCACCAGGAAGGCTGAGTTCCTAGTCAGATCTCAGGAACTCCACACTAGGTCACCTGACTTCATTTTCCATAAAGCATTTGTCACTCTCAAAAACAGTACTTGGATGTTCAGCTTATTTGTTATTAATCTCGTGTCCTGAGAGCAGCTGTTTTTATGTGCGTGAAGTAATATCCCACAGCTGCCTGCCACAGTGCCACCCTGGCAGGCAGGCACTCAGTTTCTCTGAATGAACCTCAGAAGTCAGTAAGTAAATTAGGAAGCAGAAGTATTGGAAATGTGATACTCAAGTCAACAGTTAGAAGATGGGACATTCGGACACAGGTCATTCAGTGTTCCTGGTGTGAACCAATAGAGCATTCAACTTGTTTTGTTGTTAATCTCAATTACCTTAGAATTTCAGGGACTAAAGCATGTGAGTGTTTATACACCAAATATAAGAAACAATGTGTTAGCATCGATGACGTAATGTGTGCACTTAGGATCTCTGACCACATTAACTATCACAGAACACTTTCTCAGGGATATCGCAAATAATATTTCTTAAAATAAATATCTAACCAAAAGTGTGACACAGCAAATGATCGCTTGCCACTTCATTTTTAGGCACAGAAACTTTTGTCCCTGCTGGCCTTTCTAACTTTCCAAACACCTAGAAATCGGTGACCATCTGCATGATTTATAAAGAGATTCGTTGTTTGGGGGTTTTTGGTTGCTGTTTGCTTTAGTTTAGGTTGTACAGGCGCCGGGAGGTGTCAGGTATGGCTGAGATTCAGCTCCAAAGAAAGCCAGGGCAGGAACGCTCCGATCGCGTTACACCCAGAGAGTGAACCGAGTAGCTGAACTCATGAGGGAGAGATTAAGCTTCAGAATGCCTTGGGTCCTTCCCTCCACCATGTTCATGGGCTTTGTGTTGCACTACATACATAGCAATGCTGGAGACCCAAATCATCCTTGTGATTAGGAGCAACGTGAGTTGGACCTCATCTAAATTGTCCCCAGCCAAGGTCCAAATGTATGCAGTGTTCATTCAATGCTGTCAGACAGAGATGCTGGGGGGGAATAAATGGTGCTTTGTGTTGGTCAACCTATAATCCAGTCAAGAATGACCTACCAGGAGGAGCCTGGCAAAGTGATGGCTCAGCAAAATTCATTCCCCCAGTCTCTTCAGCTTCTCTGAAGTGTTTGTCAGGGAACACACCTGCTAAAGTGTGTTTGCATTTCAGTGTGCTAATCTGTGTTTCCTAAATTCCTCATAAGCAGTTTGCTCTTTGCCTGAGGAAAATCCAGATATAACTAGGAATTCAAAGGGGCAGACATTAATGGCCACCATGGTCTTGAAGTACTGTTCCCTTCCAGTCAGAGTCCAGAAATTGCCTCACAAACCACAAGAACACCAACCTCAGACAGACAGGGAGAGTTTATTGAGCATATGCCCAGGACTGATCTATCAGGGCCATGGTCCAGATTCAGGAACTGAATCATGACCCCAAGTTAAGGTCCTGAAGAGCATCCGTAAGGTTCTGTACAAACATCTGTGCCAAGTTATTCCACCAATCAGGATTTAGAAATAGGGGGGTTTCCTTAGGAACATGTTTTTGTTATGTATTTATCCCACTCCCATTGCCTGGGGTATTCAACTGTGGCAGGGAAAGTTCCTTTATCTAATATTCATGTGTTAACTTGTCTACCAGAATGGGACTTGTCTTGTCTAACATTCATGTCTTAACTTGCCAACCAGGATGTCAGTTACCAGGGAGGTCTTGGGAACTTGAACTTTACTAGTGACCACTACTCAAAATGGAAGTCTTATTCCAAATAGTTTCTTATATTGATGCAGGTGTCTCTCTTATGTTGGGGTCCATCCCAGAGGCAAATACCATGAAAGGCAAATACCGTAAAAGCTTATGCACAGGTGCAGGAAGTGATGCTGGGTGGTTGGTTCAGGTTCTACTGTCTTCTATTGTGATTGGCTTCCAAGGGAACAGATTATAACAGAATTTGTAATCACCTTGGGTATGAGAAAGTTTCCTGGTAACAGCAGAAACAACATATGAGAACATTTCATAATAATAATAATAATAATAATAATAATAATAATAATAATGGCAGGCTAGGCAGGTAACAGCTACCTAGGCCTTAACACTTCCTTTACCTCTGCACCGGGACTAGAAATGGACAAAAGAGAGCTGAGCTTGTTTTTCTATTCTTGTGGAGCAAAGCAGTTTCTTTAAACTATCAAAGGCCTATTCTAGGGTCTTCAGATGAGAGTCTGCCCCATACTTGGTCCTTGTGTTGTGTTGGAGCAGATATTACCTGGTGGGCCAACCCACCCTTGGGTACTTATTCTCATTCACATCATGAGTTGTGGCTCCAAAGTAGAGTAGAAGTAATCAGAGCTAAGCAAACCTCAGTTAACTTCACTAACCTGACCTACAGAAGACCACGTCCACCCCTGTATAACACCCATCCATTCTAGTCTTCACAGAATGTCCCACGAGATGAACTGCGATGGAGTCTCCAAGGCACTGCTGACAGATGTTGACACAAAGTGAATTAAACCACAGATAATAAGAAGCAAGATATTTGCAGAAGCCTCAAGTATTTAGAAATGAAACAACATTCTCATAAATGTCCTGAAGATTAAAAATAAGTAAGCTTTCAAGAAAAGTTAGGAAAGCCTTTTTAAATAAATCACACAATATATAAATTAAACAATATGATAGATAACTAAAGGTGTGGCCTGAGGGGATTCATATTTCTAAATACTTATTAGGAAAGAGTATAGGTATATAGAAATAACCTAAGCTTCCACCCTGAGAAGGCAAATTAAGCTCAAAGTAAAAGAAATTAAAAATAATAAAACAGAAAAGGGGTTGGGGAAATGTAATTACAAGGTGTATGTCTGTGTGTGTGTGTGTGTGTGTGTGTGCGCGCACGCTTGCACACACATGTGTGTGCAGGTGCCTGTGCCTGTGCACGAACATGGGGAGACCTGAGCTAATGCCCTATTCTTTCTCAATTGCTTTCCACCTTGTTTTTCAAGGCAGGGTCTCTCACTTTACCCTGAAGCTCAACAATTATCTGGATTGTGTGGCCAGTGTGGCCAAGGAGCCTGATGTCTGTGCCTCCCTGTGCTGGGTTCACAGGCACTTGCCCCCATCCTTGCTGTGCATCTTCATGTCTGCACAGGGACTGCTTTACCCTTTACCCACGGAGCCACCTTGACAGCTTCCAAACGTGGGCTTAAGCACACTCACTTCCTAGTCCTCCCAGGTCTGCCACACCCACCACCACTATGATATTGGAGTCTCCCTACCCAACCTGCCTCCTCAAAAAAAAAAACCAAGTGAAATTTCTGTTGCCCATAAACTCACTGGAGCATGGTCAAACTCTTGGCAGCCACCCGATAAACACAATTGAGTCCTTCCCAACCATACTCCCACCAGAAGCCATCAGTTGTGGAGAGCTACACTTCAGAATTCCTATCACAATTTTTAACAGTTCTCTTTGGTGGTTTTCTGTTTAGGCTATTACTTTGGGATAGGGCAGAGCATGTAGGGGTAGAGGTTGTCACAGAAGCCTTCCGTGTCCTTGTTTCTCAATGGTGAGTCATCAATAGCACTGCAAAAGCAGCTTTCTTGCCCTTTACAGACAGCAGGAGCATGGATCATGGTTTTTGGCAAGACCACAGGCATCCTTGTGGTCCCTGGCATTAGCATGTGCCACTGACCTCGGCATGGTCTCCTATGGCCATACAGACCACAGACATCAACATGACTCTCTGCCACTGCACAGCTCAAACACCATCACAAGTCTTAGTGGCAGCATGGCCCACAGACACCAATGGGGCTTCAGGCTGCACCACAGACTATCGACATCCACATGGCCCTTGGTGGTAACACAGGCCACCACAGACTCCAGCTGTAGGAGGACCATAAACCCAGACATGGCCCCTGGAAGAAGCGTGGCCCACAAATATCAGGATGGCCTCAGGTGGCATCCAAGACCAAGAATAGCCATATGGCCTTCCTTCGACGGTAACTTAGGCCAGAGACATCAACACGGTCCTAGCTGCTGTAGGAGCATGAGCACTAATCTCTAGCTTTCACACAGCCCAGGGCAGAGGACTATGGGTACCAAAGTGGACTCCAGAACAGCACTGGTCATAGTAGTCTTTCGAAGAGGTGTGAATGCTAAGGATCTGAACTCGGGTCCTCACACTTTCAAGGCAAGCACTTTACCCACTAAGCAATCTTCGCAGCCCCCAATAACGGAAAGCTTTAAAAAAAGCCAAATAGCACATACTTAAACAGTGAGAGTCATGCATGTTTAAACTTAAATATGTGTTACAGAACTTTTCTGGAAGCTACATGAGCATATTTATCACATGTCCTTTCTTCGGCTAGAGTAACACAAATTCAGAAGCCCTCATGAATGGATAGTGACTCATACAGTGTCCATTCACATCTCAGACATGAGATACATAGGGGATGGGAGGGCAGCCCAGTCTCGGCTGCATCTCCTATGGGTGTGGTGGGATAGCATCACCATAGATGGTATGTGAGAGGTGACATGACTGTGCTCCATTGACAATCTATAAAATGCGGATGGGCCATTGTTTTGATGATTTGGGGACCTAGAGTAATTAATAGCAATCCTAGGAGATGCAGAACTGTGAAGTATGCAGTATTGAGAGAAAGCTCAGATTATTGCTCTAATGCCAGCTTGCAAACTAGTGCATAGATTTCTTCTTCTAGCTAATAGTGCTCACCCCCTGCTCAATCCATTAAAGGCCACATTCTTACTAATGTTTCTAGCTATATATTGGTGAGGCAGAACCTTTGTGAAGTTATGTCACAGTAGTCATCACGCCTAGTCTTAGGGTAGAGCAACACAAATTTAGAAGCCTTCTCAAATGGTTAGTGACTCGCACAGTGGCCATTCACATCTCACACATGCATTACATGTGAAATGGGATGGCTGATACAATCAGCAGCTACTGCTGGCTATGATCCTTTGCTACATGGTTTTCAGTTTCGCATGGGCACATTCTGCTCTGATCACCTAGCAAGGAAGGAAACAGAAAAGCTCTCTAGAGCTGGTGCACACTGTTACACGCATCCCTTCCACAACACATGTCCATTCTGAGAATCACGTCCCTTCTGTGACACACACCCTTTCCGTGACACACACCTTTTCTGGGACACACATCCTTTTTTGTGGCACAAGTCTTTTCTGTGACACACATTTAATCTGAGACACAAGTACCTTCTGTCCAAAACGTATCAGCCAAACTTTCTTGACTAAGTAAGCCAAACCTTAATGTAAGAGAATGTGGGAGATGTTGCCAGAAGGAAAAGAATGGCCTTGGCTATGACCACATAGACATTTATTTAACTCTGCAATCGAAGAATGTGTTTCAATGAGATGTTCAGTTCAGAGTTTTGCCAACTAGCCCTCTCAAATTGTTCTTCCCTTCTTCCTTAATGACAGAAGCATACAGTTTTGCTGGTGAGTGGTCATTCAGAACAAAGATTTTCCTCAGAACTTCTTATAAACAAGAGTATCATATGACTAATAAAATGTATAGGATTGTCTCCAGGAAAGTTTTCCTAAGTGAAATCCTATGCACACTCATTTCTCAGCTCTTCTTTCACCCTTCTCTCTGGAGTGTGAGGTAAAGCTTTGGCTATCATTTTCATCCACAGGCTAGTGACAGGAAAGCACAGAGCTCTGTGAAGCCAGCCGTCTCTGTAGCATTTGAAGGGCAGAGGACCCACTCGCTCTGGAATGCCCACTTAAATGCTTGTGAGCAAGAGCAAATAGGCTGGCTTTGGGTTTCAGGCCGCTCTACCATCCACAGACAATCTAATCCCAGTTTAGGCGGGGCTGTGCCTTTCTTCCAAAGCTCTAATCTTTTGCTTCTCTTCTTTCTATTTACAGTGTGATTCTGATTTGTTAAAGATGCATTCACAGGAACTCATGGGAAGATACTATTTTGGAGCAAAAAGGGGGGGGGTGAAAATGGGAAGTGTATTCTAAGAAAAGGTATAAGCTCTAATTAAAGGGGAAACCTTCCACCTCTAGTTCAGCTTTGTAGTTCCACATGACCACTGCTTGTTAGTTTTGTGTGTTTTAAAGGTCACATTCTTATTTATATTTTATTTATTTATTTATTTATCATGGGGGAGGTACACACATGCCACAGTGTGCATGTGGAGGTCAGAGGACAACTTATAAGAGTTGATTCTCTTCTTCCACCATGCGCATCCCAAGGATTGAACTCAGGTTATGAGGTCTGGCAGCAGGGACCTCTGAGCCACCTCACTTATCTACTACTTATGCTATTTGTTTGTTTGTTTGTTTATTTTGTTTTAAATAAAATAGTATTTTCCAGACCATTACATCAGGGGACACTGGCCATTGATTTCTGCTCAGGGAATTAGATGTGTAAATTTCCAAGCAAGAAAGAAGATCCAGGCATCAGTAGGCTCACTGCTAACCCATTAAGACACAGAGGTTTTCCAACCACACATGTGGCTCCACTCCACACCTTTACAACTCCTGACTCCTTTCCCTATGAGTGGTATAACAAAGTCCACACCCTGGCAATCCTTCCAACCTACCCATCTTCATTCTTTGTGCCATTCCCTACAACCCTTTCTGTGATCTGTTTTTGACAGGGTCTCCCCTGGCCCAGGAACTTACTATGTAGCCCACGCTGACTTTGAACTCACAAGAATCCTTTTGCATAATCTTGCCAAATGTTGGGATTGCTGAAGTGAAAACTTAAGGGTTCCTTGGAAAGTCAGTTGTGTTGGATGGTGTTTTGCTAAAGCAAACACTTGAAGGAGTGTTTTCCTGAAGTGGATACACGTGAAAGGCTAAGGCAGACTCATGAAGGACCATTTAGCTGAAGCAGACATAGGTGAATGGAAGTTCTGCTAAAGCAAACATGTGAAAGGACATGATGAAGGATTCTTTGCTAACAACATACATGTATCAGTTCGCCTTACATTGTGTAGTTGAGTTGCATTTGTTGGAACTTCATAGAAAGAAATGCACACACACACAAAAACTTCTGGTGGTGTGCCACAGCTTCTTGTTGCTTCTGTGGACTCAGGCTGATTGTCAGAGTGATGTCAGCTGAGACAGATACACGTGCTGAGGCAAGACCTGTGGAAGACACATGATGTTCAGAGAGAATATAAAAGGACTTGATGGACAGTGACAGAGGCTGAGCTTGGCTTGTTTATAGAGCTAGCTGTGCAATGCTTGTGTGTCTTGTGTCTTTGCTGATCTTCACTTCCCTGAGAGAGGCACAGCCAAGACCTCCTGGCATTTCTCTGGGTCCCTCCAGCTGACTAGTGCCAAGCCTGATGCCTGACTGTTTCTGCTAGGTAATGCCACTGCTACTGATTCGTGTTTGCTATCCTGACTCTACCAAACTGGACTGCTGGTGCATCCATGATGTGTTTGTGAGTGGATCGAGCTGCCACTGCTGGCCTGTGAACTGAACTGCTGATTTCCAGACAGTATAGATGGGAGTTGCTCCAAAGAACCTTTCTAAACAGACCCACTTCCCCAGTATCCTTTCTTTCCCACTACCTCTGGAGGGTGGTGGGCTAAAAGGGAGGTTAAAGTATTTAAGAACTATCATTAAAAACAGGTTTTGAAAGAATTAAAGTTACAGATTGTAGATGTGAGCCACCACAGCCTACTTCCCACAGCAATTTTGTTTTCTATGATACTACGGTTCAAGTGGCCCTGGAACTCACTTTGTAGTTCCACATGACCCCAATCTCATAGCAGTCCTCCTGCCTCAGCCTCCTGGGTACTGGGATTATAGGCATGAGCCTCCATGCTTAGCACTACAAGACTTTATAATGTTCCATTTTTGACCACCATGATCCCGTTTACAAACATAAGCAACAGCGTCCTACCAGACTTCTGCCCACCCTCACAACAATCCAGCTAAGACCTGTTCTGTGCATCTCATCTCATCCAGGGCACCAGCTTATACTTTAGAAGTCAGAAATAGTAACAAGAGAAAATTCTTGGGAGAGGGTGAATCGCCTTGTCTATCAAAGAGCCAAGGTAAGAAAACCTTGGTGGCACCTGTTTGAATTCTTAAATTGATAGGGTTGTGCCATGTTTCCTAATCACCCTTATATTGAGTTACAATTAATGTCCTACTCACAAGCAAGGCAAATCGATATTGCAGAAATGGTTCCAAGCTTTAAATCTCAGTCTCCTTGTGTTTTGTGCCAGCCCCTGTAGAGGTTACTGCTTTCCCTCTTTTAATCTTTTTATTCCCACTGAAGCACGGGACTCACACAAGGCCCCAAAATCCTTAAAGTATAAGGAATGCATCACGGAGACTGTTGTCAGCCTATCTACAGGATTGACTACAGTTCCCACCGGCCAGTCTCTATAATAAAACTGTCATTGCAGCTTCTGTTCATCACGTCAGTTTCCAAGAGGTTTCTATCTGTGTGAAATTCTGCACATCCATTTTCTCTCTAGAATTCATGAGTAAAATGAAGCCCGCTGAACTTCTCTTGTGGTATAAAACCATCTTAAAAGTAAAATAAAAGACCCCCAAAGCACCGAACCCTGACACTGTTACCGATGCTGTGTTGTGCTTGCAGATGGGAGCCTAGCATGGCTGTTCTCTGAGAGGCTCTGCCAGTGGCTGACTGAGACAGATGCAGAGACTCACAGCCAACCATTGGACGGAGGTAAGGACCCCTACGGAAGAGTTAGAGGAAGGATTGAAGGAGCAGAAGAGGATGGCAACCCCATAGGAAGAACAACTATCAATTAACCAGACCCCTCAGAGCTCCCAGAGACTAAACCACCAACCAAAGAACTTATATGGGCTGGTCCCAGATTCCCCAGCCAGTAGATAGCAGAGAACTACCTTCTCTGGCCTCAGTGGGAGAGGATGAGCCTAATCCTGTAGAGACTTGATGCCTCAGAGAAGGGGGATAGGGGGCAGGGAAGCACCCTCTCAGAGGCTAAGGGGTGGGGGAATAGGGTAAAGCACTCTGGGAGGAGGGACCATGAGGGGACAATATTTGGGATGTAAATAAATAAGATAATTCTTTAATAAAAGACCTGGAAAGCTGTTGCCTCCTTCCTCCTCTGAGGGTCATTTCCTTCAGCCCACCAGGCCGTCTGTCATCCCTGTATAATAACATCTCAGGCTTCAGGCATGAAGCAGGCTCACCCCCACTTGCCTCGCCCGCTGCAGTCTTACAGTTCTGCATCTGCCTTTGGACACACAGTGAATCAGCTCCTGCCTCTAGGCCTGTGGTGCAGTCTGCTGCTGTAAGCAGCACAGGCCAGGGAAGTCTGCTTCCTACTCTCCCAGTTCCCTGCTGGTTGGCTGTCATCTGGGATTTGGTTCTATTTCAGGATTTTTGGTTGGTTTTGGTTTTTGTTTTTCTGGTGGGGGCGGGGTGGGCTCTAAAACTCTTCAGAGCCATTACTTCCAAGGAGTTGGGTGAGTGTGGCTATTAGCTCTTATTCTGGTTGCTGACTTCTAATTTCTTGGAGAAACTCTCAATGTACAGCCTAAATATTTATTGGAGGGCTGGAGAGTTCATTGGTGGAGCACTTGCTGACCATCTGCCAGATTGACTCCCGCTCCACCCCGTAAGTATGGAAACACTGGCTCCTTTAACAGCCTCACATCTTGTCTGAGGACTCACCTGCCTTGGCTGGGTCCTCATTTTCTTTCACATCCGAGTCCCCCTGCCCTGCCCCTATGATTACCTTAAGGATACCCTGTCTTCCACTCCTTGAACATGATGCAGCTCTCTGTCCAAGGCTTCCTCAATTGCCCTTTGCAGTAATTTGTAGTTCTCAAATTATTATCTTCATTCTTAAAGTTTGACACTTTTTGATACTTGTTTGATCATTCTGATGGTTGATTTTTGTCAACTTGACACAAACTAGAGAAACCTGGAGGAGGAATATCAATTGAAGTAATGCTTCCATCAGTTTGGCCTGTGGGTATGTCTCTGGGGCATTTACTTGATTATAGATTGATGGGCAAGGGCCCAGCCCACTGTGGGCAGTGCCCCCCTCTCAAAGGTGGGCCTGGGAGTATAAGAAAGAAAGGAAGCTGAACTTTAACCTGGAAGCAAACCAGTAAACACTCCCTCATGGCTTCTGCTCCAGTTCCTGCCTCAGGTTCCTGCCTCCAGCTCCTGCCCAGATTTCCTCAAAGATGGACTATAAACTGAAAACCAAAAACAAACGACTTTTTATCAATGTTTTCTCACAGCCACAAAAAGTAAGCTAGTTCAATACTATGGTAAGTGGAATTTTGAAATTTCATTTTCTCATTGGTCATTGTTAGAATGTAGAAATACACCTTGGGTCCTAAATGATTTTGCCAAGCTTAATGGTTAATTATTAGAACTTGGTAGATTCCTTAGAATTCTCACTCTATATTTTCATGTCATCTGCAAACACAGTATTTCTTTTTAATATATGTGTTTTATTTCTTTTCTGGCACTGTTGCATTTACTGAGACTTCCAGTTTTATGTTAAATGCAAATGCAACACTGGATATATTGTCTTCTCAATGGCTTTAAGCAGAAAGCAGTAAGACATTCAATGCTGGATATGAATTTAACTGCGACTACAAGCTTTTACTCTTAGGTTTTGGCATTCGTAGTTATTTCTAATCAGGTTCAGAAATTTCATTCCAGAATAAATAAGAAGGGTTTTTTAAATAAATAAATAATAAATATTAAGACCTATTTATTAGTAGTCCACCCTGTGGCCTATTTGGTTAGGTTTATGCGTGAACTTGAATATCCTAATTTTTCCACTGTGTATATACTTCTCAGTAAATAGCATTTAACTCAGGAGAGTTGGTAGTGAGTTCAGGCCTCTGCTATTAAAACCCACCTGTGGCTGTGAAATTCATCTTTTCTCCTTTCAGACTGTCAACTTGTGTTTCCTGTATTTGGAAGCTCTTATAGTATGTATTCGCAGTTGCGATGATTATTATTATTATTATTTGCCCCTAAAGAACTGAAAATTTCATCATTCTAAATTACCTCTCATTGTATCTGCTAACTCTTGAAACACAAAAATTTCTTTTATCTGATAACAGTGTAACTACTATTTCTTTATCTTCAGCCAACTTGGGGCTTTATGTTTATAACATACCTTTTACAGACAGGATATAGTTGGTTCGTAGATTTTTAACTCATTCTGACAATTTCTAGCTCATGGTTGGATTGTTTAGTCCATTATCATTTGACCCAAATCGTAATTTAGTTAAATTTAGGCCTACTGTTTAGAGTTGTTCTACTTCACCTCTAGTCTCTCTCCTCTTCCTTCTTGCTGCCTTTTTTCCAGTACAGCACATTCGTTTTAATTTTTATACTGACATTTTACCACACCTCTCTGCATTACTTCTTGTTTCCAAGATTAGGGATTGACAAGGGCCCTGTGCATCTTGTCACCACTGAGATACATCCACTGTCCTTAGTCTTCTGGCTCCCTATGTTTTTAGGGTCTCTCTATGTAGCCCAGGCTAACCTCAAGCCTTCCTTCCTCAAGTGTTGGAATGATGTGCATTATCACACCTGGTTATATACCATATTTTAATGACTATTCTAGATATTATAATACTTAATTTTTTTCACCATTCATAGTTTATGAAAATACTGTACCGCTCAGTGTGATACATAGACAAGTTGTGAAATCCTGTAGCCCCCTCCCTCTGCTCTGCTCTTTTATGACACATAATGTTCTATATTACAGCCACATGCTTTGAAACTCTACAACACTTTTTTCTCTTTTAGTTTCATGTATAGTTAAAAAAAAAATTAGAAGAAGAAGTTAAAACAAGCTAGACTTTCTCACACAGCTGGACTGCTGTTTCCCAGGTCTCCATTTCTTCCGTGGGATCCGAGATTTTATCTGACATCAGCCCTGGAGTCCAAAGTTCTTTCTTTAGCATTTCCTGGCAATATACATGCTTACAACTTTTTTCTCATTGGGGCTTTTATTTGAAAATCCTTTGCCTGCTCTTTGAAAGGATGTTTTTAAGAAATGTAGAATTCTGTGTTTATAGGGAAGAGAGAGGCATAGGGAGATAACGAGGATGCTTTACCCTCTTTTCCTTCCATCCTCCCAAGATGTCCCATGCGCTGGCCTCCATCATGTCTCATGTGTACCAGCCTGAAAACATTCACAGGAGCCTACTTTCTTCTGCGCAAATCTAACATCTATCACTCTCATTTTTATGGAAAAACTCTTTGGCTTCATCAGGCATCTTTTACCAAATTTAGCAGAGATTTGAGGACAGGCTGTAGTTATTTTCACGTTCCTCTGAAAAAAATGAAGGGCTTAGAAAAAGGGTAAAGATTTACTATTAAACCCCAAGTTTCCAACTTGACCTTGGATTGAGAATTGATACCCCGGTAGGTGTGGAAAAACATCACTCTCTGAGGATGTCCTCTGAGTGACTCTTTGGATCTGAGATAAGTGGGAAATGTTATCTCTGATGGAAAGGGTTTTTTTTTTTTTTTTTTTTAATCCTGAGTATATTAAAAAGCTGGGGTTATGTCCAGTCAAACCAGAGCTGGAATTAAGCCTTTAATTATCTAGAATCAAACTTCAAGGAGCTAAGAGCTACCTCTGGAAGCATTCTGTTCTACCCAGATGAATAGAGAGAGGGGGCAGCACACCCACAGATCTAAGTGGTCTGGGTAAACAGGATGAGGAGGAGATGAATGAGCTTCAGAGAAAGCAAAGCACAGGGAAAGAAGCAAAGCAAACTGTGGCTCTGCCCTTTGAAAGGAAAGGAATCTCTGCCCACAGATGCAGTACCTGGGGCTCACCTGCATTCGTCCCTGGTCTTCTTTGAAGTGAACTTTCCTGTTCCAGCATGCAGATGTGCTTTGGGGGATTAGGGGTCTACAAAAGCCTATGTCCCCTTCCTGACATGTGAGTTGGCTTGTAGGGTCTTGGAGGAGGGTGGAGGCCTCAGAATCTGGACCCAGATGAGCCTGATCTCCAATCCATGCTATGTCCCTAAGAGCTGTGTAAGACCTTGACCGACTGACTGCCTTACATGCTCTGCCTTGGGCCTTTTTGAAAGGAAGCAGACAACCAATCATAAATACTTACCCTTTTGCAAGCCTGCCAGTATTCAGCTTTCCTCTCCTTTTAGACACATGACTATGCTTGTTTCCAACCCACCTTTGAATCTGAATGGGTGGATGGGTACCTGGAATTAAGTTCTACCCAGGAAGATATGGTTACACATGATACCACATCATAAGCACACTGATGCCTCTCCATTCCCAGCCTAAAGATGGTACCAGAACAGGCATCCAACCGAATGCATCCACACTGGACTTCTGTCTGGACAATAAATCTGTTCTAGATTCCATGGTTTGGGGTTGCTTTGAGCCCCCCTTCTAAGAATTCAGAGGCGGCAGCACCTCTTGGTTGAATCACAGAAAAAATTAAATGAAATGAAGTAGGTGAATCCCCTGTGGATTTGGCCCCCCACATCATTCTGTTCTTTCAGGCAGAAAGAACATCTCCTTCCCTTTATCGAAAGGAAAACACAAAGCTGCATGATAGTTTTCCAAGTTGCTAAACAAATTAAATTGTCTTCTTTTCTCCAGGACCGATCCTTCCAGGCGACAGCTTTGTAACCTAAATGCTTCTAATCCAGACATTCCTTCCATCACCTCTTCCCAAGTCTTTTGACTACCTGTTTACAACCTTCATTCCAGTCCTTTGGCTACTAAAAAGCTTCCGATTTGTAAATGCAGCACAAACATTAGAGACAAGGAGATTCAAGCCCTGTCCATACCTCTGGATACCTGTGTCTATAGGTTAAGAGCCAGCAAGCCAATTCTGTCTCGGGAGTAGGTGAAAATACACCAGCTGGCTGCATCCTTTGGGCATTTTTCTAAGTCCCAGGCATCCTTCAGGGTCACCACTATGTCTGAATAAAGAAGATTCTGGAGCTACATTTCCTATGATCCCTAAGCTATGACCAGCATAAAGTTCTCTAATTTTAGGATATATACCCAGAGAAAGAAAAATTTGCCTATCTTTCCCTAC
Source organism: Mus pahari (assembly GCF_900095145.1). NCBI lineage: Eukaryota > Metazoa > Chordata > Mammalia > Rodentia > Muridae > Mus > Mus pahari. The sequence goes on from NC_034596.1 coordinate 31,189,469, forward strand.
AGACTATGAAACAGGAAGGGTCCTAGCAAGCAGGTTGCAAAATTGGAAAACATAAACCATCTCTCATGATGAACAACCCCCAATATTAACATAAGGTAGAGACTTTGAGGAAATTACTTTCTCTCTTTTAAGTATTTGACAACCCAAATTTCTTTGGTTCTATGAATTGAGTATTGTATGTGGATATAAAAATGTAGATAGCTACTTTCCATGTTTACAAAGCAGTGGGGTGGAAGTATTTTAGAAGCCATCAATTGACACCAGATAAAGAGAGAGCTTTAGATATTAAAAGGTTGTAGGTTGGACTAGAGAGATAGCTCAGGGTTAAGAGCACAGCCTGCTCTTCCAGAGGTCCTGAGTTCAATTCCCAGCAACCACATGGTGGGTCACAACCATCTGTAATGGGATCTGATGCCCTCTTTTGGTGTGTCTGAAGAGAGCAATGGTGTACTCATATACATAAAATAAATAAATAGATCTTAAAAAAAAAAATAAAGGCTGCAGGCCAAGAAAATACACAGAGGAAAATTCTCTGTGATGCCAAGTGGAAGCCACTTGTCAAAGCAGAACACAAAAGTCAAGTACAGCGTCCTGTAGGGTGACAGAACATATAGAAATCCTCCCCACGCCCTTCTTCTAGCCCAGGTGACAATGGAAGTTGACGGTACACGCTTACAGATGTCACAATTAAACCCACATGACTGAACATAAGTTTCAGACAAGCACTTCTTGCACAGTGGAGTACTGAGCTGACCAGAACCTCTGCTGGAAAGCCCTCCTGGTGTAGATGGCGGGATCCCATCCCCCAGAAGCTACATGGATCCTTCAGAGAGAAATCCTTTGTCAGCCACATGTTCTACCCATTTTGGCTTTGTAGTCAAGCCTAGAAAGATGATGTAATTAGGGAATAGGGATCCAAGCACAACTTGGAAAGCCTTTACCTTTGCCCACTGTTTTTCCTCTGGCCCGGGACTAACTTGCCAGAGGCATTCAGAGGGTTGACTTATGACTGTACGATTCTAAGTCTGAAGTAGAACTGCTACTGAGGGGACATTGTCTCCCTTTGCTGCCCTCAAGTACTGGGAAATTCTTTTTATTTCATTTCCCACTTTTAACCTCCTCTCGGTCCTTGTCTTTTTTCTGTTCTGGCTAGTTTTATGTCAGCTTGACGCAAGCTAAAGAAAAAGGAACTGCAATTGTGAAAATGCCTCCATAAGAGAGGGCTATAGGCAAGTCTGTAGAACATCTCCTTAATTGGTGATTGACGGGGGAGGTTGGGGCCTTCCCATTGTGGATGGTGCTATCCCTGGGATGGTGATCCTGCTCGTTATAAGAAAGCAGACTGAGCAAGCCGTGAGGAGGAAGTGGCATCAGCTCCTGTCTCCAGGTTCCTCTACTGCTTGAATTCCCACCTTGGCTTCTCTCAGTAAACTGTGATTAAGATATGTAAGCCGAATAAACCCTTTCCTCTCCACTGCTCTAGCTGGGAGCATGAACCTGAGGGAGCAGGTCTATAAAAATTAGGTGGGCTAAAGTCTCATGGAATAGCCAACTTTATTCAGAGCATCAGACAATTTGTGTACTGGGGAGGGGGCATTAAAAAGAGTCACCTGAGTATGGTCCTCATGAATTCAAGCTGTACTCAATCACAAGTACAAGCTGTATGAGGTAAAACTTATTTTTCCATAGAGGCATATGAGTGGCGACAGCTGAAGTAAACACTCCCATTTGCAACACCTGGGGGGGGGGGAGCATGAACACACACTCCAAGAACAATCCTGTGTTCTGAAAGAACAGGTCACAAGACTCTTCTTTTCTTGAACTTTTCTCACAAGCACTCAGAAGTTTCCTCACACAAAGCCCATTCTTGGACCGTGTTCTGAAACGAAACCTCCCCAAGTTTCTTTGGGGTCTTGGTGTTTTAATCACAGCAGTAGTGATCCCAACACACCCCTTTTCCTTGTAATTGTCAAGCCAGGGAGGGGGCCTTTGATGGGTGCGTCTCTAGCTATTATGATTTAGTTGCTAAAAGATCCCTTAAGAATTAATAGGCAACTATTTAAAAATGAAAACAAGGGAAGGGGAGAGCTGGTTGAGCAGGTAGAGTGCTTGCTGCGTGAGCTTGAGGACCTGTGCCCAGATTCTTAGCAACCACCTGAGCTGGGTCAGCACCAGGCACCTCTACTCCCAGTGCTTGGGAGGTGGAGTCTCTTAGTAAAGGTTTCTGTTGCTGTGAAGAGACCATGACCACAGCAACACGTATTAAAGGAAAATACTTAGTTGGGATGGCTTACAGTTTCAGACAGTTTAGTCCATTATCATCTTGGCAGGAAACACACTGGCCTGCGGCGTGCCAGAGAAGGAGGTGAGAGTTCTACCTCTTGATCCGCAGGCAGCAGAAGAGGAGAAATACTTCTCCCAACAAGACAACACCTGCTCTAAAACAGCCACACCTTCGAATAGTGCCACTCCCTATGGGTTTACGGCGCTGTTTTTATTTAAACTACCACATGGACAGAGGTGAGTTTCAGGTGCCAGCTAGCCCTGTCTAATCAAGGAGATTCGAGTTTTGTGAGAGACCTTTTTTCTTTTTTTTTCCCCTCCAAGGAATTAGGTAGGAGTAATTGAGGAATATACTTGACATCAACCTCTGGCCTCCACGGGCACGCGCATGCATGTGCAACACATGCTCAACCACCGGAACATATCCATAGACCACACACATATATTTAATTAATTAAAAAATGGAAGCAAAGAAGTGGTGAACTTCTAATCATGAACTGATGGACAGACAAACAGACATACAGATGAATTTAGCAGTATTGAAGATCCCAGCCAGGCTCCCTCCCATGCTGTGCTCACCCCCACAGAGTAACATCCTCCACACCATAAGTCTATTCTCCTCTCCCCTACATGTTCCCTTCTTTCTTAAGTTGGCAGGGTGGGGTGGCTTCTCTGGTTCAACCCTACCAGGCTTTATCTTACACTAAACTCTGTTTCTTGACCTAAGACACTTGGAGCTTGGTGTGGGTGCCATTTGCTTTTTGGCATCAGCTTCAAAGATTCTGTCTCTGGTCTTGGACTTGTAGATCCTAGCTGCTCCTGGCCTGTCTTATCTCGAAGGACAGGCAGTAGCTATCCCCCCCTGCCCCTTCCTCAGTCCCCTTCTAAGAGTCAGACTACTGCCCTAAATTATGTGCCCAACCTTTGCAACAAAATTTTAGTTCATTCCCAGTCTCATTTCCAAGGTTAAAAGTTAACTTTATTAATGATTTATTTGGAATTATCTTGTTTTGTTTTCTATAATAACTGCACATAATATAAAATTCACTCACAGAAGGACTTGTAATAGAAGTCCATCCTAGTCCTAACTCTAGAAATGGGATTTTTCTCTCCAGAGGAGGGGAAAACAAAACACCAACTCTTTAAGTGTGTGTGTGTGTGTGTGTGTGTGTGTGTAGTATGTGTGTTCGCACACACATGCATACATTACTTAAATTGGGGTTTTTCTTATCTATGCAATGTATAAACATTATTTCCTTTTACCAATGAAGCCAACAAGGTCTCATTTGACCTCCTCTCCAATCTGGTCTGTTTCCAAGAGCAACCAGACAGCAAACTAATAGTGACTTAGAACAAACCCTTCTAGAATGTTTTTTGTTTGGTTTGTTTTGTTTTTTGCGCCTACTGCAGATATAAACAGAGAGTCTGAAAAGCTGATTTACTAGGAACGACACATTGTGAGAATCTTTCTGCAGCTGCCATCCTGCCGTCAGGTCCAATCAGTGTCTCCAACTCTGATGGTAGCTCTTCATTCTCTGTCGTACCTGACTCAAACTTGAGGGGAGCCTTGGCTTTCTCCAGATCCCAGGATCTTCCTCCCCTGCCATGGTTCTGCTCACACGTGTCTTTCTTTCCTTTTTTTCTGGGGATTTCATTCTGGGATAAAACTGACATGGTCACAGGCAAGAAGACTGTCCTCTCATCTGGTCATGAGCTAGAGTGTGCAAACACATGGCAGAGTTCATCGCTGTACACAAATACCTAAAAGCTCCAGGAGCAGGGACACGCCATATTCAAGACCACCTACTACAGTACCAGGCAGCTGGACCATTCTCTTCTTATTTGTTTTAACTGAAACATTGACTCCTACTCTTGGAAAGGGAGGTAGATGGGGGAGATGCTTTTTACTATGAGCTGTAAGGGCAGGAGTTCCAGTCAACACGGGGATAGGGATCCTTGTGACATGGTCTAAAGAAAAAAAAGCAAGTGCTAGCACATCTAGATGGCCAGATTCCATGAAAAGTCACTATGATAGGACCAGCCTTGTTGTTTAGACCTCGTAGTGGTTGTACCTCACATTGATGGTCAGTGCCTGGGAGGAAAGATGCTACTTCTGAGCAGAAAAAAAAATCCTGGCTAAGGAATCACATGATCCTAAGACATTGCACACAGACACCCAAAAGCTTCAGAGTCACGTCACTCTGCATTCAAAGCCACCCATTGCACTGTCAGGCAGCTGAACCTCCTTTTGTTTGTCCTGTTTGTTTTGTTTTGTTTTGTTTTTTGAAACATTGGGTTCCACTCTGACCTTTGGAATGACAGGAAATATGGTTAACCCCTTATGTAGTAAGAACTGATTACATATACACAAAAAAAAAAAAGTCAGTTATATCTGAGGGAGCTGGGACCTGTCTTGGACATGACCAGACGACCAAGACACTTTAATTTTATCTAAGTACTGTCTCTCTGGATCTGAAGATGACAATGTTTCTTCCTCATTAGCAAAGTTCTTAAAAATGCTGCTGCTACTGTTTATTATGCTAGCCTCTGAGATGCCACTTTTAAGATTAAATCACCTTTCCCTGTGTATTTCCATGGTGAAGGGGGATCACGGCACTCCTTTGGCAATAGAACATATTTGCCAAAGCAGACTTCCAAGAAATGGCCAGTGGTGACCCAGCTCTTGCTTTCCTACATCATTCAGGGTCATCATTACTTATGATTTCAATTATGGGCCTCTCATGAGCTGTGCTGTCGGTTTGTTATGAAATATGAGCCTACATTCTCTCGACAGGGCAGCTATCCCTATAGTCAAGGGGTTGTATTCTCCATGGCCACACCTCACCTATGGAATACTTATCTGTTCTGTGCCTATAATAGACTTGCTATACTCTGCACTTAACATATAAACTGAAAAACATATTTTCCTAAGCAAGCCAAACACTGGATTCCACCCTTTAAATGTAATGCTCATTTCTTTCTAAGAGGCAGAAATTTTCAATCAGAAATTTAAATAAACGTCATGTTTTATTAAAGATGTCATCTGGCTGACTTCGGAGTGCTAAGAGACTCATTTAAGATGATGTGTTGGCTTTTTTGCCATGTGACTTTCACACAATTGTGTAAATCAGGAGAATCATCTGATTTAACCACTCACTCCAGGCTGCCTCTGCCAGGGTTTTATTTCTCTTAGCAACAGTTCTGGCAGCCTACTCTGCTTCAGTCATGCTGACTGGCTAAGTCAAGGTGGGCCCACTGCCAGCTTGAGGTAGCGCTTGTTGAAATGCAACCTAGGAAGGGCCGGACAAAAACTATTTCCTTCTACCTTCTGTGTCCTCCCTCTGCTCCTTAGCAGCCCCTCCCTTCCTCCTCCACAACATTTGATGTTATCAATTGACTGTTCTATTTTCTGTGACTTCAATTCTGTAAGATTGTGGTCAGTGAAATGGAGTTTTTATCTATTTTGTTCTTTCTGAAGGAAAGACCAAGATAGAAGAATATTGGTGTTGACTTAGTTTGTGCCTTTACTTCAAGGCTGTCTAAAATTTTGTGTCTGGGCACCTATTTCTTCCTCTTATATGTGATGACAATTTGGAAGAGTGTTTAGGAAGGTCTTCTGCAAAATGCAGGGCCTAGGAGGGAAGCCTTCTTCCTACTCTTGCCTATACTGTCTTATAGTCTCCCTTCAAGCAACACAGTAGTGCAGAGCCCTCTTTGAGAGCCTTATTGCAATTCTTTTGGATGATTACTCAGGATGTTAAGAAAACTTATACAAGATACTTAAATTAAATTCTTAAACCATACACTAAAGTCAACTCAAAATGGACTGAAGTCTTAAATGTACAACACCTGGAAAAAAACAAAACAAAACCCTGCATGAATTAGCTATAATAATGGTTTCATGGATATGACACCAAAAGACTCAAGCCACAGATGAGAGAAAGCCTGGATCAGGCGCCCAGCTGTTCTTGGTTGGATCTTAACCAAATTGAAGCTCTGTAAGGTTCCCTCATCTGCAAAGTCCTACCTGGGTCCCGTCTTCCCAGCTTGTCTGCCTTTACTTCTGGATCTCTTCTTCATGATGAATCCCCTGTGGGACAAGTAGAACCACTCCATCCTCCTTGCTCTGACACTGAGAGGTTAGGCCCCACACTCAAACCTCCCCGCTTTGCTCATGTGCATTGGCATTGTTGAAGACAGAGAGACTTCCCAATGCTCGTGACTGGAGCATGGCCATGGTGTGCTCAGCACCTCGTGCTTGAGCTTCAGGGAGTTCTTCAGGGTTGGCCTGTAAGTCATGCTTTGGGAGTCACCACCCCTGCCTACTGGGAACATTCTTCTCCTAAAAAAAAAAAAAAAAATCAGGACACCTAGGTCTCCTAGCTGTGGATGACTATACCAGCCCTTTGAAGGAGGATCTTAGGATTAAAGTTGTGGACGGGCAGACATAAGCTGTTTTCCCCAAGCTGATTTCCTGGCTCTTCCAACTGAGTGATTTAGCTAGCATTAATCTTTTAAAGTTCCTCTGTGCATCAGCCCACTGTGCAGCTACCCCTTGGACCTATTATGTAATTCTTCTTCAATTTAGCATAAAGTGACATATTGATTAAAACATTTATGATTGTTGATCTACATTTTAGAGTACAGAAGGGTCACGACTACCTTTCTCTCTGTCTGTCTCTGTCTGTTTCTCTCTGTCTCTGTCTCTCTCTCTGTCTCTCTCTGTCTCTCTGTCTCTCTCCTTATGATGATAGTACCATGGACAACCTTTTTCTCTGGGAATGCCTTTACCCCCTCCCCACCCCCCACCCCCAGAGGGCAGTTGTGTTTAGGATTGGTTTGTGAACAGTGGCTCTGGCAAAGCTGCAGAAATGGGGGGAGGCATGTTCACTTCTCAGCATTTGCATTTTAATGGCCCAGGAAATAAACCCACATTTTTAAAGGAAAAAAAAACTATTTACCATCTGTAGTGCGTGCGTGACTGCAGCAGGGAAGTCTGCGTTTGTACACATTTGAGATGAGGTTGGCAGGCCCTGGAAGACCTTGCTAACAGTGAGAGAAAAACAACCTGCATTTGAAAGCACAGTAAACCTGCTACACAGTGTCTGTTTGCAGCACAACTTTTGGATAGCATTATTTTTGTGGAAAAAAATGTAAATGTAGCAAAATGTGGTTGAGCATCTACTTATAGCAAAATATTAAATTTCTTAACAACAGTATCTCCTTAAGATTGCCTTGTAGGAGTCACGGCCCTGCTGCTGGAAGAGCTGTCACAGTCCTAGGTAGAGTAGCAAAGAATGTGCCAGGCGTGGTGGGAAGGCAAAGGCAGGCAGGTCTCTCTGAGTTCCAGGCCCACCTTGGCTAACAAGTTCCAGGTCAACCAGGGCTGTATGGGAAGTCCAGGTAATTCAAGTAGGACCAAGCCATATTCCACAGAAGCCCATGTGTCAAGGATGGTACAATGTGTGCAGAGAACAAGACAGAGAAAGAATGTGATCTAGAAACACCCCCTCATAAAATAGGGACAGTCCAGAGACACAAAGAAAGAAAGAAGAAATGTCTACACTACCATGGTAGGCCAGAATATAAGGTAGCGTCTTCTAGATTTTATGAGTCAGAGGATCAGGGTGTCTGCTATAAGCTAATGTCTTCTATATGTGACAGGGAATTATACGCATGAAATCTTAACAATAAGGTTGCCTAAACAGGACCTGCACAATAGCAGTCAGCACCCAACCTGGCTGTGGGGAAATCTCACAAGATCCCAGCCCCATCCTTGGATGAAGAGCTACAGGCAATTAATGGCTACTGAGAGAGGAAGAATGGGGCTTCTCCAGACACAAGCCTCTAATGGGTCATGCAACTACATGCACATACTAAGTGGAGTCAGCAGTGTGTGTGTGTGTGTGTGTGTGAGAGAGAGAGAGAGAGAGAGAGAGAGAGAGAGAGAGAGAGAGAGAAGAAAAGATGAGACCACGAGGATGAGATGGAATTTGGAATTTGGAGTAGAGATGGGCAAGGAGTCACTGCAGTGGGGAGAGGGTGGAGTAAAAATGATATCAATATGTTGTGTATGTAAGAATTTAAAAAAAAATAATAGTAGACTTTACTAAAATCCTCAGGATGATGGGAATGGGATGAGGAAAAGAAGTGCAGGCAATTGCTGCACCAGCCTTCCAAGGAATCGTGGCATAAATATTGACATTAGTTTTCAGGTTTAGGACTTTGATGGATGTTTCTTTAAACAAATACACACACATGCATAGTAAGCAGCAGTAGAATTGGGTGATGATCTCATCTATTGCATTATACGCAAGGGTGATGGCTGTGTCATTAATATTCATTATGCCTGGGCACTGGGCCAGTATAGTGGATACGACACAACCAATCAGAAAAACTATCAGCTATGAAAGCACTTGTACCACTATGCTAGATAGTATTTTTCTCCTGGACACAAACCTCTATCATGAGAAAAAGAACCTCAATGCCACCATGGCCTGGGGTATGTCTGTAGAACGTTTTCTCTCTCTCTCTCTCTCTCTCTCTCTCTCTCTCTCTCTCTCTGTGTGTGTGTGTGTGTGTGTGTGTGTGTGTGTGTGTTGAGACAAGGTCTCACTGTGTAATCTTGGTAGGGTGGCCTGAAACTCACTACATAGATCTGCCTTCCAAGTGCTGGGATTAAAAGCATGCACCACCATAACTGTATTTTCTCAGTCAATACTAAGTCAATGTAAGAGGGCAGAGGGTAGTGCGACCCTTGGGCAAATGGTCCTGGGTTATATATGCAAAAGCAAGCTGAGAGAGCAGTAAGCAGTCCCCCCCCCCCATGGTCTTCCCTTCAGCTCTGACCTCTAAGTTCCTGGGTGAGTACCTGTCCTGCCTTCCCTTGTTGATGGGCTCTACTGCAGAGACATTGCATCAAATAAACCCTTTCCTCCCCTAAGCTGCTTTTTGTCATGGTTATTTTATGACAGCAATAGAGAATTAAATGAAGGCAGCCACTGATGTGTGTCTCTCTGTGTCATATCTGGCTATCAGTGCTTGCTGATGAGCAGAGCAGGCTGAAGGTAATCTGTTGTGATTTTTTTTTTTTTTTGCAGGGGGGGGGGCTTTAAGTTTTTTTTAATTTTTTTCCCAATGTTTATTAGGTATTTACTTCATTTACATTTTAAATGCTATCCCCAAAGTCCCCTATACCCACCCTGCCCCCCTACCCACACACACCCCCTTCTTGGCCCTGACGTTCCCCTGTACTGGGGCATATAAAGTTTGCAAGACCAAGGGGCCTCTCTTCCCAATGATGGCTGACTAGACCATCTTCTGCTACATATGCAGCTAGAGACACGAGCTTTGGAGGTGCTGGTTAGTTCATATTGTTGTTCCACCTACAGGGTTGCAGACCCCTTCAGCTCCTTGGGTACTTTCTCTAGCTCC